>NW_026691050.1:0-348642 GCF_020826845.1 Diceros bicornis minor
CCATCACCCCCACGCCTGCCCGGGGCCAGCCCCACCACAGAGAGGCCGGTTGGTTCCTGCTCACCTCTGTGCCGTCCCTTCCCGACCTGACCCCAGTGCAGGGGATAAGCTTCAGACAAGTCTTTCCATGTCCCTCTGCATGACAATAGACTTCCTCCCCTCTCCCATTCCACAGGCCCACCCACCCGGGACATCCACCTTTGTCATTAGCTCAGGAGAGGATGCAAGATGAGAATCTCTGCTATTGTGTGGGGAGACTCAGTTTCCCGGGTTTCCCCCATGGACACATGTTCTTCAGCTGGGTCTGATTTTCTCCAGACAAGCTGTCTTGGGAAGGATTTGGCCAGCCCTAAGAACCTGAAGGGAAAGGGCGGAGGGGGGTTCTCTCTCTGCCCCCGACAGCCCGGAGCAGGGTCGGTCCCTCAGACCTGGCCAGGGGCAGCCCATCCCCCGGCGCCCTTCCCCGGGGCATCCAAGGCAGGCTCGGCGCCAGCCCCACCCCGCTCGCCACTGCCCGACCATCGTCCTCCCTCGGGGGGCCTGGGCAGGACAGGGACCCGGCTGTGGGAGGCCTCCAGATCTCAGGCCTGGCACACCGTTTACCAGGCTGCTTCCTCCTCTGACGGGGGCCCAGCACACGCCCCAGGAGACTTGGCAGCCGCCCCCAGGGCTCTAGCCTCTGGAACTCGTTCCCCTTGGAAGGGGCCTGGCCCAGGTGCCAGGTTCGGCTGGTCGGCCAGCCTCCTTTGGAGAAAAGCAGCAAGCCGAGCCAGGCTTGCAGTGGCCCTGGCGTGACACTGCCACCTCAGGCAGAGGGCCTCCCGCGTGCCCTCCATGGCGGGTTTCTCCCCGGAGCCGTGGCCTGGGCACTAGGAAGGCCGGGCCTCCCCGACTCCGGGAGGAGGGGCTAGCCCAGTTGCGCCCTGGCCCCCAAACCCTCTGGTGCCATCTGCCTGTCTCGGCACTTCTGACTCCACAGAGCCTTTCCTACATCTGGGCTGCCTGCCGTGGCAAAGTGCAGGCGTGGGGTGAGGCCATGGCTTTGTCCTTTCCAGGAAAAATGAGCCCCTGGCCGAAGCAGCAGGCCCAGGCAGAGCCTTGAGCTTGAAGCCCAGTAGGTCGTGGCCCTCAGGGCCAGAGCCATGCTTTCAAGGCAGGGAAGCGGCCTGCAAGCTGAGTGGGAGTGGGGGAGGGGAGGGAGACAGCTAGAAGCCGAGTCCAGAAGGGCGGCGATGGAAGAGCTAGCAGCTGGGTCAGAGCCTGGAGGGAGGGCGGGGCCTTCACTGAGGACCCCCCCCCCCCCCGAGGCCAGCCCTAGGCCCCGGCGGTCGCGCATGCGCCCTTGGCCTGTGCGGTGTGTGGGGGGTTGAACCCAAGCCCGCAGGCTCCCGGAGCGGCCAGAGAAAGAAGGGCCCATGGAGAGGTAGGCGAGGTGGGCAGGGGGCGCCACCTTACTCTCCTCAGCTCCCTGAGGGAGAGAGACAGAGACAGAGACAGAGAGAGAGATCCCTGACCTCTGAGTCTCTGCCTCCACCGCTGGCTGGTGCCAACTCACGCGCCATCCCCACTTCCAGCCATCACCCCCACGCGCTGCCCCGGGGCCAGCCCACCACAGAGAGGCCGGTTGGTTCCTGCTCACCTCTGTGCCGTCCCTTCCCGACCTGACCCCAGTGCAGGGGATAAGCTTCAGACAAGTCTTTCCATGTCCCTCTGCATGACAATAGACTTCCTCCCCTCTCCCATTCCACAGGCCCACCCACCCGGGACATCCACCTTTGTCATTAGCTCAGGAGAGGATGCAAGATGAGAATCTCTGCTATTGTGTGGGGAGACTCAGTTTCCGGGTTTCCCCCATGGACACATGTTCTTCAGCTGGGTCTGATTTTCTCCAGACAAGCTGTCTTGGGAAGGATTTGGCCAGCCCTAAGAACCTGAAGGGAAAGGGCGGAGGGGGTTCTCTCTCTGCCCCCGACAGCCCCGAGCCTGGGTCGGTCCCTCAGACCTGGCCAGGGGCAGCCCATCCCCCGGCGCCCTTCCCCGGGGCATCCAAGGGCAGGCTCGGCGCCAGCCCCACCCCCGCTCGCCACTGCCCGACCATCGTCTCCCTCGGGGGGCCCTGGGCAGGACAGGGACCCGGCTGTGGGAGGCCTCCAGATCTCAGGCCTGGCACACCGTTTACCAGGTGCTGCTTCCTCCTCTGACGGGGGCCCAGCACACGCCCAGGAGACTTGGGCAGCCGCCCCCAGGGCTCTAGCCCTCTGGAACTCGTCCCCTTGGAAGGGGCCTGGCCCAGGTGCCAGGTTCGGCTGGTCGGCCAGCCTCCTTTGGAGAAAGCAGGCAAGCCGAGCCAGGCTTGCAGTGGCCCTGGCGTGACACCTGCCACCTCAGGCAGAGGGCCTCCCGCGTGCCCTCCATGGCGGGGTTTCTCCCCGGAGCCGTGGCCTGGGCACTAGGAAGGCCGGGCCTCCCCGACTCCCGGGAGGAGGGGCTAGCCCAGTTGGCGCCTGGCCCCCAAACCCTCTGGTGCCATCTGCCTGTCTCGGCACTTCTGACTCCACAGAGCCTTTCCTACATCTGGGCTGCCTGCCGTGGCAAAGTGCAGGCGTGGGGTGAGGCCATGGCTTTGTCTTTCCAGGAAAAAATGAGCCCCTGGCCGAAGCAGCAGGCCCAGGCAGAGCCTTGAGCTTGAAGCCCAGTAGGTCTGTGGCCCTCAGGGCCAGAGCCATGCTTTCAAGGCAGGGAAGCGGCCTGCAAGCTGAGTGGGAGTGGGGGAGGGGAGGGAGACAGCTGAAGCGAGTCCAGATGGGCGGCGATGGAAGAGCTGCAGCTGGGTCAGAGCCTGGAGGGAGGGCGGGGCCTTCACTGAGGGACCCCCCCCCCCCGAGGCCAGCCCTAGGCCCCGGCGGTCGCGCATGCGCCCCTTGGCCTGTGCGGTGTGTGGGGGGTTGAACCAAGCCCGCAGGGCTCCCGGAAGCGGCCAGAGAAAGAAGGGCCCATGGAGAGGTAGGCGAGGTGGGCAGGGGGGCGCCACCTTACTCTCCTCAGCTCCCTGAGGGAGAGAGACAGAGACAGAGACAGAGAGAGAGATCCCTGACCTCTGAGTCTCTGCCTCCACCGCTGGCTGGTGCCAACTCACGCGCCATCCCACTTCCAGCATCACCCCCACGCCCTGCCCGGGGCCAGCCCCACCACAGAGAGGCCGGTTGGTTCCTGCTCACCTCTGTGCCGTCCCTTCCCGACCTGACCCCAGTGCAGGGGATAAGCTTCAGACAAGTCTTTCCATGTCCCTCTGCATGACAATAGACTTCCTCCCCTCTCCCATTCCACAGGCCCACCCACCCGGGACATCCACCTTTGTCATTAGCTCAGGAGAGGATGCAAGATGAGAATCTCTGCTATTGTGTGGGGGAGACTCAGTTTCCCGGGTTTCCCCCATGGACACATGTTCTTCAGCTGGGTCTGATTTTCTCCAGACAAGCTGTCCTTGGGAAGGATTTGGCCAGCCCTAAGAACCTGAAGGGAAAGGGCGGAGGGGGGTTCTCTCTCTGCCCCCGACAGCCCCGAGCTGGGTCGGTCCCTCAGACCTGGCCAGGGGCAGCCCATCCCCCGGCGCCCTTCCCCGGGGCATCCAAGGGCAGGCTCGGCGCCAGCCCCACCCCGCTCGCCACTGCCCGACCATCGTCCTCCCTCGGGGGGCCTGGGCAGGACAGGGACCCGGCTGTGGGAGGCCTCCAGATCTCAGGCCTGGCACACCGTTACCAGGCTGCTTCCTCCTCTGACGGGGGCCCAGCACACGCCCCAGGAGACTTGCAGCCGCCCCCAGGGCTCTAGCCTCTGGAACTCGTCCCCTTGGAAGGGGCCTGGCCCAGGGTGCCAGGTTCGGCTGGTCGGCCAGCCTCCTTTGGAGAAAGCAGGCAAGCCGAGCCAGGCTTGCAGTGGCCTGGCGTGACACCTGCCACCTCAGGCAGAGGGCCTCCCGCGTGCCCTCCATGGCGGGTTTCTCCCCGGAGCCGTGGCCTGGGCACTAGGAAGGCCGGGCCTCCCCGACTCCCGGAGGAGGGGCTAGCCCAGTTGCGCCCTGGCCCCCAAACCCTCTGGTGCCATCTGCCTGTCTCGGCACTTCTGACTCCACAGAGCCTTTCCTACATCTGGGCTGCCTGCCGTGGCAAAGTGCAGGCGTGGGGTGAGGCCATGGCTTTGTCTTTCCAGGAAAAAATGAGCCCCTGGCCGAAGCAGCAGGCCCAGGCAGAGCCTTGAGCTTGAAGCCCAGTAGGTCTGTGGCCCTCAGGGCCAGAGCCATGCTTTCAAGGCAGGGAAGCGGCCTGCAAGCTGAGTGGGAGTGGGGGAGGGGAGGGAGACAGCTGAAGCCGAGTCCAGAAGGGCGGCGATGGAAGAGCTGCAGCTGGGTCAGAGCCTGGAGGGAGGGCGGGGGCCTTCACTGAGGACCCCCCCCCCCCCCCGAGGCCAGCCCTAGGCCCCGGCGGTCGCGCATGCGCCCTTGGCCTGTGCGGTGTGTGGGGGGTTGAACCCAAGCCCGCAGGGCTCCGGAGCGGCCAGAGAAAGAAGGGCCCATGGAGAGGTAGGCGAGGTGGGCAGGGGGCGCCACCTTACTCTCCTCAGCTCCCTGAGGGAGAGAGACAGAGACAGAGACAGAGAGAGAGATCCCTGACCTCTGAGTCTCTGCCTCCACCGCTGGCTGGTGCCAACTCACGCGCCATCCCACTTCCAGCCATCACCCCCACGCCTGCCCCGGGGCCAGCCCCACCACAGAGAGGCCGGTTGGTTCCTGCTCACCTCTGTGCCGTCCCTTCCCGACCTGACCCCAGTGCAGGGGATAAGCTTCAGACAAGTCTTTCCATGTCCCTCTGCATGACAATAGACTTCCTCCCCTCTCCCATTCCACAGGCCCACCCACCCGGGACATCCACCTTTGTCATTAGCTCAGGAGAGGATGCAAGATGAGAATCTCTGCTATTGTGTGGGGAGACTCAGTTTCCGGGTTTCCCCCATGGACACATGTTCTTCAGCTGGGTCTGATTTTCTCCAGACAAGCTGTCTTGGGAAGGATTTGGCCAGCCCTAAGAACCTGAAGGGAAAGGGCGGAGGGGGGTTCTCTCTCTGCCCCCGACAGCCCGGAGCTGGGGTCGGTCCCTCAGACCTGGCCAGGGGCAGCCCATCCCCCGGCGCCCCTTCCCCGGGGCATCCAAGGGCAGGCTCGGCGCCAGCCCCACCCCGCTCGCCACTGCCCGACCATCGTCCTCCCTCGGGGGGCCTGGGCAGGACAGGGGACCCGGCTGTGGGAGGCCTCCAGATCTCAGGCCTGGCACACCGTTTACCAGGCTGCTTCCTCCTCTGACGGGGGCCCAGCACACGCCCCAGGAGACTTGGCAGCCGCCCCCAGGGCTCTAGCCTCTGGAACTCGTCCCCTTGGAAGGGGCCTGGCCCAGGTGCCAGGTTCGGCTGGTCGGCCAGCCTCCTTTGGAGAAAGCAGGCAAGCCGAGCCAGGCTTGCAGTGGCCCCTGGCGTGACACCTGCCACCTCAGGCAGAGGGCCTCCCGCGTGCCCCTCCATGGCGGGTTTCTCCCCGGAGCCGTGGCCTGGGCACTAGGAAGGCCGGGCCTCCCGACTCCCGGGAGGAGGGGCTAGCCCAGTTGCGCCCTGGCCCCCAAACCCTCTGGTGCCATCTGCCTGTCTCGGCACTTCTGACTCCACAGAGCCTTTCCTACATCTGGGCTGCCTGCCGTGGCAAAGTGCAGGCGTGGGGTGAGGCCATGGCTTTGTCTTTCCAGGAAAAAATGAGCCCCTGGCCGAAGCAGCAGGCCCAGCAGAGCCTTGAGCTTGAAGCCCAGTAGGTCTGTGGCCCTCAGGGCCAGCCATGCTTTCAAGGCAGGGAAGCGGCCTGCAAGCTGAGTGGGAGTGGGGGAGGGGAGGGAGACAGCTGAAGCCGAGTCCAGAAGGGCGGCGATGGAAGAGCTGCAGCTGGGTCAGAGCCTGGAGGGAGGGCGGGGCCTTCACTGAGGACCCCCCCCCCCCCCCCCCCGAGGCCAGCCCTAGGCCCCGGCGGGTCGCGCAATGCGCCCTTGGCCTGTGCGGTGTGTGGGGGGTTGAACCCAAGCCCGCAGGGCTCCCGGAGCGGCCAGAGAAAGAAGGGCCCATGGAGAGGTAGGCGAGGTGGGCAGGGGGCGCCACCTTACTCTCCTCAGCTCCCTGAGGGAGAGAGACAGAGACAGAGACAGAGAGAGAGATCCCTGACCTCTGAGTCTCTGCCTCCACCGCTGGCTGGTGCCAACTCACGCGCCATCCCACTTCCAGCCATCACCCCCACGCCTGCCCCGGGGCCAGCCCCACCACAGAGAGGCCGGTTGGTTCCTGCTCACCTCTGTGCCGTCCCTTCCCGACCTGACCCCAGTGCAGGGGATAAGCTTCAGACAAGTCTTTCCATGTCCCTCTGCATGACAATAGACTTCCTCCCCTCTCCCATTCCACAGGCCCACCCACCCGGGACATCCACCTTTGTCATTAGCTCAGGAGAGGATGCAAGATGAGAATCTCTGCTATTGTGTGGGGAGACTCAGTTTCCCGGGTTTCCCCATGGACACATGTTCTTCAGCTGGGTCTGATTTTCTCCAGACAAGCTGTCTTGGAAGGATTTGGCCAGCCCTAAGAACCTGAAGGGAAAGGGCGGAGGGGGGTTCTCTCTCTGCCCCCGACAGCCCCGAGCAGGGTCGGTCCCCTCAGACCTGGCCAGGGGCAGCCCATCCCCCCGGCGCCCTTCCCCGGGCATCCAAGGGCAGGCTCGGCGCCAGCCCCACCCCGCTCGCCACTGCCCGCGAACATCGTCCTCCCTCGGGGGGCCTGGGCAGGACAGGGACCCGGCTGTGGGAGGCCTCCAGATCTCAGGCCTGGCACACCGTTTACCAGGCTGCTTCCTCCTCTGACGGGGGCCCAGCACACGCCCCAGGAGACTTGGCAGCCGCCCCCAGGGCTCTAGCCTCTGGAACTCGTCCCCTTGGAAGGGGCCTGGCCCAGGTGCCAGGTTCGGCTGGTCGGCCAGCCTCCTTTGGAGAAAGCAGGCAAGCCGAGCCAGGCTTGCAGTGGCCCTGGCGTGACACCTGCCACCTCAGGCAGAGGGCCTCCCGCGTGCCCTCCATGGCGGTTTCTCCCCGGAGCCGTGGCCTGGGCACTAGGAAGGCCGGGCCTCCCCGACTCCCGGGAGGAGGGGCTAGCCCAGTTGCGCCCTGGCCCCCAAACCCTCTGGTGCCATCTGCCTGTCTCGGCACTTCTGACTCCACAGAGCCTTTCCTACATCTGGGCTGCCTGCCGTGGCAAAGTGCAGGCGTGGGGTGAGGCCATGGCTTTGTCTTTCCAGGAAAAAATGAGCCCTGGCCGAAGCAGCAGGCCCAGGCAGAGCTTGAGCTTGAAGCCCAGTAGGTCTGTGGCCCTCAGGGCCAGAGCCATGCTTTCAAGGCAGGGAAGCGGCCTGCAAGCTGAGTGGGAGTGGGGGAGGGGAGGGAGACAGCTGAAGCCGAGTCCAGAAGGGCGGCGATGGAAGAGCTGCAGCTGGGTCAGAGCCCTGGAGGGAGGGCGGGGCCTTCACTGAGGACCCCCCCCCCCCCCGAGGCCAGCCCTAGGCCCCGGCGGTCGCGCATGCGCCCTTGGCCTGTGCGGTGTGTGGGGGGTTGAACCCAAGCCCGCAGGGCTCCCGGAGCGGCCAGAGAAAGAAGGGCCCATGGAGAGGTAGGCGAGGTGGGCAGGGGGCGCCACCTTACTCTCCTCAGGCTCCCTGAGGGAGAGAGACAGAGACAGAGACAGAGAGAGAGATCCCTGACCTCTGAGTCTCTGCCTCCACCGCTGGCTGGTGCCAACTCACGCGCCATCCCACTTCCAGCCATCACCCCCACGCCTGCCCCGGGGCCAGCCCCACCACAGAGAGGCCGGTTGGTTCCTGCTCACCTCTGTGCCGTCCCTTCCCGACCTGACCCCAGTGCAGGGGATAAGCTTCAGACAAGTCTTTCCATGTCCCTCTGCATGACAATAGACTTCCTCCCCTCTCCCATTCCACAGGCCCACCCACCGGGACATCCACCTTTGTCATTAGCTCAGGAGAGGATGCAAGATGAGAATCTCTGCTATTGTGTGGGGAGACTCAGTTTCCCGGGTTTTCCCCCATGGACACATGTTCTTCAGCTGGGTCTGATTTTCTCCAGACAAGCTGTCTTGGGAAGGATTTGGCCAGCCCTAAGAACCTGAAGGGAAAGGGCGGAGGGGGGTTCTCTCTCTGCCCCCGACAGCCCGGAGCTGGGTCGGTCCCTCAGACCTGGCCAGGGGCAGCCCATCCCCCGGCGCCCTTCCCCGGGGCATCCAAGGGCAGGCTCGGCGCCAGCCCCACCCCGCTCGCCACTGCCCGACCATCGTCCTCCCTCGGGGGGCCTGGGCAGGACAGGGACCCGGCTGTGGGAGGCCTCCAGATCTCAGGCCTGGCACACCGTTTACCAGGCTGCTTCCTCCTCTGACGGGGGCCCCAGCACACGCCCCAGGAGACTTGGCAGCCGCCCCCAGGGCTCTAGCCTCTGGAACTCGTCCCCTTGGAAGGGGGCCTGGCCCAGGTGCCAGGTTCGGCTGGTCGGCCAGCCTCCTTTGGAGAAAGCAGGCAAGCCGAGCCAGGCTTGCAGTGGCCCTGGCGTGACACCTGCCACCTCAGGCAGAGGGCCTCCCGCGTGCCCTCCATGGCGGGTTTCTCCCCGGAGCCGTGGCCTGGGCACTAGGAAGGCCGGGCCTCCCCGACTCCCGGGAGGAGGGGCTAGCCCAGTTGCGCCCTGGCCCCCAAACCCTCTGGTGCCATCTGCCTGTCTCGGCACTTCTGACTCCACAGAGCCTTTCCTACATCTGGGCTGCCTGCCGTGGCAAAGTGCAGGCGTGGGGTGAGGCCATGGCTTTGTCTTTCCAGGAAAAAATGAGCCCCTGGCCGAAGCAGCAGGCCCAGGCAGAGCTTTGAGCTTGAAGCCCAGTAGGTCTGTGGCCCTCAGGGGCCAGAGCCATGCTTTCAAGGCAGGGAAGCGGCCTGCAAGCTGAGTGGGAGTGGGGGAGGGGAGGGAGACAGCTGAAGCGAGTCCAGAAGGGCGGCGATGGAAGAGCTGCAGCTGGGTCAGAGCCTGGAGGGAGGGCGGGGCCTTCACTGAGGACCCCCCCCCCCCCCCCGAGGCCAGCCCTAGGCCCCGGCTGGTCGCGCATGCGCCCTTGGCCTGTGCGGTGTGTGGGGGGGTTGAACCCAAGCCCGCAGGGCTCCCGGAGCGGCCAGAGAAAGAAGGGCCCATGGAGAGGTAGGCGAGGTGGGCAGGGGGCGCCACCTTACTCTCCTCAGCTCCCTGAGGGAGAGAGGACAGAGACAGAGACAGAGAGAGAGATCCCTGACCTCTGAGTCTCTGCCTCCACCGCTGGCTGGTGCCAACTCACGCGCCATCCCACTTCCAGCCATCACCCCCACGCCTGCCCCGGGGCCAGCCCCACCACAGAGAGGCCGGTTGGTTCCTGCTCACCTCTGTGCCGTCCCTTCCCGACCTGACCCCAGTGCAGGGGATAAGCTTCAGACAAGTCTTTCCATGTCCCCTCTGCATGACAATAGACTTCCTCCCCTCTCCCATTCCACAGGCCCACCCACCCGGGACATCCACCTTTGTCATTAGCTCAGGAGAGGATGCAAGATGAGAATCTCTGCTATTGTGTGGGGAGACTCAGTTTCCCGGGTTTCCCCCATGGACACATGTTCTTCAGCTGGGTCTGATTTTCTCCAGACAAGCTGTCTTGGGAAGGATTTGGCCAGCCCTAAGAACCTGAAGGGAAAGGGCGGAGGGGGGTTCTCTCTCTGCCCCCGACAGCCCCGAGCTGGGTCGGTCCCTCAGACCTGGCCAGGGGGCAGCCCATCCCCCGGCGCCCTTCCCCGGGGCATCCAAGGGCAGGCTCGGCGCCAGCCCCACCCCGCTCGCCACTGCCCGACCATCGTCCTCCCTCGGGGGGCCTGGGCAGGACAGGGACCCGGCTGTGGGAGGCCTCCCAGATCTCAGGCCTGGCACACCGTTTACCAGGCTGCTTCCTCCTCTGACGGGGGCCCAGCACACGCCCCAGGAGACTTGGCAGCCGCCCCCAGGGCTCTAGCCTCTGGAACTCGTCCCCTTGGAAGGGGCCTGGCCCAGGTGCCAGGTTCGGGCTGGTCGGCCAGCCTCCTTTGGAGAAAGCAGGCAAGCCGAGCCAGGGCTTGCAGTGGCCCTGGCGTGACACCTGCCACCTCAGGCAGAGGGCCTCCCGCGTGCCCTCCATGGCGGGTTTCTCCCCGGAGCCGTGGCCTGGGCACTAGGAAGGCCGGGCCTCCCCGACTCCCGGGAGGAGGGGCTAGCCCAGTTGCGCCCTGGCCCCCAAACCCTCTGGTGCCATCTGCCTGTCTCGGCACTTCTGACTCCACAGAGCCTTTCCTACATCTGGGCTGCCTGCCGTGGCAAAGTGCAGGCGTGGGGTGAGGCCATGGCTTTGTCTTTCCAGGAAAAAATGAGCCCCTGGCCGAAAGCAGCAGGCCCAGGCAGAGCCTTGAGCTTGAAGCCCAGTAGGTCTGTGGCCCTCAGGGCCAGAGCCATGCTTTCAAGGCAGGGAAGCGGCCTGCAAGCTGAGTGGGAGTGGGGGAGGGGAGGGAGACAGCTGAAGCGAGTCCAGAAGGGCGGCGATGGAAGAGCTGCAGCTGGGTCAGAGCCTGGAGGGAGGGCGGGGCCTTCACTGAGGACCCCCCCCCCCCCCGAGGCCAGCCCTAGGCCCCGGCGGTCGCGCATGCGCCCTTGGCCTGTGCGGTGTGTGGGGGGTTGAACCCAAGCCCGCAGGGCTCCCGGAGCGGCCAGAGAAAGAAGGGCCCATGGAGAGGTAGGCGAGGTGGGCAGGGGGCGCCACCTTACTCTCCTCAGCTCCCTGAGGGAGAGAGACAGAGACAGAGACAGAGAGAGAGATCCCTGACCTCTGAGTCTCTGCCTCCACCGCTGGCTGGTGCCAACTCACGCGCCATCCCACTTCCAGCCATCACCCCCACGCCTGCCCCGGGGCCAGCCCCACCACAGACAGGCCGGTTGGTTCCTGCTCACCTCTGTGCCGTCCCTTCCCGACCTGACCCCAGTGCAGGGGATAAGCTTCAGACAAGTCTTTCCATGTCCTCTGCATGTCAATAGACTTCCTCCCCTCTCCCCATTCCACAGGCCCACCCACCCGGGACATCCACCTTTGTCATTAGCTCAGGAGAGGATGCAAGATGAGAATCTCTGCTATTGTGTGGGGAGACTCAGTTTCCCGGGTTTCCCCCATGGACACATGTTCTTCAGCTGGGTCTGATTTTCTCCAGACAAGCTGTCTTGGGAAGGATTTGGCCAGCCCTAAGAACCTGAAGGGAAAGGGCGGAGGGGGGTTCTCTCTCTGCCCCCGACAGCCCCGAGCTGGGTCGGTCCCTCAGACCTGGCCAGGGGCAGCCCATCCCCCGGCGCCCTTCCCCGGGGCATCCAAGGGCAGGCTCGGCGCCAGCCCCACCCCGCTCGCCACTGCCCGACCATCGTCCTCCCTCGGGGGGCCTGGGCAGGACAGGGACCCGGCTGTGGGAGGCCTCCAGATCTCAGGCCTGGCACACCGTTTACCAGGCTGCTTCCTCCTCTGACGGGGGCCCAGCACACGCCCCAGGAGACTTGGCAGCCGCCCCCAGGGCTCTAGCCTCTGGAACTCGTCCCCTTGGAAGGGGCCTGGCCCAGGTGCCAGGTTCGGCTGGTCGGCCAGCCTCCTTTGGAGAAAGCAGGCAAGCCGAGCCAGGCTTGCAGTGGCCCTGGCGTGACACCTGCCACCTCAGGCAGAGGGCCTCCCGCGTGCCCTCCATGGCGGGTTTCTCCCCGGAGCCGTGGCCTGGGCACTAGGAAGGCCGGGCCTCCCCGACTCCCGGGAGGAGGGGCTAGCCCAGTTGCGCCCTGGCCCCCAAACCCTCTGGTGCCATCTGCCTGTCTCGGCACTTCTGACTCCACAGAGCCTTTCCTACATCTGGGCTGCCTGCCGTGGCAAAGTGCAGGCGTGGGGTGAGGCCATGGCTTTGTCTTTCCAGGAAAAAATGAGCCCCTGGCCGAAGCAGCAGGCCCAGGCAGAGCCTTGAGCTTGAAGCCCAGTAGGTCTGTGGCCCTCAGGGCCAGAGCCATGCTTTCAAGGCAGGGAAGCGGCCTGCAAGCTGAGTGGGAGTGGGGGAGGGGAGGGAGACAGCTGAAGCCGAGTCCAGAAGGGCGGCGATGGAAGAGCTGCAGCTGGGTCAGAGCCTGGAGGGAGGGCGGGGCCTTCACTGAGGACCCCCCCCCCCCCCCGAGGCCAGCCCTAGGCCCCGGCGGTCGCGCATGCGCCCTTGGCCTGTGCGGTGTGTGGGGGGTTGAACCCAAGCCCGCAGGGCTCCCGGAGCGGCCAGAGAAAGAAGGGCCCATGGAGAGGTAGGCGAGGTGGGCAGGGGGCGCCACCTTACTCTCCTCAGCTCCCTGAGGGAGAGAGACAGAGACAGAGACAGAGAGAGAGATCCCTGACCTCTGAGTCTCTGCCTCCACCGCTGGCTGGTGCCAACTCACGCGCCATCCCACTTCCAGCCATCACCCCCACGCCTGCCCCGGGGCCAGCCCCACCACAGAGAGGCCGGTTGGTTCCTGCTCACCTCTGTGCCGTCCCTTCCCGACCTGACCCCAGTGCAGGGGATAAGCTTCAGACAAGTCTTTCCATGTCCCTCTGCATGACAATAGACTTCCTCCCCTCTCCCATTCCACAGGCCCACCCACCCGGGACATCCACCTTTGTCATTAGCTCAGGAGAGGATGCAAGATGAGAATCTCTGCTATTGTGTGGGGAGACTCAGTTTCCCGGGTTTCCCCCATGGACACATGTTCTTCAGCTGGGTCTGATTTTCTCCAGACAAGCTGTCTTGGGAAGGATTTGGCCAGCCCTAAGAACCTGAAGGGAAAGGGCGGAGGGGGGTTCTCTCTCTGCCCCCGACAGCCCGGAGCTGGGTCGGTCCCTCAGACCTGGCCAGGGGCAGCCCATCCCCCGGCGCCCTTCCCCGGGGCATCCAAGGGCAGGCTCGGCGCCAGCCCCACCCCGCTCGCCACTGCCCGACCATCGTCCTCCCTCGGGGGGCCTGGGCAGGACAGGGACCCGGCTGTGGGAGGCCTCCAGATCTCAGGCCTGGCACACCGTTTACCAGGCTGCTTCCTCCTCTGACGGGGGCCCAGCACACGCCCCAGGAGACTTGGCAGCCGCCCCCAGGGCTCTAGCCTCTGGAACTCGTCCCCTTGGAAGGGGCCTGGCCCAGGTGCCAGGTTCGGCTGGTCGGCCAGCCTCCTTTGGAGAAAGCAGGCAAGCCGAGCCAGGCTTGCAGTGGCCCTGGCGTGACACCTGCCACCTCAGGCAGAGGGCCTCCCGCGTGCCCTCCATGGCGGGTTTCTCCCCGGAGCCGTGGCCTGGGCACTAGGAAGGCCGGGCCTCCCCGACTCCCGGGAGGAGGGGCTAGCCCAGTTGCGCCCTGGCCCCCAAACCCTCTGGTGCCATCTGCCTGTCTCGGCACTTCTGACTCCACAGAGCCTTTCCTACATCTGGGCTGCCTGCCGTGGCAAAGTGCAGGCGTGGGGTGAGGCCATGGCTTTGTCTTTCCAGGAAAAAATGAGCCCCTGGCCGAAGCAGCAGGCCCAGGCAGAGCCTTGAGCTTGAAGCCCAGTAGGTCTGTGGCCCTCAGGGCCAGAGCCATGCTTTCAAGGCAGGGAAGCGGCCTGCAAGCTGAGTGGGAGTGGGGGAGGGGAGGGAGACAGCTGAAGCCGAGTCCAGAAGGGCGGCGATGGAAGAGCTGCAGCTGGGTCAGAGCCTGGAGGGAGGGCGGGGCCTTCACTGAGGACCCCCCCCCCCCCCCCCGAGGCCAGCCCTAGGCCCCGGCGGTCGCGCATGCGCCCTTGGCCTGTGCGGTGTGTGGGGGGTTGAACCCAAGCCCGCAGGGCTCCCGGAGCGGCCAGAGAAAGAAGGGCCCATGGAGAGGTAGGCGAGGTGGGCAGGGGGCGCCACCTTACTCTCCTCAGCTCCCTGAGGGAGAGAGACAGAGACAGAGACAGAGAGAGAGATCCCTGACCTCTGAGTCTCTGCCTCCACCGCTGGCTGGTGCCAACTCACGCGCCATCCCACTTCCAGCCATCACCCCCACGCCTGCCCCGGGGCCAGCCCCACCACAGAGAGGCCGGTTGGTTCCTGCTCACCTCTGTGCCGTCCCTTCCCGACCTGACCCCAGTGCAGGGGATAAGCTTCAGACAAGTCTTTCCATGTCCCTATGCATGACAATAGACTTCCTCCCCTCTCCCATTCCACAGGCCCACCCACCCGGGACATCCACCTTTGTCATTAGCTCAGGAGAGGATGCAAGATGAGAATCTCTGCTATTGTGTGGGGAGACTCAGTTTCCCGGGTTTCCCCCATGGACACATGTTCTTCAGCTGGGTCTGATTTTCTCCAGACAAGCTGTCTTGGGAAGGATTTGGCCAGCCCTAAGAACCTGAAGGGAAAGGGCGGAGGGGGGTTCTCTCTCTGCCCCCGACAGCCCCGAGCTGGGTCGGTCCCTCAGACCTGGCCAGGGGCAGCCCATCCCCCGGCGCCCTTCCCCGGGGCATCCAAGGGCAGGCTCGGCGCCAGCCCCACCCCGCTCGCCACTGCCCGAACATCGTCCTCCCTCGGGGGGCCTGGGCAGGACAGGGACCCGGCTGTGGGAGGCCTCCAGATCTCAGGCCTGGCACACCGTTTACCAGGCTGCTTCCTCCTCTGACGGGGGCCCAGCACACGCCCCAGGAGACTTGGCAGCCGCCCCCAGGGCTCTAGCCTCTGGAACTCGTCCCCTTGGAAGGGGCCTGGCCCAGGTGCCAGGTTCGGCTGGTCGGCCAGCCTCCTTTGGAGAAAGCAGGCAAGCCGAGCCAGGCTTGCAGTGGCCCTGGCGTGACACCTGCCACCTCAGGCAGAGGGCCTCCCGCGTGCCCTCCATGGCGGGTTTCTCCCCGGAGCCGTGGCCTGGGCACTAGGAAGGCCGGGCCTCCCCGACTCCCGGGAGGAGGGGCTAGCCCAGTTGCGCCCTGGCCCCCAAACCCTCTGGTGCCATCTGCCTGTCTCGGCACTTCTGACTCCACAGAGCCTTTCCTACATCTGGGCTGCCTGCCGTGGCAAAGTGCAGGCGTGGGGTGAGGCCATGGCTTTGTCTTTCCAGGAAAAAATGAGCCCCTGGCCGAAGCAGCAGGCCCAGGCAGAGCCTTGAGCTTGAAGCCCAGTAGGTCTGTGGCCCTCAGGGCCAGAGCCATGCTTTCAAGGCAGGGAAGCGGCCTGCAAGCTGAGTGGGAGTGGGGGAGGGGAGGGAGACAGCTGAAGCCGAGTCCAGAAGGGCGGCGATGGAAGAGCTGCAGCTGGGTCAGAGCCTGGAGGGAGGGCGGGGCCTTCACTGAGGACCCCCCCCCCCCCCCCCGAGGCCAGCCCTAGGCCCCGGCGGTCGCGCATGCGCCCTTGGCCTGTGCGGTGTGTGGGGGGTTGAACCCAAGCCCGCAGGGCTCCCGGAGCGGCCAGAGAAAGAAGGGCCCATGGAGAGGTAGGCGAGGTGGGCAGGGGGCGCCACCTTACTCTCCTCAGCTCCCTGAGGGAGAGAGACAGAGACAGAGACAGAGAGAGAGATCCCTGACCTCTGAGTCTCTGCCTCCACCGCTGGCTGGTGCCAACTCACGCGCCATCCCACTTCCAGCCATCACCCCCACGCCTGCCCCGGGGCCAGCCCCACCACAGAGAGGCCGGTTGGTTCCTGCTCACCTCTGTGCCGTCCCTTCCCGACCTGACCCCAGTGCAGGGGATAAGCTTCAGACAAGTCTTTCCATGTCCCTCTGCATGACAATAGACTTCCTCCCCTCTCCCATTCCACAGGCCCACCCACCCGGGACATCCACCTTTGTCATTAGCTCAGGAGAGGATGCAAGGACTCAGTTTCCCGGGTTTCCCCCATGGACACATGTTCTTCAGCTGGGTCTGATTTTCTCCAGACAAGCTGTCTTGGGAAGGATTTGGCCAGCCCTAAGAACCTGAAGGGAAAGGGCGGAGGGGGGTTCTCTCTCTGCCCCCCGACAGCCCGGAGCTGGGTCGGTCCCTCAGACCTGGCCAGGGGCAGCCCATCCCCCGGCGCCCTTCCCCGGGGCATCCAAGGGCAGGCTCGGCGCCAGCCCCACCCCGCTCGCCACTGCCCGACCCATCGTCCTCCCTCGGGGGGGCCTGGGCAGGACAGGGACCCGGCTGTGGGAGGCCTCCAGATCTCAGGCCTGGCACACCGTTTACCAGGCTGCTTCCTCCTCTGACGGGGGCCCAGCACACGCCCCAGGAGACTTGGCAGCCGCCCCCAGGGCTCTAGCCTCTGGAACTCGTCCCCTTGGAAGGGGCCTGGCCCAGGTGCCAGGTTCGGCTGGTCGGCCAGCCTCCTTTGGAGAAAGCAGGCAAGCCGAGCCAGGCTTGCAGTGGCCCTGGCGTGACACCTGCCACCTCAGGCAGAGGGCCTCCCGCGTGCCCTCCATGGCGGGTTTCTCCCCGGAGCCGTGGCCTGGGCACTAGGAAGGCCGGGCCTCCCCGACTCCCGGGAGGAGGGGCTAGCCCAGTTGCGCCCTGGCCCCCAAACCCTCTGGTGCCATCTGCCTGTCTCGGCACTTCTGACTCCACAGAGCCTTTCCTACATCTGGGCTGCCTGCCGTGGCAAAGTGCAGGCGTGGGGTGAGGCCATGGCTTTGTCTTTCCAGGAAAAAATGAGCCCCTGGCCGAAGCAGCAGGCCCAGGCAGAGCCTTGAGCTTGAAGCCCAGTAGGTCTGTGGCCCTCAGGGCCAGAGCCATGCTTTCAAGGCAGGGAAGCGGCCTGCAAGCTGAGTGGGAGTGGGGGAGGGGAGGGAGACAGCTGAAGCCGAGTCCAGAAGGGCGGCGATGGAAGAGCTGCAGCTGGGTCAGAGCCTGGAGGGAGGGCGGGGCCTTCACTGAGGACCCCCCCCCCCCCCCGAGGCCAGCCCTAGGCCCCGGCGGTCGCGCATGCGCCCTTGGCCTGTGCGGTGTGTGGGGGGTTGAACCCAAGCCCGCAGGGCTCCCGGAGCGGCCAGAGAAAGAAGGGCCCATGGAGAGGTAGGCGAGGTGGGCAGGGGGCGCCACCTTACTCTCCTCAGCTCCCTGAGGGAGAGAGACAGAGACAGAGACAGAGAGAGAGATCCCTGACCTCTGAGTCTCTGCCTCCACCGCTGGCTGGTGCCAACTCACGCGCCATCCCACTTCCAGCCATCACCCCCCACGCCTGCCCCCGGGGCCAGCCCCCACCCACAGAGAGGCCGGTTGGTTCCTGCTCACCTCTGTGCCGTCCCTTCCCGACCTGACCCCAGTGCAGGGGATAAGCTTCAGACAAGTCTTTCCATGTCCCTCTGCATGACAATAGACTTCCTCCCCTCTCCCATTCCACAGGCCCACCCACCCGGGACATCCACCTTTGTCATTAGCTCAGGAGAGGATGCAAGATGAGAATCTCTGCTATTGTGTGGGGAGACTCAGTTTCCCGGGTTTCCCCCATGGACACATGTTCTTCAGCTGGGTCTGATTTTCTCCAGACAAGCTGTCTTGGGAAGGATTTGGGCCAGCCCTAAGAACCTGAAGGGAAAGGGCGGAGGGGGGTTCTCTCTCTGCCCCCGACAGCCCCGAGCTGGGTCGGTCCCTCAGACCTGGCCAGGGGCAGCCCATCCCCCGGCGCCCTTCCCCCGGGGCATCCAAGGGCAGGCTCGGCGCCAGCCCCACCCCGCTCGCCACTGCCCGACCATCGTCCTCCCTCGGGGGGCCTGGGCAGGACAGGGACCCGGCTGTGGGAGGCCTCCAGATCTCAGGCCTGGCACACCGTTTACCAGGCTGCTTCCTCCTCTGACGGGGGCCCAGCACACGCCCCAGGAGACTTGGCAGCCGCCCCCAGGGCTCTAGCCTCTGGAACTCGTCCCCTTGGAAGGGGCCTGGCCCAGGTGCCAGGTTCGGCTGGTCGGCCAGCCTCCTTTGGAGAAAGCAGGCAAGCCGAGCCAGGCTTGCAGTGGCCCTGGCGTGACACCTGCCACCTCAGGCAGAGGGCCTCCCGCGTGCCCTCCATGGCGGGTTTCTCTCCCCGGAGCCGTGGCCTGGGCACTAGGAAGGCCGGGCCTCCCCGACTCCCGGAGGAGGGGCTAGCCCAGTTGCGCCCTGGCCCCCAAACCCTCTGGTGCCATCTGCCTGTCTCGGCACTTCTGACTCCACAGAGCCTTCCTACATCTGGGCTGCCTGCCGTGGCAAAGTGCAGGCGTGGGGTGAGGCCATGGCTTTGTCTTTCCAGGAAAAAAATGAGCCCCTGGCCGAAGCAGCAGGCCCAGGCAGAGCCTTGAGCTTGAAGCCCAGTAGGTCTGTGGCCCTCAGGGCCAGAGCCATGCTTTCAAGGCAGGGAAGCGGCCTGCAAGCTGAGTGGGAGTGGGGGAGGGGAGGGAGACAGCTGAAGCCGAGTCCAGAAGGGCGGCGATGGAAGAGCTGCAGCTGGGTCAGAGCCTGGAGGGAGGGCGGGGCCTTCACTGAGGACCCCCCCCCCCCCCCGAGGCCAGCCCTAGGCCCCGGCGGTCGCGCATGCGCCCTTGGCCTGTGCGGTGTGTGGGGGGGTTGAACCCAAGCCCGCAGGGCCTCCCGGAGCGGCCAGAGAAAGAAGGGCCCATGGAGAGGTAGGCGAGGTGGGCAGGGGGGCGCCACCTTACTCTCCTCAGCTCCCTGAGGGAGAGAGACAGAGACAGAGACAGAGAGAGAGATCCCTGACCTCTGAGTCTCTGCCTCCACCGCTGGCTGGTGCCAACTCACGCGCCATCCCACTTCCAGCCATCACCCCCACGCCTGCCCCGGGGCCCAGCCCCACCACAGAGAGGCCGGTTGGTTCCTGCTCACCTCTGTGCCGTCCCTTCCCGACCTGACCCCAGTGCAGGGGATAAGCTTCAGACAAGTCTTTCCATGTCCCTCTGCATGACAATAGACTTCCTCCCCTCTCCCATTCCACAGGCCCACCCACCCGGGGACATCCACCTTTTGTCATTAGCTCAGGAGAGGATGCAAGATGAGAATCTCTGCTATTGTGTGGGGAGACTCAGTTTCCCGGGTTTCCCCCATGGACCACATGTTCTTCAGCTGGGGTCTGATTTTCTCCAGACAAGCTGTCTTGGGAAGGATTTGGCCAGCCCTAAGAACCTGAAGGGAAAGGGCGGAGGGGGGTTCTCTCTCTGCCCCCGACAGCCCCGAGCTGGGTCGGTCCCTCAGACCTGGCCAGGGGCAGCCCATCCCCCGGCGCCCTTCCCCGGGGCATCCAAGGGCAGGCTCGGCGCCAGCCCCACCCCCGCTCGCCACTGCCCGACCATCGTCCTCCCTCGGGGGGCCTGGGCAGGACAGGGACCCGGCTGTGGGAGGCCTCCAGATCTCAGGCCTGGCACACCGTTTACCAGGCTGCTTCCTCCTCTGACGGGGGCCCAGCACACGCCCCAGGAGACTTGGCAGCCGCCCCCAGGGCTCTAGCCTCTGGAACTCGTCCCCTTGGAAGGGGCCTGGCCCAGGTGGCCAGGTTCGGCTGGTCGGCCAGCCTCCTTTGGAGAAAGCAGGCAAGCCGAGCCAGGCTTGCAGTGGCCCTGGCGTGACACCTGCCACCTCAGGCAGAGGGCCTCCCGCGTGCCCTCCATGGCGGGTTTCTCCCCGGAGCCGTGGCCTGGGCACTAGGAAGGCCGGGCCTCCCCGACTCCCGGGAGGAGGGGCTAGCCCAGTTGCGCCCTGGCCCCCAAACCCTCTGGTGCCATCTGCCTGTCTCGGCACTTCTGACTCCACAGAGCCTTTCCTACATCTGGGCTGCCTGCCGTGGCAAAGTGCAGGCGTGGGGTGAGGCCATGGCTTTGTCTTTCCAGGAAAAAATGAGCCCCTGGCCGAAGCAGCAGGCCCAGGCAGAGCCTTGAGCTTGAAGCCCAGTAGGTCTGTGGCCCTCAGGGCCAGAGCCATGCTTTCAAGGCAGGGAAGCGGCCTGCAAGCTGAGTGGGAGTGGGGGAGGGGAGGGAGACAGCTGAAGCCGAGTCCAGAAGGGCGGCGATGGAAGAGCTGCAGCTGGGTCAGAGCCTGGAGGGAGGGCGGGGCCTTCACTGAGGACCCCCCCCCCCCCCCGAGGCCAGCCCTAGGCCCCGGCGGTCGCGCATGCGCCCTTGGCCTGTGCGGTGTGTGGGGGGTTGAACCCAAGCCCGCAGGGCTCCCGGAGCGGCCAGAGAAAGAAGGGCCCATGGAGAGGTAGGCGAGGTGGGCAGGGGGCGCCACCTTACTCTCCTCAGCTCCCTGAGGGAGAGAGACAGAGACAGAGACAGAGAGAGAGATCCCTGACCTCTGAGTCTCTGCCTCCACCGCTGGCTGGTGCCAACTCACGCGCCATCCCACTTCCAGCCATCACCCCCACGCCTGCCCCGGGGGCCAGCCCCACCACAGAGAGGCCGGTTGGTTCCTGCTCACCTCTGTGCCGTCCCTTCCCGACCTGACCCCCAGTGCAGGGGATAAGCTTCAGACAAGTCTTTCCATGTCCCTCTGCATGACAATAGACTTCCTCCCCTCTCCCCATTCCACAGGCCCACCCACCCGGGACATCCACCTTTGTCATTAGCTCAGGAGAGGATGCAAGATGAGAATCTCTGCTATTGTGTGGGGAGACTCAGTTTCCCGGGTTTCCCCCATGGACACATGTTCTTCAGCTGGGTCTGATTTTCTCCAGACAAGCTGTCTTGGGAAGGATTTGGCCAGCCCTAAGAACCTGAAGGGAAAGGGCGGAGGGGGGGTTCTCTCTCTGCCCCCGACAGCCCCGAGCTGGGTCGGTCCCTCAGACCTGGCCAGGGGCAGCCCATCCCCCGGCGCCCTTCCCCGGGGCATCCAAGGGCAGGCTCGGCGCCAGCCCCACCCCCGCTCGCCACTGCCCGACCATCGTCCTCCCTCGGGGGGCCTGGGCAGGACAGGGACCCGGCTGTGGGAGGCCTCCAGATCTCAGGCCTGGCACACCGTTTACCAGGCTGCTTCCTCCTCTGACGGGGGCCCAGCACACGCCCCAGGAGACTTGGCAGCCGCCCCCAGGGCTCTAGCCTCTGGAACTCGTCCCCTTGGAAGGGGCCTGGCCCAGGTGCCAGGTTCGGCTGGTCGGCCAGCCTCCTTTGGAGAAAGCAGGCAAGCCGAGCCAGGCTTGCAGTGGCCCTGGCGTGACACCTGCCACCTCAGGCAGAGGGCCTCCCGCGTGCCCTCCATGGCGGGTTTCTCCCCGGAGCCGTGGCCTGGGCACTAGGAAGGCCGGGCCTCCCCGACTCCCGGGAGGAGGGGCTAGCCCAGTTGCGCCCTGGCCCCCAAACCCTCTGGTGCCATCTGCTGTCTCGGCACTTCTGACTCCACAGAGCCTTTCCTACATCTGGGCTGCCTGCCGTGGCAAAGTGCAGGCGTGGGGTGAGGCCATGGCTTTGTCTTTCCAGGAAAAAATGAGCCCCCTGGCCGAAGCAGCAGGCCCAGGCAGAGCCTTGAGCTTGAAGCCCAGTAGGTCTGTGGCCCTCAGGGCCAGAGCCATGCTTTCAAGGCAGGGAAGCGGCCTGCAAGCTGAGTGGGAGTGGGGGAGGGGAGGGAGACAGCTGAAGCCGAGTCCAGAAGGGCGGCGATGGAAGAGCTGCAGCTGGGTCAGAGCCTGGAGGGAGGGCGGGGCCTTCACTGAGGACCCCCCCCCCCCCCGAGGCCAGCCCTAGGCCCCGGCGGTCGCGCATGCGCCCTTGGCCTGTGCGGTGTGTGGGGGGTTGAACCCAAGCCCGCAGGGCTCCCGGAGCGGCCAGAGAAAGAAGGGCCCATGGAGAGGTAGGCGAGGTGGGCAGGGGGCGCCACCTTACTCTCCTCAGCTCCCTGAGGGAGAGAGACAGAGACAGAGACAGAGAGAGAGATCCCTGACCTCTGAGTCTCTGCCTCCACCGCTGGCTGGTGCCAACTCACGCGCCATCCCACTTCCAGCCATCACCCCCCACGCCTGCCCCGGGGCCAGCCCCACCACAGAGAGGCCGGTTGGTTCCTGCTCACCTCTGTGCCGTCCCTTCCCGACCTGACCCCAGTGCAGGGGATAAGCTTCAGACAAGTCTTTCCATGTCCCTCTGCATGACAATAGACTTCCTCCCCTCTCCCATTCCACAGGCCCACCCACCCGGGACATCCACCTTTGTCATTAGCTCAGGAGAGGATGCAAGATGAGAATCTCTGCTATTGTGTGGGGAGACTCAGTTTCCCGGGTTTCCCCCATGGACACATGTTCTTCAGCTGGGTCTGATTTTCTCCAGACAAGCTGTCTTGGGAAGGATTTGGCCAGCCCTAAGAACCTGAAGGGAAAGGGCGGAGGGGGGTTCTCTCTCTGCCCCCGACAGCCCCGAGCTGGGTCGGTCCCTCAGACCTGGCCAGGGGCAGCCCATCCCCCGGCGCCCTTCCCCGGGGCATCCAAGGGCAGGCTCGGCGCCAGCCCCACCCCGCTCGCCACTGCCCGACCATCGTCCTCCCTCGGGGGGCCTGGGCAGGACAGGGACCCGGCTGTGGGAGGCCTCCAGATCTCAGGCCTGGCACACCGTTTACCAGGCTGCTTCCTCCTCTGACGGGGGCCCAGCACACGCCCCAGGAGACTTGGCAGCCGCCCCCAGGGCTCTAGCCTCTGGAACTCGTCCCCTTGGAAGGGGCCTGGCCCAGGTGCCAGGTTCGGCTGGTCGGCCAGCCTCCTTTGGAGAAAGCAGGCAAGCCGAGCCAGGCTTGCAGTGGCCCTGGCGTGACACCTGCCACCTCAGGCAGAGGGCCTCCCGCGTGCCCTCCATGGCGGGTTTCTCCCCGGAGCCGTGGCCTGGGCACTAGGAAGGCCGGGCCTCCCCGACTCCCGGGAGGAGGGGCTAGCCCAGTTGCGCCCTGGCCCCCAAACCCTCTGGTGCCATCTGCCTGTCTCGGCACTTCTGACTCCACAGAGCCTTTCCTACATCTGGGCTGCCTGCCGTGGCAAAGTGCAGGCGTGGGGTGAGGCCATGGCTTTGTCTTTCCAGGAAAAAATGAGCCCCTGGCCGAAGCAGCAGGCCCAGGCAGAGCCTTGAGCTTGAAGCCCAGTAGGTCTGTGGCCCTCAGGGCCAGAGCCATGCTTTCAAGGCAGGGAAGCGGCCTGCAAGCTGAGTGGGAGTGGGGGAGGGGAGGGAGACAGCTGAAGCCGAGTCCAGAAGGGCGGCGATGGAAGAGCTGCAGCTGGGTCAGAGCCTGGAGGGAGGGCGGGGCCTTCACTGAGGACCCCCCCCCCCCCCCGAGGCCAGCCCTAGGCCCCGGCGGTCGCGCATGCGCCCTTGGCCTGTGCGGTGTGTGGGGGGTTGAACCCAAGCCCGCAGGGCTCCCGGAGCGGCCAGAGAAAGAAGGGCCCATGGAGAGGTAGGCGAGGTGGGCAGGGGGCGCCACCTTACTCTCCTCAGCTCCCTGAGGGAGAGAGACAGAGACAGAGACAGAGAGAGAGATCCCTGACCTCTGAGTCTCTGCCTCCACCGCTGGCTGGTGCCAACTCACGCGCCATCCCACTTCCAGCCATCACCCCCACGCCTGCCCCGGGGCCAGCCCCACCACAGAGAGGCCGGTTGGTTCCTGCTCACCTCTGTGCCGTCCCTTCCCGACCTGACCCCAGTGCAGGGGATAAGCTTCAGACAAGTCTTTCCATGTCCCTCTGCATGACAATAGACTTCCTCCCCTCTCCCATTCCACAGGCCCACCCACCCGGGACATCCACCTTTGTCATTAGCTCAGGAGAGGATGCAAGATGAGAATCTCTGCTATTGTGTGGGGAGACTCAGTTTCCCGGGTTTCCCCCATGGACACATGTTCTTCAGCTGGGTCTGATTTTCTCCAGACAAGCTGTCTTGGGAAGGATTTGGCCAGCCCTAAGAACCTGAAGGGAAAGGGCGGAGGGGGGTTCTCTCTCTGCCCCCGACAGCCCCGAGCTGGGTCGGTCCCTCAGACCTGGCCAGGGGCAGCCCATCCCCCGGCGCCCTTCCCCGGGGCATCCAAGGGCAGGCTCGGCGCCAGCCCCACCCCGCTCGCCACTGCCCGACCATCGTCCTCCCTCGGGGGGCCTGGGCAGGACAGGGACCCGGCTGTGGGAGGCCTCCAGATCTCAGGCCTGGCACACCGTTTACCAGGCTGCTTCCTCCTCTGACGGGGGCCCAGCACACGCCCCAGGAGACTTGGCAGCCGCCCCCAGGGCTCTAGCCTCTGGAACTCGTCCCCTTGGAAGGGGCCTGGCCCAGGTGCCAGGTTCGGCTGGTCGGCCAGCCTCCTTTGGAGAAAGCAGGCAAGCCGAGCCAGGCTTGCAGTGGCCCTGGCGTGACACCTGCCACCTCAGGCAGAGGGCCTCCCGCGTGCCCTCCATGGCGGGTTTCTCCCCGGAGCCGTGGCCTGGGCACTAGGAAGGCCGGGCCTCCCCGACTCCCGGGAGGAGGGGCTAGCCCAGTTGCGCCCTGGCCCCCAAACCCTCTGGTGCCATCTGCCTGTCTCGGCACTTCTGACTCCACAGAGCCTTTCCTACATCTGGGCTGCCTGCCGTGGCAAAGTGCAGGCGTGGGGTGAGGCCATGGCTTTGTCTTTCCAGGAAAAAATGAGCCCCTGGCCGAAGCAGCAGGCCCAGGCAGAGCCTTGAGCTTGAAGCCCAGTAGGTCTGTGGCCCTCAGGGCCAGAGCCATGCTTTCAAGGCAGGGAAGCGGCCTGCAAGCTGAGTGGGAGTGGGGGAGGGGAGGGAGACAGCTGAAGCCGAGTCCAGAAGGGCGGCGATGGAAGAGCTGCAGCTGGGTCAGAGCCTGGAGGGAGGGCGGGGCCTTCACTGAGGACCCCCCCCCCCCCCCGAGGCCAGCCCTAGGCCCCGGCGGTCGCGCATGCGCCCTTGGCCTGTGCGGTGTGTGGGGGGTTGAACCCAAGCCCGCAGGGCTCCCGGAGCGGCCAGAGAAAGAAGGGCCCATGGAGAGGTAGGCGAGGTGGGCAGGGGGCGCCACCTTACTCTCCTCAGCTCCCTGAGGGAGAGAGACAGAGACAGAGACAGAGAGAGAGATCCCTGACCTCTGAGTCTCTGCCTCCACCGCTGGCTGGTGCCAACTCACGCGCCATCCCACTTCCAGCCATCACCCCCACGCCTGCCCCGGGGCCAGCCCCACCACAGAGAGGCCGGTTGGTTCCTGCTCACCTCTGTGCCGTCCCTTCCCGACCTGACCCCAGTGCAGGGGATAAGCTTCAGACAAGTCTTTCCATGTCCCTCTGCATGACAATAGACTTCCTCCCCTCTCCCATTCCACAGGCCCACCCACCCGGGACATCCACCTTTGTCATTAGCTCAGGAGAGGATGCAAGATGAGAATCTCTGCTATTGTGTGGGGAGACTCAGTTTCCCGGGTTTCCCCCATGGACACATGTTCTTCAGCTGGGTCTGATTTTCTCCAGACAAGCTGTCTTGGGAAGGATTTGGCCAGCCCTAAGAACCTGAAGGGAAAGGGCGGAGGGGGGTTCTCTCTCTGCCCCCGACAGCCCCGAGCTGGGTCGGTCCCTCAGACCTGGCCAGGGGCAGCCCATCCCCCGGCGCCCTTCCCCGGGGCATCCAAGGGCAGGCTCGGCGCCAGCCCCACCCCGCTCGCCACTGCCCGACCATCGTCCTCCCTCGGGGGGCCTGGGCAGGACAGGGACCCGGCTGTGGGAGGCCTCCAGATCTCAGGCCTGGCACACCGTTTACCAGGCTGCTTCCTCCTCTGACGGGGGCCCAGCACACGCCCCAGGAGACTTGGCAGCCGCCCCCAGGGCTCTAGCCTCTGGAACTCGTCCCCTTGGAAGGGGCCTGGCCCAGGTGCCAGGTTCGGCTGGTCGGCCAGCCTCCTTTGGAGAAAGCAGGCAAGCCGAGCCAGGCTTGCAGTGGCCCTGGCGTGACACCTGCCACCTCAGGCAGAGGGCCTCCCGCGTGCCCTCCATGGCGGGTTTCTCCCCGGAGCCGTGGCCTGGGCACTAGGAAGGCCGGGCCTCCCCGACTCCCGGGAGGAGGGGCTAGCCCAGTTGCGCCCTGGCCCCCAAACCCTCTGGTGCCATCTGCCTGTCTCGGCACTTCTGACTCCACAGAGCCTTTCCTACATCTGGGCTGCCTGCCGTGGCAAAGTGCAGGCGTGGGGTGAGGCCATGGCTTTGTCTTTCCAGGAAAAAATGAGCCCCTGGCCGAAGCAGCAGGCCCAGGCAGAGCCTTGAGCTTGAAGCCCAGTAGGTCTGTGGCCCTCAGGGCCAGAGCCATGCTTTCAAGGCAGGGAAGCGGCCTGCAAGCTGAGTGGGAGTGGGGGAGGGGAGGGAGACAGCTGAAGCCGAGTCCAGAAGGGCGGCGATGGAAGAGCTGCAGCTGGGTCAGAGCCTGGAGGGAGGGCGGGGCCTTCACTGAGGACCCCCCCCCCCCCGAGGCCAGCCCTAGGCCCCGGCGGTCGCGCATGCGCCCTTGGCCTGTGCGGTGTGTGGGGGGTTGAACCCAAGCCCGCAGGGCTCCCGGAGCGGCCAGAGAAAGAAGGGCCCATGGAGAGGTAGGCGAGGTGGGCAGGGGGCGCCACCTTACTCTCCTCAGCTCCCTGAGGGAGAGAGACAGAGACAGAGACAGAGAGAGAGATCCCTGACCTCTGAGTCTCTGCCTCCACCGCTGGCTGGTGCCAACTCACGCGCCATCCCACTTCCAGCCATCACCCCCACGCCTGCCCCGGGGCCAGCCCCACCACAGAGAGGCCGGTTGGTTCCTGCTCACCTCTGTGCCGTCCCTTCCCGACCTGACCCCAGTGCAGGGGATAAGCTTCAGACAAGTCTTTCCATGTCCCTCTGCATGACAATAGACTTCCTCCCCTCTCCCATTCCACAGGCCCACCCACCCGGGACATCCACCTTTGTCATTAGCTCAGGAGAGGATGCAAGATGAGAATCTCTGCTATTGTGTGGGGAGACTCAGTTTCCCGGGTTTCCCCCATGGACACATGTTCTTCAGCTGGGTCTGATTTTCTCCAGACAAGCTGTCTTGGGAAGGATTTGGCCAGCCCTAAGAACCTGAAGGGAAAGGGCGGAGGGGGGTTCTCTCTCTGCCCCCGACAGCCCCGAGCTGGGTCGGTCCCTCAGACCTGGCCAGGGGCAGCCCATCCCCCGGCGCCCTTCCCCGGGGCATCCAAGGGCAGGCTCGGCGCCAGCCCCACCCCGCTCGCCACTGCCCGACCATCGTCCTCCCTCGGGGGGCCTGGGCAGGACAGGGACCCGGCTGTGGGAGGCCTCCAGATCTCAGGCCTGGCACACCGTTTACCAGGCTGCTTCCTCCTCTGACGGGGGCCCAGCACACGCCCCAGGAGACTTGGCAGCCGCCCCCAGGGCTCTAGCCTCTGGAACTCGTCCCCTTGGAAGGGGCCTGGCCCAGGTGCCAGGTTCGGCTGGTCGGCCAGCCTCCTTTGGAGAAAGCAGGCAAGCCGAGCCAGGCTTGCAGTGGCCCTGGCGTGACACCTGCCACCTCAGGCAGAGGGCCTCCCGCGTGCCCTCCATGGCGGGTTTCTCCCCGGAGCCGTGGCCTGGGCACTAGGAAGGCCGGGCCTCCCCGACTCCCGGGAGGAGGGGCTAGCCCAGTTGCGCCCTGGCCCCCAAACCCTCTGGTGCCATCTGCCTGTCTCGGCACTTCTGACTCCACAGAGCCTTTCCTACATCTGGGCTGCCTGCCGTGGCAAAGTGCAGGCGTGGGGTGAGGCCATGGCTTTGTCTTTCCAGGAAAAAATGAGCCCCTGGCCGAAGCAGCAGGCCCAGGCAGAGCCTTGAGCTTGAAGCCCAGTAGGTCTGTGGCCCTCAGGGCCAGAGCCATGCTTTCAAGGCAGGGAAGCGGCCTGCAAGCTGAGTGGGAGTGGGGGAGGGGAGGGAGACAGCTGAAGCCGAGTCCAGAAGGGCGGCGATGGAAGAGCTGCAGCTGGGTCAGAGCCTGGAGGGAGGGCGGGGCCTTCACTGAGGACCCCCCCCCCCCCGAGGCCAGCCCTAGGCCCCGGCGGTCGCGCATGCGCCCTTGGCCTGTGCGGTGTGTGGGGGGTTGAACCCAAGCCCGCAGGGCTCCCGGAGCGGCCAGAGAAAGAAGGGCCCATGGAGAGGTAGGCGAGGTGGGCAGGGGGCGCCACCTTACTCTCCTCAGCTCCCTGAGGGAGAGAGACAGAGACAGAGACAGAGAGAGAGATCCCTGACCTCTGAGTCTCTGCCTCCACCGCTGGCTGGTGCCAACTCACGCGCCATCCCACTTCCAGCCATCACCCCCACGCCTGCCCCGGGGCCAGCCCCACCACAGAGAGGCCGGTTGGTTCCTGCTCACCTCTGTGCCGTCCCTTCCCGACCTGACCCCAGTGCAGGGGATAAGCTTCAGACAAGTCTTTCCATGTCCCTCTGCATGACAATAGACTTCCTCCCCTCTCCCATTCCACAGGCCCACCCACCCGGGACATCCACCTTTGTCATTAGCTCAGGAGAGGATGCAAGATGAGAATCTCTGCTATTGTGTGGGGAGACTCAGTTTCCCGGGTTTCCCCCATGGACACATGTTCTTCAGCTGGGTCTGATTTTCTCCAGACAAGCTGTCTTGGGAAGGATTTGGCCAGCCCTAAGAACCTGAAGGGAAAGGGCGGAGGGGGGTTCTCTCTCTGCCCCCGACAGCCCCGAGCTGGGTCGGTCCCTCAGACCTGGCCAGGGGCAGCCCATCCCCCGGCGCCCTTCCCCGGGGCATCCAAGGGCAGGCTCGGCGCCAGCCCCACCCCGCTCGCCACTGCCCGACCATCGTCCTCCCTCGGGGGGCCTGGGCAGGACAGGGACCCGGCTGTGGGAGGCCTCCAGATCTCAGGCCTGGCACACCGTTTACCAGGCTGCTTCCTCCTCTGACGGGGGCCCAGCACACGCCCCAGGAGACTTGGCAGCCGCCCCCAGGGCTCTAGCCTCTGGAACTCGTCCCCTTGGAAGGGGCCTGGCCCAGGTGCCAGGTTCGGCTGGTCGGCCAGCCTCCTTTGGAGAAAGCAGGCAAGCCGAGCCAGGCTTGCAGTGGCCCTGGCGTGACACCTGCCACCTCAGGCAGAGGGCCTCCCGCGTGCCCTCCATGGCGGGTTTCTCCCCGGAGCCGTGGCCTGGGCACTAGGAAGGCCGGGCCTCCCCGACTCCCGGGAGGAGGGGCTAGCCCAGTTGCGCCCTGGCCCCCAAACCCTCTGGTGCCATCTGCCTGTCTCGGCACTTCTGACTCCACAGAGCCTTTCCTACATCTGGGCTGCCTGCCGTGGCAAAGTGCAGGCGTGGGGTGAGGCCATGGCTTTGTCTTTCCAGGAAAAAATGAGCCCCTGGCCGAAGCAGCAGGCCCAGGCAGAGCCTTGAGCTTGAAGCCCAGTAGGTCTGTGGCCCTCAGGGCCAGAGCCATGCTTTCAAGGCAGGGAAGCGGCCTGCAAGCTGAGTGGGAGTGGGGGAGGGGAGGGAGACAGCTGAAGCCGAGTCCAGAAGGGCGGCGATGGAAGAGCTGCAGCTGGGTCAGAGCCTGGAGGGAGGGCGGGGCCTTCACTGAGGACCCCCCCCCCCCCGAGGCCAGCCCTAGGCCCCGGCGGTCGCGCATGCGCCCTTGGCCTGTGCGGTGTGTGGGGGGTTGAACCCAAGCCCGCAGGGCTCCCGGAGCGGCCAGAGAAAGAAGGGCCCATGGAGAGGTAGGCGAGGTGGGCAGGGGGCGCCACCTTACTCTCCTCAGCTCCCTGAGGGAGAGAGACAGAGACAGAGACAGAGAGAGAGATCCCTGACCTCTGAGTCTCTGCCTCCACCGCTGGCTGGTGCCAACTCACGCGCCATCCCACTTCCAGCCATCACCCCCACGCCTGCCCCGGGGCCAGCCCCACCACAGAGAGGCCGGTTGGTTCCTGCTCACCTCTGTGCCGTCCCTTCCCGACCTGACCCCAGTGCAGGGGATAAGCTTCAGACAAGTCTTTCCATGTCCCTCTGCATGACAATAGACTTCCTCCCCTCTCCCATTCCACAGGCCCACCCACCCGGGACATCCACCTTTGTCATTAGCTCAGGAGAGGATGCAAGATGAGAATCTCTGCTATTGTGTGGGGAGACTCAGTTTCCCGGGTTTCCCCCATGGACACATGTTCTTCAGCTGGGTCTGATTTTCTCCAGACAAGCTGTCTTGGGAAGGATTTGGCCAGCCCTAAGAACCTGAAGGGAAAGGGCGGAGGGGGGTTCTCTCTCTGCCCCCGACAGCCCCGAGCTGGGTCGGTCCCTCAGACCTGGCCAGGGGCAGCCCATCCCCCGGCGCCCTTCCCCGGGGCATCCAAGGGCAGGCTCGGCGCCAGCCCCACCCCGCTCGCCACTGCCCGACCATCGTCCTCCCTCGGGGGGCCTGGGCAGGACAGGGACCCGGCTGTGGGAGGCCTCCAGATCTCAGGCCTGGCACACCGTTTACCAGGCTGCTTCCTCCTCTGACGGGGGCCCAGCACACGCCCCAGGAGACTTGGCAGCCGCCCCCAGGGCTCTAGCCTCTGGAACTCGTCCCCTTGGAAGGGGCCTGGCCCAGGTGCCAGGTTCGGCTGGTCGGCCAGCCTCCTTTGGAGAAAGCAGGCAAGCCGAGCCAGGCTTGCAGTGGCCCTGGCGTGACACCTGCCACCTCAGGCAGAGGGCCTCCCGCGTGCCCTCCATGGCGGGTTTCTCCCCGGAGCCGTGGCCTGGGCACTAGGAAGGCCGGGCCTCCCCGACTCCCGGGAGGAGGGGCTAGCCCAGTTGCGCCCTGGCCCCCAAACCCTCTGGTGCCATCTGCCTGTCTCGGCACTTCTGACTCCACAGAGCCTTTCCTACATCTGGGCTGCCTGCCGTGGCAAAGTGCAGGCGTGGGGTGAGGCCATGGCTTTGTCTTTCCAGGAAAAAATGAGCCCCTGGCCGAAGCAGCAGGCCCAGGCAGAGCCTTGAGCTTGAAGCCCAGTAGGTCTGTGGCCCTCAGGGCCAGAGCCATGCTTTCAAGGCAGGGAAGCGGCCTGCAAGCTGAGTGGGAGTGGGGGAGGGGAGGGAGACAGCTGAAGCCGAGTCCAGAAGGGCGGCGATGGAAGAGCTGCAGCTGGGTCAGAGCCTGGAGGGAGGGCGGGGCCTTCACTGAGGACCCCCCCCCCCCCGAGGCCAGCCCTAGGCCCCGGCGGTCGCGCATGCGCCCTTGGCCTGTGCGGTGTGTGGGGGGTTGAACCCAAGCCCGCAGGGCTCCCGGAGCGGCCAGAGAAAGAAGGGCCCATGGAGAGGTAGGCGAGGTGGGCAGGGGGCGCCACCTTACTCTCCTCAGCTCCCTGAGGGAGAGAGACAGAGACAGAGACAGAGAGAGAGATCCCTGACCTCTGAGTCTCTGCCTCCACCGCTGGCTGGTGCCAACTCACGCGCCATCCCACTTCCAGCCATCACCCCCACGCCTGCCCCGGGGCCAGCCCCACCACAGAGAGGCCGGTTGGTTCCTGCTCACCTCTGTGCCGTCCCTTCCCGACCTGACCCCAGTGCAGGGGATAAGCTTCAGACAAGTCTTTCCATGTCCCTCTGCATGACAATAGACTTCCTCCCCTCTCCCATTCCACAGGCCCACCCACCCGGGACATCCACCTTTGTCATTAGCTCAGGAGAGGATGCAAGATGAGAATCTCTGCTATTGTGTGGGGAGACTCAGTTTCCCGGGTTTCCCCCATGGACACATGTTCTTCAGCTGGGTCTGATTTTCTCCAGACAAGCTGTCTTGGGAAGGATTTGGCCAGCCCTAAGAACCTGAAGGGAAAGGGCGGAGGGGGGTTCTCTCTCTGCCCCCGACAGCCCCGAGCTGGGTCGGTCCCTCAGACCTGGCCAGGGGCAGCCCATCCCCCGGCGCCCTTCCCCGGGGCATCCAAGGGCAGGCTCGGCGCCAGCCCCACCCCGCTCGCCACTGCCCGACCATCGTCCTCCCTCGGGGGGCCTGGGCAGGACAGGGACCCGGCTGTGGGAGGCCTCCAGATCTCAGGCCTGGCACACCGTTTACCAGGCTGCTTCCTCCTCTGACGGGGGCCCAGCACACGCCCCAGGAGACTTGGCAGCCGCCCCCAGGGCTCTAGCCTCTGGAACTCGTCCCCTTGGAAGGGGCCTGGCCCAGGTGCCAGGTTCGGCTGGTCGGCCAGCCTCCTTTGGAGAAAGCAGGCAAGCCGAGCCAGGCTTGCAGTGGCCCTGGCGTGACACCTGCCACCTCAGGCAGAGGGCCTCCCGCGTGCCCTCCATGGCGGGTTTCTCCCCGGAGCCGTGGCCTGGGCACTAGGAAGGCCGGGCCTCCCCGACTCCCGGGAGGAGGGGCTAGCCCAGTTGCGCCCTGGCCCCCAAACCCTCTGGTGCCATCTGCCTGTCTCGGCACTTCTGACTCCACAGAGCCTTTCCTACATCTGGGCTGCCTGCCGTGGCAAAGTGCAGGCGTGGGGTGAGGCCATGGCTTTGTCTTTCCAGGAAAAAATGAGCCCCTGGCCGAAGCAGCAGGCCCAGGCAGAGCCTTGAGCTTGAAGCCCAGTAGGTCTGTGGCCCTCAGGGCCAGAGCCATGCTTTCAAGGCAGGGAAGCGGCCTGCAAGCTGAGTGGGAGTGGGGGAGGGGAGGGAGACAGCTGAAGCCGAGTCCAGAAGGGCGGCGATGGAAGAGCTGCAGCTGGGTCAGAGACTGGAGCGAGGGCGGGGCCTTCACTGAGGACCCCCCCCCCCCAGGCCAGCCCTAGGCCCCGGCGGTCGCGCATGCGCCCTTGGCCTGTGCGGTGTGTGGGGGGTTGAACCCAAGCCCGCAGGGCTCCCGGAGCGGCCAGAGAAAGAAGGGCCCATGGAGAGGTAGGCGAGGTGGGCAGGGGCGCCACCTTACTCTCCTCAGCTCCCTGAGGGAGAGAGACAGAGACAGAGACAGAGAGAGAGATCCCTGACCTCTGAGTCTCTGCCTCCACCGCTGGCTGGTGCCAACTCACGCGCCATCCCACTTCCAGCCATCACCCCCACGCCTGCCCCGGGGCCAGCCCCACCACAGACAGGCCGGTTGGTTCCTGCTCACCTCTGTGCCGTCCCTTCCCGACCTGACCCCAGTGCAGGGGATAAGCTTCAGACAAGTCTTTCCATGTCCCTCTGCATGACAATAGACTTCCTCCCCTCTCCCATTCCACAGGCCCACCCACCCGGGACATCCACCTTTGTCATTAGCTCAGGAGAGGATGCAAGATGAGAATCTCTGCTATTGTGTGGGGAGACTCAGTTTCCCGGGTTTCCCCCATGGACACATGTTCTTCAGCTGGGTCTGATTTTCTCCAGACAAGCTGTCTTGGGAAGGATTTGGCCAGCCCTAAGAACCTGAAGGGAAAGGGCGGAGGGGGGTTCTCTCTCTGCCCCCGACAGCCCCGAGCTGGGTCGGTCCCTCAGACCTGGCCAGGGGCAGCCCATCCCCCGGCGCCCTTCCCCGGGGCATCCAAGGGCAGGCTCGGCGCCAGCCCCACCCCGCTCGCCACTGCCCGACCATCGTCCTCCCTCGGGGGGCCTGGGCAGGACAGGGACCCGGCTGTGGGAGGCCTCCAGATCTCAGGCCTGGCACACCGTTTACCAGGCTGCTTCCTCCTCTGACGGGGGCCCAGCACACGCCCCAGGAGACTTGGCAGCCGCCCCCAGGGCTCTAGCCTCTGGAACTCGTCCCCTTGGAAGGGGCCTGGCCCAGGTGCCAGGTTCGGCTGGTCGGCCAGCCTCCTTTGGAGAAAGCAGGCAAGCCGAGCCAGGCTTGCAGTGGCCCTGGCGTGACACCTGCCACCTCAGGCAGAGGGCCTCCCGCGTGCCCTCCATGGCGGGTTTCTCCCCGGAGCCGTGGCCTGGGCACTAGGAAGGCCGGGCCTCCCCGACTCCCGGGAGGAGGGGCTAGCCCAGTTGCGCCCTGGCCCCCAAACCCTCTGGTGCCATCTGCCTGTCTCGGCACTTCTGACTCCACAGAGCCTTTCCTACATCTGGGCTGCCTGCCGCGGCAAAGTGCAGGCGTGGGGTGAGGCCATGGCTTTGTCTTTCCAGGAAAAAATGAGCCCCTGGCCGAAGCAGCAGGCCCAGGCAGAGCCTTGAGCTTGAAGCCCAGTAGGTCTGTGGCCCTCAGGGCCAGAGCCATGCTTTCAAGGCAGGGAAGCGGCCTGCAAGCTGAGTGGGAGTGGGGGAGGGGAGGGAGACAGCTGAAGCCGAGTCCAGAAGGGCGGCGATGGAAGAGCTGCAGCTGGGTCAGAGCCTGGAGGGAGGGCGGGGCCTTCACTGAGGACCCCCCCCCCCCCCCCCCCGAGGCCAGCCCTAGGCCCCGGCGGTCGCGCATGCGCCCTTGGCCTGTGCGGTGTGTGGGGGGTTGAACCCAAGCCCGCAGGGCTCCCGGAGCGGCCAGAGAAAGAAGGGCCCATGGAGAGGTAGGCGAGGTGGGCAGGGGGCGCCACCTTACTCTCCTCAGCTCCCTGAGGGAGAGAGACAGAGACAGAGACAGAGAGAGAGATCCCTGACCTCTGAGTCTCTGCCTCCACCGCTGGCTGGTGCCAACTCACGCGCCATCCCACTTCCAGCCATCACCCCCACGCCTGCCCCGGGGCCAGCCCCACCACAGAGAGGCCGGTTGGTTCCTGCTCACCTCTGTGCCGTCCCTTCCCGACCTGACCCCAGTGCAGGGGATAAGCTTCAGACAAGTCTTTCCATGTCCCTCTGCATGACAATAGACTTCCTCCCCTCTCCCATTCCACAGGCCCACCCACCCGGGACATCCACCTTTGTCATTAGCTCAGGAGAGGATGCAAGATGAGAATCTCTGCTATTGTGTGGGGAGACTCAGTTTCCCGGGTTTCCCCCATGGACACATGTTCTTCAGCTGGGTCTGATTTTCTCCAGACAAGCTGTCTTGGGAAGGATTTGGCCAGCCCTAAGAACCTGAAGGGAAAGGGCGGAGGGGGGTTCTCTCTCTGCCCCCGACAGCCCCGAGCTGGGTCGGTCCCTCAGACCTGGCCAGGGGCAGCCCATCCCCCGGCGCCCTTCCCCGGGGCATCCAAGGGCAGGCTCGGCGCCAGCCCCACCCCGCTCGCCACTGCCCGACCATCGTCCTCCCTCGGGGGGCCTGGGCAGGACAGGGACCCGGCTGTGGGAGGCCTCCAGATCTCAGGCCTGGCACACCGTTTACCAGGCTGCTTCCTCCTCTGACGGGGGCCCAGCACACGCCCCAGGAGTCTTGGCAGCCGCCCCCAGGGCTCTAGCCTCTGGAACTCGTCCCCTTGGAAGGGGCCTGGCCCAGGTGCCAGGTTCGGCTGGTCGGCCAGCCTCCTTTGGAGAAAGCAGGCAAGCCGAGCCAGGCTTGCAGTGGCCCTGGCGTGACACCTGCCACCTCAGGCAGAGGGCCTCCCGCGTGCCCTCCATGGCGGGTTTCTCCCCGGAGCCGTGGCCTGGGCACTAGGAAGGCCGGGCCTCCCCGACTCCCGGGAGGAGGGGCTAGCCCAGTTGCGCCCTGGCCCCCAAACCCTCTGGTGCCATCTGCCTGTCTCGGCACTTCTGACTCCACAGAGCCTTTCCTACATCTGGGCTGCCTGCCGTGGCAAAGTGCAGGCGTGGGGTGAGGCCATGGCTTTGTCTTTCCAGGAAAAAATGAGCCCCTGGCCGAAGCAGCAGGCCCAGGCAGAGCCTTGAGCTTGAAGCCCAGTAGGTCTGTGGCCCTCAGGGCCAGAGCCATGCTTTCAAGGCAGGGAAGCGGCCTGCAAGCTGAGTGGGAGTGGGGGAGGGGAGGGAGACAGCTGAAGCCGAGTCCAGAAGGGCGGCGATGGAAGAGCTGCAGCTGGGTCAGAGCCTGGAGGGAGGGCGGGGCCTTCACTGAGGACCCCCCCCCCCCCCCCGAGGCCAGCCCTAGGCCCCGGCGGTCGCGCATGCGCCCTTGGCCTGTGCGGTGTGTGGGGGGTTGAACCCAAGCCCGCAGGGCTCCCGGAGCGGCCAGAGAAAGAAGGGCCCATGGAGAGGTAGGCGAGGTGGGCAGGGGGCGCCACCTTACTCTCCTCAGCTCCCTGAGGGAGAGAGACAGAGACAGAGACAGAGAGAGAGATCCCTGACCTCTGAGTCTCTGCCTCCACCGCTGGCTGGTGCCAACTCACGCGCCATCCCACTTCCAGCCATCACCCCCACGCCTGCCCCGGGGCCAGCCCCACCACAGAGAGGCCGGTTGGTTCCTGCTCACCTCTGTGCCGTCCCTTCCCGACCTGACCCCAGTGCAGGGGATAAGCTTCAGACAAGTCTTTCCATGTCCCTCTGCATGACAATAGACTTCCTCCCCTCTCCCATTCCACAGGCCCACCCACCCGGGACATCCACCTTTGTCATTAGCTCAGGAGAGGATGCAAGATGAGAATCTCTGCTATTGTGTGGGGAGACTCAGTTTCCCGGGTTTCCCCCATGGACACATGTTCTTCAGCTGGGTCTGATTTTCTCCAGACAAGCTGTCTTGGGAAGGATTTGGCCAGCCCTAAGAACCTGAAGGGAAAGGGCGGAGGGGGGTTCTCTCTCTGCCCCCGACAGCCCCGAGCTGGGTCGGTCCCTCAGACCTGGCCAGGGGCAGCCCATCCCCCGGCGCCCTTCCCCGGGGCATCCAAGGGCAGGCTCGGCGCCAGCCCCACCCCGCTCGCCACTGCCCGACCATCGTCCTCCCTCGGGGGGCCTGGGCAGGACAGGGACCCGGCTGTGGGAGGCCTCCAGATCTCAGGCCTGGCACACCGTTTACCAGGCTGCTTCCTCCTCTGACGGGGGCCCAGCACACGCCCCAGGAGTCTTGGCAGCCGCCCCCAGGGCTCTAGCCTCTGGAACTCGTCCCCTTGGAAGGGGCCTGGCCCAGGTGCCAGGTTCGGCTGGTCGGCCAGCCTCCTTTGGAGAAAGCAGGCAAGCCGAGCCAGGCTTGCAGTGGCCCTGGCGTGACACCTGCCACCTCAGGCAGAGGGCCTCCCGCGTGCCCTCCATGGCGGGTTTCTCCCCGGAGCCGTGGCCTGGGCACTAGGAAGGCCGGGCCTCCCCGACTCCCGGGAGGAGGGGCTAGCCCAGTTGCGCCCTGGCCCCCAAACCCTCTGGTGCCATCTGCCTGTCTCGGCACTTCTGACTCCACAGAGCCTTTCCTACATCTGGGCTGCCTGCCGTGGCAAAGTGCAGGCGTGGGGTGAGGCCATGGCTTTGTCTTTCCAGGAAAAAATGAGCCCCTGGCCGAAGCAGCAGGCCCAGGCAGAGCCTTGAGCTTGAAGCCCAGTAGGTCTGTGGCCCTCAGGGCCAGAGCCATGCTTTCAAGGCAGGGAAGCGGCCTGCAAGCTGAGTGGGAGTGGGGGAGGGGAGGGAGACAGCTGAAGCCGAGTCCAGAAGGGCGGCGATGGAAGAGCTGCAGCTGGGTCAGAGCCTGGAGGGAGGGCGGGGCCTTCACTGAGGACCCCCCCCCCCCCCCCCCGAGGCCAGCCCTAGGCCCCGGCGGTCGCGCATGCGCCCTTGGCCTGTGCGGTGTGTGGGGGGTTGAACCCAAGCCCGCAGGGCTCCCGGAGCGGCCAGAGAAAGAAGGGCCCATGGAGAGGTAGGCGAGGTGGGCAGGGGGCGCCACCTTACTCTCCTCAGCTCCCTGAGGGAGAGAGACAGAGACAGAGACAGAGAGAGAGATCCCTGACCTCTGAGTCTCTGCCTCCACCGCTGGCTGGTGCCAACTCACGCGCCATCCCACTTCCAGCCATCACCCCCACGCCTGCCCCGGGGCCAGCCCCACCACAGAGAGGCCGGTTGGTTCCTGCTCACCTCTGTGCCGTCCCTTCCCGACCTGACCCCAGTGCAGGGGATAAGCTTCAGACAAGTCTTTCCATGTCCCTCTGCATGACAATAGACTTCCTCCCCTCTCCCATTCCACAGGCCCACCCACCCGGGACATCCACCTTTGTCATTAGCTCAGGAGAGGATGCAAGATGAGAATCTCTGCTATTGTGTGGGGAGACTCAGTTTCCCGGGTTTCCCCCATGGACACATGTTCTTCAGCTGGGTCTGATTTTCTCCAGACAAGCTGTCTTGGGAAGGATTTGGCCAGCCCTAAGAACCTGAAGGGAAAGGGCGGAGGGGGGTTCTCTCTCTGCCCCCGACAGCCCCGAGCTGGGTCGGTCCCTCAGACCTGGCCAGGGGCAGCCCATCCCCCGGCGCCCTTCCCCGGGGCATCCAAGGGCAGGCTCGGCGCCAGCCCCACCCCGCTCGCCACTGCCCGACCATCGTCCTCCCTCGGGGGGCCTGGGCAGGACAGGGACCCGGCTGTGGGAGGCCTCCAGATCTCAGGCCTGGCACACCGTTTACCAGGCTGCTTCCTCCTCTGACGGGGGCCCAGCACACGCCCCAGGAGACTTGGCAGCCGCCCCCAGGGCTCTAGCCTCTGGAACTCGTCCCCTTGGAAGGGGCCTGGCCCAGGTGCCAGGTTCGGCTGGTCGGCCAGCCTCCTTTGGAGAAAGCAGGCAAGCCGAGCCAGGCTTGCAGTGGCCCTGGCGTGACACCTGCCACCTCAGGCAGAGGGCCTCCCGCGTGCCCTCCATGGCGGGTTTCTCCCCGGAGCCGTGGCCTGGGCACTAGGAAGGCCGGGCCTCCCCGACTCCCGGGAGGAGGGGCTAGCCCAGTTGCGCCCTGGCCCCCAAACCCTCTGGTGCCATCTGCCTGTCTCGGCACTTCTGACTCCACAGAGCCTTTCCTACATCTGGGCTGCCTGCCGTGGCAAAGTGCAGGCGTGGGGTGAGGCCATGGCTTTGTCTTTCCAGGAAAAAATGAGCCCCTGGCCGAAGCAGCAGGCCCAGGCAGAGCCTTGAGCTTGAAGCCCAGTAGGTCTGTGGCCCTCAGGGCCAGAGCCATGCTTTCAAGGCAGGGAAGCGGCCTGCAAGCTGAGTGGGAGTGGGGGAGGGGAGGGAGACAGCTGAAGCCGAGTCCAGAAGGGCGGCGATGGAAGAGCTGCAGCTGGGTCAGAGCCTGGAGGGAGGGCGGGGCCTTCACTGAGGACCCCCCCCCCCCCGAGGCCAGCCCTAGGCCCCGGCGGTCGCGCATGCGCCCTTGGCCTGTGCGGTGTGTGGGGGGTTGAACCCAAGCCCGCAGGGCTCCCGGAGCGGCCAGAGAAAGAAGGGCCCATGGAGAGGTAGGCGAGGTGGGCAGGGGGCGCCACCTTACTCTCCTCAGCTCCCTGAGGGAGAGAGACAGAGACAGAGACAGAGAGAGAGATCCCTGACCTCTGAGTCTCTGCCTCCACCGCTGGCTGGTGCCAACTCACGCGCCATCCCACTTCCAGCCATCACCCCCACGCCTGCCCCGGGGCCAGCCCCACCACAGAGAGGCCGGTTGGTTCCTGCTCACCTCTGTGCCGTCCCTTCCCGACCTGACCCCAGTGCAGGGGATAAGCTTCAGACAAGTCTTTCCATGTCCCTCTGCATGACAATAGACTTCCTCCCCTCTCCCATTCCACAGGCCCACCCACCCGGGACATCCACCTTTGTCATTAGCTCAGGAGAGGATGCAAGATGAGAATCTCTGCTATTGTGTGGGGAGACTCAGTTTCCCGGGTTTCCCCCATGGACACATGTTCTTCAGCTGGGTCTGATTTTCTCCAGACAAGCTGTCTTGGGAAGGATTTGGCCAGCCCTAAGAACCTGAAGGGAAAGGGCGGAGGGGGGTTCTCTCTCTGCCCCCGACAGCCCCGAGCTGGGTCGGTCCCTCAGACCTGGCCAGGGGCAGCCCATCCCCCGGCGCCCTTCCCCGGGGCATCCAAGGGCAGGCTCGGCGCCAGCCCCACCCCGCTCGCCACTGCCCGACCATCGTCCTCCCTCGGGGGGCCTGGGCAGGACAGGGACCCGGCTGTGGGAGGCCTCCAGATCTCAGGCCTGGCACACCGTTTACCAGGCTGCTTCCTCCTCTGACGGGGGCCCAGCACACGCCCCAGGAGACTTGGCAGCCGCCCCCAGGGCTCTAGCCTCTGGAACTCGTCCCCTTGGAAGGGGCCTGGCCCAGGTGCCAGGTTCGGCTGGTCGGCCAGCCTCCTTTGGAGAAAGCAGGCAAGCCGAGCCAGGCTTGCAGTGGCCCTGGCGTGACACCTGCCACCTCAGGCAGAGGGCCTCCCGCGTGCCCTCCATGGCGGGTTTCTCCCCGGAGCCGTGGCCTGGGCACTAGGAAGGCCGGGCCTCCCCGACTCCCGGGAGGAGGGGCTAGCCCAGTTGCGCCCTGGCCCCCAAACCCTCTGGTGCCATCTGCCTGTCTCGGCACTTCTGACTCCACAGAGCCTTTCCTACATCTGGGCTGCCTGCCGTGGCAAAGTGCAGGCGTGGGGTGAGGCCATGGCTTTGTCTTTCCAGGAAAAAATGAGCCCCTGGCCGAAGCAGCAGGCCCAGGCAGAGCCTTGAGCTTGAAGCCCAGTAGGTCTGTGGCCCTCAGGGCCAGAGCCATGCTTTCAAGGCAGGGAAGCGGCCTGCAAGCTGAGTGGGAGTGGGGGAGGGGAGGGAGACAGCTGAAGCCGAGTCCAGAAGGGCGGCGATGGAAGAGCTGCAGCTGGGTCAGAGCCTGGAGGGAGGGCGGGGCCTTCACTGAGGACCCCCCCCCCCCCCCCCGAGGCCAGCCCTAGGCCCCGGCGGTCGCGCATGCGCCCTTGGCCTGTGCGGTGTGTGGGGGGTTGAACCCAAGCCCGCAGGGCTCCCGGAGCGGCCAGAGAAAGAAGGGCCCATGGAGAGGTAGGCGAGGTGGGCAGGGGGCGCCACCTTACTCTCCTCAGCTCCCTGAGGGAGAGAGACAGAGACAGAGACAGAGAGAGAGATCCCTGACCTCTGAGTCTCTGCCTCCACCGCTGGCTGGTGCCAACTCACGCGCCATCCCACTTCCAGCCATCACCCCCACGCCTGCCCCGGGGCCAGCCCCACCACAGAGAGGCCGGTTGGTTCCTGCTCACCTCTGTGCCGTCCCTTCCCGACCTGACCCCAGTGCAGGGGATAAGCTTCAGACAAGTCTTTCCATGTCCCTCTGCATGACAATAGACTTCCTCCCCTCTCCCATTCCACAGGCCCACCCACCCGGGACATCCACCTTTGTCATTAGCTCAGGAGAGGATGCAAGATGAGAATCTCTGCTATTGTGTGGGGAGACTCAGTTTCCCGGGTTTCCCCCATGGACACATGTTCTTCAGCTGGGTCTGATTTTCTCCAGACAAGCTGTCTTGGGAAGGATTTGGCCAGCCCTAAGAACCTGAAGGGAAAGGGCGGAGGGGGGTTCTCTCTCTGCCCCCGACAGCCCCGAGCTGGGTCGGTCCCTCAGACCTGGCCAGGGGCAGCCCATCCCCCGGCGCCCTTCCCCGGGGCATCCAAGGGCAGGCTCGGCGCCAGCCCCACCCCGCTCGCCACTGCCCGACCATCGTCCTCCCTCGGGGGGCCTGGGCAGGACAGGGACCCGGCTGTGGGAGGCCTCCAGATCTCAGGCCTGGCACACCGTTTACCAGGCTGCTTCCTCCTCTGACGGGGGCCCAGCACACGCCCCAGGAGACTTGGCAGCCGCCCCCAGGGCTCTAGCCTCTGGAACTCGTCCCCTTGGAAGGGGCCTGGCCCAGGTGCCAGGTTCGGCTGGTCGGCCAGCCTCCTTTGGAGAAAGCAGGCAAGCCGAGCCAGGCTTGCAGTGGCCCTGGCGTGACACCTGCCACCTCAGGCAGAGGGCCTCCCGCGTGCCCTCCATGGCGGGTTTCTCCCCGGAGCCGTGGCCTGGGCACTAGGAAGGCCGGGCCTCCCCGACTCCCGGGAGGAGGGGCTAGCCCAGTTGCGCCCTGGCCCCCAAACCCTCTGGTGCCATCTGCCTGTCTCGGCACTTCTGACTCCACAGAGCCTTTCCTACATCTGGGCTGCCTGCCGTGGCAAAGTGCAGGCGTGGGGTGAGGCCATGGCTTTGTCTTTCCAGGAAAAAATGAGCCCCTGGCCGAAGCAGCAGGCCCAGGCAGAGCCTTGAGCTTGAAGCCCAGTAGGTCTGTGGCCCTCAGGGCCAGAGCCATGCTTTCAAGGCAGGGAAGCGGCCTGCAAGCTGAGTGGGAGTGGGGGAGGGGAGGGAGACAGCTGAAGCCGAGTCCAGAAGGGCGGCGATGGAAGAGCTGCAGCTGGGTCAGAGCCTGGAGGGAGGGCGGGGCCTTCACTGAGGACCCCCCCCCCCCCCCGAGGCCAGCCCTAGGCCCCGGCGGTCGCGCATGCGCCCTTGGCCTGTGCGGTGTGTGGGGGGTTGAACCCAAGCCCGCAGGGCTCCCGGAGCGGCCAGAGAAAGAAGGGCCCATGGAGAGGTAGGCGAGGTGGGCAGGGGGCGCCACCTTACTCTCCTCAGCTCCCTGAGGGAGAGAGACAGAGACAGAGACAGAGAGAGAGATCCCTGACCTCTGAGTCTCTGCCTCCACCGCTGGCTGGTGCCAACTCACGCGCCATCCCACTTCCAGCCATCACCCCCACGCCTGCCCCGGGGCCAGCCCCACCACAGAGAGGCCGGTTGGTTCCTGCTCACCTCTGTGCCGTCCCTTCCCGACCTGACCCCAGTGCAGGGGATAAGCTTCAGACAAGTCTTTCCATGTCCCTCTGCATGACAATAGACTTCCTCCCCTCTCCCATTCCACAGGCCCACCCACCCGGGACATCCACCTTTGTCATTAGCTCAGGAGAGGATGCAAGATGAGAATCTCTGCTATTGTGTGGGGAGACTCAGTTTCCCGGGTTTCCCCCATGGACACATGTTCTTCAGCTGGGTCTGATTTTCTCCAGACAAGCTGTCTTGGGAAGGATTTGGCCAGCCCTAAGAACCTGAAGGGAAAGGGCGGAGGGGGGTTCTCTCTCTGCCCCCGACAGCCCGGAGCTGGGTCGGTCCCTCAGACCTGGCCAGGGGCAGCCCATCCCCCGGCGCCCTTCCCCGGGGCATCCAAGGGCAGGCTCGGCGCCAGCCCCACCCCGCTCGCCACTGCCCGACCATCGTCCTCCCTCGGGGGGCCTGGGCAGGACAGGGACCCGGCTGTGGGAGGCCTCCAGATCTCAGGCCTGGCACACCGTTTACCAGGCTGCTTCCTCCTCTGACGGGGGCCCAGCACACGCCCCAGGAGACTTGGCAGCCGCCCCCAGGGCTCTAGCCTCTGGAACTCGTCCCCTTGGAAGGGGCCTGGCCCAGGTGCCAGGTTCGGCTGGTCGGCCAGCCTCCTTTGGAGAAAGCAGGCAAGCCGAGCCAGGCTTGCAGTGGCCCTGGCGTGACACCTGCCACCTCAGGCAGAGGGCCTCCCGCGTGCCCTCCATGGCGGGTTTCTCCCCGGAGCCGTGGCCTGGGCACTAGGAAGGCCGGGCCTCCCCGACTCCCGGGAGGAGGGGCTAGCCCAGTTGCGCCCTGGCCCCCAAACCCTCTGGTGCCATCTGCCTGTCTCGGCACTTCTGACTCCACAGAGCCTTTCCTACATCTGGGCTGCCTGCCGTGGCAAAGTGCAGGCGTGGGGTGAGGCCATGGCTTTGTCTTTCCAGGAAAAAATGAGCCCCTGGCCGAAGCAGCAGGCCCAGGCAGAGCCTTGAGCTTGAAGCCCAGTAGGTCTGTGGCCCTCAGGGCCAGAGCCATGCTTTCAAGGCAGGGAAGCGGCCTGCAAGCTGAGTGGGAGTGGGGGAGGGGAGGGAGACAGCTGAAGCCGAGTCCAGAAGGGCGGCGATGGAAGAGCTGCAGCTGGGTCAGAGCCTGGAGGGAGGGCGGGGCCTTCACTGAGGACCCCCCCCCCCCCCCGAGGCCAGCCCTAGGCCCCGGCGGTCGCGCATGCGCCCTTGGCCTGTGCGGTGTGTGGGGGGTTGAACCCAAGCCCGCAGGGCTCCCGGAGCGGCCAGAGAAAGAAGGGCCCATGGAGAGGTAGGCGAGGTGGGCAGGGGGCGCCACCTTACTCTCCTCAGCTCCCTGAGGGAGAGAGACAGAGACAGAGACAGAGAGAGAGATCCCTGACCTCTGAGTCTCTGCCTCCACCGCTGGCTGGTGCCAACTCACGCGCCATCCCACTTCCAGCCATCACCCCCACGCCTGCCCCGGGGCCAGCCCCACCACAGAGAGGCCGGTTGGTTCCTGCTCACCTCTGTGCCGTCCCTTCCCGACCTGACCCCAGTGCAGGGGATAAGCTTCAGACAAGTCTTTCCATGTCCCTCTGCATGACAATAGACTTCCTCCCCTCTCCCATTCCACAGGCCCACCCACCCGGGACATCCACCTTTGTCATTAGCTCAGGAGAGGATGCAAGATGAGAATCTCTGCTATTGTGTGGGGAGACTCAGTTTCCCGGGTTTCCCCCATGGACACATGTTCTTCAGCTGGGTCTGATTTTCTCCAGACAAGCTGTCTTGGGAAGGATTTGGCCAGCCCTAAGAACCTGAAGGGAAAGGGCGGAGGGGGGTTCTCTCTCTGCCCCCGACAGCCCGGAGCTGGGTCGGTCCCTCAGACCTGGCCAGGGGCAGCCCATCCCCCGGCGCCCTTCCCCGGGGCATCCAAGGGCAGGCTCGGCGCCAGCCCCACCCCGCTCGCCACTGCCCGACCATCGTCCTCCCTCGGGGGGCCTGGGCAGGACAGGGACCCGGCTGTGGGAGGCCTCCAGATCTCAGGCCTGGCACACCGTTTACCAGGCTGCTTCCTCCTCTGACGGGGGCCCAGCACACGCCCCAGGAGACTTGGCAGCCGCCCCCAGGGCTCTAGCCTCTGGAACTCGTCCCCTTGGAAGGGGCCTGGCCCAGGTGCCAGGTTCGGCTGGTCGGCCAGCCTCCTTTGGAGAAAGCAGGCAAGCCGAGCCAGGCTTGCAGTGGCCCTGGCGTGACACCTGCCACCTCAGGCAGAGGGCCTCCCGCGTGCCCTCCATGGCGGGTTTCTCCCCGGAGCCGTGGCCTGGGCACTAGGAAGGCCGGGCCTCCCCGACTCCCGGGAGGAGGGGCTAGCCCAGTTGCGCCCTGGCCCCCAAACCCTCTGGTGCCATCTGCCTGTCTCGGCACTTCTGACTCCACAGAGCCTTTCCTACATCTGGGCTGCCTGCCGTGGCAAAGTGCAGGCGTGGGGTGAGGCCATGGCTTTGTCTTTCCAGGAAAAAATGAGCCCCTGGCCGAAGCAGCAGGCCCAGGCAGAGCCTTGAGCTTGAAGCCCAGTAGGTCTGTGGCCCTCAGGGCCAGAGCCATGCTTTCAAGGCAGGGAAGCGGCCTGCAAGCTGAGTGGGAGTGGGGGAGGGGAGGGAGACAGCTGAAGCCGAGTCCAGAAGGGCGGCGATGGAAGAGCTGCAGCTGGGTCAGAGCCTGGAGGGAGGGCGGGGCCTTCACTGAGGACCCCCCCCCCCCCCCGAGGCCAGCCCTAGGCCCCGGCGGTCGCGCATGCGCCCTTGGCCTGTGCGGTGTGTGGGGGGTTGAACCCAAGCCCGCAGGGCTCCCGGAGCGGCCAGAGAAAGAAGGGCCCATGGAGAGGTAGGCGAGGTGGGCAGGGGGCGCCACCTTACTCTCCTCAGCTCCCTGAGGGAGAGAGACAGAGACAGAGACAGAGAGAGAGATCCCTGACCTCTGAGTCTCTGCCTCCACCGCTGGCTGGTGCCAACTCACGCGCCATCCCACTTCCAGCCATCACCCCCACGCCTGCCCCGGGGCCAGCCCCACCACAGAGAGGCCGGTTGGTTCCTGCTCACCTCTGTGCCGTCCCTTCCCGACCTGACCCCAGTGCAGGGGATAAGCTTCAGACAAGTCTTTCCATGTCCCTCTGCATGACAATAGACTTCCTCCCCTCTCCCATTCCACAGGCCCACCCACCCGGGACATCCACCTTTGTCATTAGCTCAGGAGAGGATGCAAGATGAGAATCTCTGCTATTGTGTGGGGAGACTCAGTTTCCCGGGTTTCCCCCATGGACACATGTTCTTCAGCTGGGTCTGATTTTCTCCAGACAAGCTGTCTTGGGAAGGATTTGGCCAGCCCTAAGAACCTGAAGGGAAAGGGCGGAGGGGGGTTCTCTCTCTGCCCCCGACAGCCCCGAGCTGGGTCGGTCCCTCAGACCTGGCCAGGGGCAGCCCATCCCCCGGCGCCCTTCCCCGGGGCATCCAAGGGCAGGCTCGGCGCCAGCCCCACCCCGCTCGCCACTGCCCGACCATCGTCCTCCCTCGGGGGGCCTGGGCAGGACAGGGACCCGGCTGTGGGAGGCCTCCAGATCTCAGGCCTGGCACACCGTTTACCAGGCTGCTTCCTCCTCTGACGGGGGCCCAGCACACGCCCCAGGAGACTTGGCAGCCGCCCCCAGGGCTCTAGCCTCTGGAACTCGTCCCCTTGGAAGGGGCCTGGCCCAGGTGCCAGGTTCGGCTGGTCGGCCAGCCTCCTTTGGAGAAAGCAGGCAAGCCGAGCCAGGCTTGCAGTGGCCCTGGCGTGACACCTGCCACCTCAGGCAGAGGGCCTCCCGCGTGCCCTCCATGGCGGGTTTCTCCCCGGAGCCGTGGCCTGGGCACTAGGAAGGCCGGGCCTCCCCGACTCCCGGGAGGAGGGGCTAGCCCAGTTGCGCCCTGGCCCCCAAACCCTCTGGTGCCATCTGCCTGTCTCGGCACTTCTGACTCCACAGAGCCTTTCCTACATCTGGGCTGCCTGCCGTGGCAAAGTGCAGGCGTGGGGTGAGGCCATGGCTTTGTCTTTCCAGGAAAAAATGAGCCCCTGGCCGAAGCAGCAGGCCCAGGCAGAGCCTTGAGCTTGAAGCCCAGTAGGTCTGTGGCCCTCAGGGCCAGAGCCATGCTTTCAAGGCAGGGAAGCGGCCTGCAAGCTGAGTGGGAGTGGGGGAGGGGAGGGAGACAGCTGAAGCCGAGTCCAGAAGGGCGGCGATGGAAGAGCTGCAGCTGGGTCAGAGCCTGGAGGGAGGGCGGGGCCTTCACTGAGGACCCCCCCCCCCCCCCCCGAGGCCAGCCCTAGGCCCCGGCGGTCGCGCATGCGCCCTTGGCCTGTGCGGTGTGTGGGGGGTTGAACCCAAGCCCGCAGGGCTCCCGGAGCGGCCAGAGAAAGAAGGGCCCATGGAGAGGTAGGCGAGGTGGGCAGGGGGCGCCACCTTACTCTCCTCAGCTCCCTGAGGGAGAGAGACAGAGACAGAGACAGAGAGAGAGATCCCTGACCTCTGAGTCTCTGCCTCCACCGCTGGCTGGTGCCAACTCACGCGCCATCCCACTTCCAGCCATCACCCCCACGCCTGCCCCGGGGCCAGCCCCACCACAGAGAGGCCGGTTGGTTCCTGCTCACCTCTGTGCCGTCCCTTCCCGACCTGACCCCAGTGCAGGGGATAAGCTTCAGACAAGTCTTTCCATGTCCCTCTGCATGACAATAGACTTCCTCCCCTCTCCCATTCCACAGGCCCACCCACCCGGGACATCCACCTTTGTCATTAGCTCAGGAGAGGATGCAAGATGAGAATCTCTGCTATTGTGTGGGGAGACTCAGTTTCCCGGGTTTCCCCCATGGACACATGTTCTTCAGCTGGGTCTGATTTTCTCCAGACAAGCTGTCTTGGGAAGGATTTGGCCAGCCCTAAGAACCTGAAGGGAAAGGGCGGAGGGGGGTTCTCTCTCTGCCCCCGACAGCCCCGAGCTGGGTCGGTCCCTCAGACCTGGCCAGGGGCAGCCCATCCCCCGGCGCCCTTCCCCGGGGCATCCAAGGGCAGGCTCGGCGCCAGCCCCACCCCGCTCGCCACTGCCCGACCATCGTCCTCCCTCGGGGGGCCTGGGCAGGACAGGGACCCGGCTGTGGGAGGCCTCCAGATCTCAGGCCTGGCACACCGTTTACCAGGCTGCTTCCTCCTCTGACGGGGGCCCAGCACACGCCCCAGGAGACTTGGCAGCCGCCCCCAGGGCTCTAGCCTCTGGAACTCGTCCCCTTGGAAGGGGCCTGGCCCAGGTGCCAGGTTCGGCTGGTCGGCCAGCCTCCTTTGGAGAAAGCAGGCAAGCCGAGCCAGGCTTGCAGTGGCCCTGGCGTGACACCTGCCACCTCAGGCAGAGGGCCTCCCGCGTGCCCTCCATGGCGGGTTTCTCCCCGGAGCCGTGGCCTGGGCACTAGGAAGGCCGGGCCTCCCCGACTCCCGGGAGGAGGGGCTAGCCCAGTTGCGCCCTGGCCCCCAAACCCTCTGGTGCCATCTGCCTGTCTCGGCACTTCTGACTCCACAGAGCCTTTCCTACATCTGGGCTGCCTGCCGTGGCAAAGTGCAGGCGTGGGGTGAGGCCATGGCTTTGTCTTTCCAGGAAAAAATGAGCCCCTGGCCGAAGCAGCAGGCCCAGGCAGAGCCTTGAGCTTGAAGCCCAGTAGGTCTGTGGCCCTCAGGGCCAGAGCCATGCTTTCAAGGCAGGGAAGCGGCCTGCAAGCTGAGTGGGAGTGGGGGAGGGGAGGGAGACAGCTGAAGCCGAGTCCAGAAGGGCGGCGATGGAAGAGCTGCAGCTGGGTCAGAGCCTGGAGGGAGGGCGGGGCCTTCACTGAGGACCCCCCCCCCCCCCCCGAGGCCAGCCCTAGGCCCCGGCGGTCGCGCATGCGCCCTTGGCCTGTGCGGTGTGTGGGGGGTTGAACCCAAGCCCGCAGGGCTCCCGGAGCGGCCAGAGAAAGAAGGGCCCATGGAGAGGTAGGCGAGGTGGGCAGGGGGCGCCACCTTACTCTCCTCAGCTCCCTGAGGGAGAGAGACAGAGACAGAGACAGAGAGAGAGATCCCTGACCTCTGAGTCTCTGCCTCCACCGCTGGCTGGTGCCAACTCACGCGCCATCCCACTTCCAGCCATCACCCCCACGCCTGCCCCGGGGCCAGCCCCACCACAGAGAGGCCGGTTGGTTCCTGCTCACCTCTGTGCCGTCCCTTCCCGACCTGACCCCAGTGCAGGGGATAAGCTTCAGACAAGTCTTTCCATGTCCCTCTGCATGACAATAGACTTCCTCCCCTCTCCCATTCCACAGGCCCACCCACCCGGGACATCCACCTTTGTCATTAGCTCAGGAGAGGATGCAAGATGAGAATCTCTGCTATTGTGTGGGGAGACTCAGTTTCCCGGGTTTCCCCCATGGACACATGTTCTTCAGCTGGGTCTGATTTTCTCCAGACAAGCTGTCTTGGGAAGGATTTGGCCAGCCCTAAGAACCTGAAGGGAAAGGGCGGAGGGGGGTTCTCTCTCTGCCCCCGACAGCCCCGAGCTGGGTCGGTCCCTCAGACCTGGCCAGGGGCAGCCCATCCCCCGGCGCCCTTCCCCGGGGCATCCAAGGGCAGGCTCGGCGCCAGCCCCACCCCGCTCGCCACTGCCCGACCATCGTCCTCCCTCGGGGGGCCTGGGCAGGACAGGGACCCGGCTGTGGGAGGCCTCCAGATCTCAGGCCTGGCACACCGTTTACCAGGCTGCTTCCTCCTCTGACGGGGGCCCAGCACACGCCCCAGGAGACTTGGCAGCCGCCCCCAGGGCTCTAGCCTCTGGAACTCGTCCCCTTGGAAGGGGCCTGGCCCAGGTGCCAGGTTCGGCTGGTCGGCCAGCCTCCTTTGGAGAAAGCAGGCAAGCCGAGCCAGGCTTGCAGTGGCCCTGGCGTGACACCTGCCACCTCAGGCAGAGGGCCTCCCGCGTGCCCTCCATGGCGGGTTTCTCCCCGGAGCCGTGGCCTGGGCACTAGGAAGGCCGGGCCTCCCCGACTCCCGGGAGGAGGGGCTAGCCCAGTTGCGCCCTGGCCCCCAAACCCTCTGGTGCCATCTGCCTGTCTCGGCACTTCTGACTCCACAGAGCCTTTCCTACATCTGGGCTGCCTGCCGTGGCAAAGTGCAGGCGTGGGGTGAGGCCATGGCTTTGTCTTTCCAGGAAAAAATGAGCCCCTGGCCGAAGCAGCAGGCCCAGGCAGAGCCTTGAGCTTGAAGCCCAGTAGGTCTGTGGCCCTCAGGGCCAGAGCCATGCTTTCAAGGCAGGGAAGCGGCCTGCAAGCTGAGTGGGAGTGGGGGAGGGGAGGGAGACAGCTGAAGCCGAGTCCAGAAGGGCGGCGATGGAAGAGCTGCAGCTGGGTCAGAGCCTGGAGGGAGGGCGGGGCCTTCACTGAGGACCCCCCCCCCCCCCCGAGGCCAGCCCTAGGCCCCGGCGGTCGCGCATGCGCCCTTGGCCTGTGCGGTGTGTGGGGGGTTGAACCCAAGCCCGCAGGGCTCCCGGAGCGGCCAGAGAAAGAAGGGCCCATGGAGAGGTAGGCGAGGTGGGCAGGGGGCGCCACCTTACTCTCCTCAGCTCCCTGAGGGAGAGAGACAGAGACAGAGACAGAGAGAGAGATCCCTGACCTCTGAGTCTCTGCCTCCACCGCTGGCTGGTGCCAACTCACGCGCCATCCCACTTCCAGCCATCACCCCCACGCCTGCCCCGGGGCCAGCCCCACCACAGAGAGGCCGGTTGGTTCCTGCTCACCTCTGTGCCGTCCCTTCCCGACCTGACCCCAGTGCAGGGGATAAGCTTCAGACAAGTCTTTCCATGTCCCTCTGCATGACAATAGACTTCCTCCCCTCTCCCATTCCACAGGCCCACCCACCCGGGACATCCACCTTTGTCATTAGCTCAGGAGAGGATGCAAGATGAGAATCTCTGCTATTGTGTGGGGAGACTCAGTTTCCCGGGTTTCCCCCATGGACACATGTTCTTCAGCTGGGTCTGATTTTCTCCAGACAAGCTGTCTTGGGAAGGATTTGGCCAGCCCTAAGAACCTGAAGGGAAAGGGCGGAGGGGGGTTCTCTCTCTGCCCCCGACAGCCCCGAGCTGGGTCAGACCCTCAGACCTGGCCAGGGGCAGCCCATCCCCCGGCGCCCTTCCCCGGGGCATCCAAGGGCAGGCTCGGCGCCAGCCCCACCCCGCTCGCCACTGCCCGACCATCGTCCTCCCTCGGGGGGCCTGGGCAGGACAGGGACCCGGCTGTGGGAGGCCTCCAGATCTCAGGCCTGGCACACCGTTTACCAGGCTGCTTCCTCCTCTGACGGGGGCCCAGCACACGCCCCAGGAGACTTGGCAGCCGCCCCCAGGGCTCTAGCCTCTGGAACTCGTCCCCTTGGAAGGGGCCTGGCCCAGGTGCCAGGTTCGGCTGGTCGGCCAGCCTCCTTTGGAGAAAGCAGGCAAGCCGAGCCAGGCTTGCAGTGGCCCTGTGACACCTGCCACCTCAGGCAGAGGGCCTCCCGCGTGCCCTCCATGGCGGGTTTCTCCCCGGAGCCGTGGCCTGGGCACTAGGAAGGCCGGGCCTCCCCGACTCCCGGGAGGAGGGGCTAGCCCAGTTGCGCCCTGGCCCCCAAACCCTCTGGTGCCATCTGCCTGTCTCGGCACTTCTGACTCCACAGAGCCTTTCCTACATCTGGGCTGCCTGCCGTGGCAAAGTGCAGGCGTGGGGTGAGGCCATGGCTTTGTCTTTCCAGGAAAAAATGAGCCCCTGGCCGAAGCAGCAGGCCCAGGCAGAGCCTTGAGCTTGAAGCCCAGTAGGTCTGTGGCCCTCAGGGCCAGAGCCATGCTTTCAAGGCAGGGAAGCGGCCTGCAAGCTGAGTGGGAGTGGGGGAGGGGAGGGAGACAGCTGAAGCCGAGTCCAGAAGGGCGGCGATGGAAGAGCTGCAGCTGGGTCAGAGCCTGGAGGGAGGGCGGGGCCTTCACTGAGGACCCCCCCCCCCCCCGAGGCCAGCCCTAGGCCCCGGCGGTCGCGCATGCGCCCTTGGCCTGTGCGGTGTGTGGGGGGTTGAACCCAAGCCCGCAGGGCTCCCGGAGCGGCCAGAGAAAGAAGGGCCCATGGAGAGGTAGGCGAGGTGGGCAGGGGGCGCCACCTTACTCTCCTCAGCTCCCTGAGGGAGAGAGACAGAGACAGAGACAGAGAGAGAGATCCCTGACCTCTGAGTCTCTGCCTCCACCGCTGGCTGGTGCCAACTCACGCGCCATCCCACTTCCAGCCATCACCCCCACGCCTGCCCCGGGGCCAGCCCCACCACAGAGAGGCCGGTTGGTTCCTGCTCACCTCTGTGCCGTCCCTTCCCGACCTGACCCCAGTGCAGGGGATAAGCTTCAGACAAGTCTTTCCATGTCCCTCTGCATGACAATAGACTTCCTCCCCTCTCCCATTCCACAGGCCCACCCACCCGGGACATCCACCTTTGTCATTAGCTCAGGAGAGGATGCAAGATGAGAATCTCTGCTATTGTGTGGGGAGACTCAGTTTCCCGGGTTTCCCCCATGGACACATGTTCTTCAGCTGGGTCTGATTTTCTCCAGACAAGCTGTCTTGGGAAGGATTTGGCCAGCCCTAAGAACCTGAAGGGAAAGGGCGGAGGGGGGTTCTCTCTCTGCCCCCGACAGCCCCGAGCTGGGTCAGACCCTCAGACCTGGCCAGGGGCAGCCCATCCCCCGGCGCCCTTCCCCGGGGCATCCAAGGGCAGGCTCGGCGCCAGCCCCACCCCGCTCGCCACTGCCCGACCATCGTCCTCCCTCGGGGGGCCTGGGCAGGACAGGGACCCGGCTGTGGGAGGCCTCCAGATCTCAGGCCTGGCACACCGTTTACCAGGCTGCTTCCTCCTCTGACGGGGGCCCAGCACACGCCCCAGGAGACTTGGCAGCCGCCCCCAGGGCTCTAGCCTCTGGAACTCGTCCCCTTGGAAGGGGCCTGGCCCAGGTGCCAGGTTCGGCTGGTCGGCCAGCCTCCTTTGGAGAAAGCAGGCAAGCCGAGCCAGGCTTGCAGTGGCCCTGGCGTGACACCTGCCACCTCAGGCAGAGGGCCTCCCGCGTGCCCTCCATGGCGGGTTTCTCCCCGGAGCCGTGGCCTGGGCACTAGGAAGGCCGGGCCTCCCCGACTCCCGGGAGGAGGGGCTAGCCCAGTTGCGCCCTGGCCCCCAAACCCTCTGGTGCCATCTGCCTGTCTCGGCACTTCTGACTCCACAGAGCCTTTCCTACATCTGGGCTGCCTGCCGTGGCAAAGTGCAGGCGTGGGGTGAGGCCATGGCTTTGTCTTTCCAGGAAAAAATGAGCCCCTGGCCGAAGCAGCAGGCCCAGGCAGAGCCTTGAGCTTGAAGCCCAGTAGGTCTGTGGCCCTCAGGGCCAGAGCCATGCTTTCAAGGCAGGGAAGCGGCCTGCAAGCTGAGTGGGAGTGGGGGAGGGGAGGGAGACAGCTGAAGCCGAGTCCAGAAGGGCGGCGATGGAAGAGCTGCAGCTGGGTCAGAGCCTGGAGGGAGGGCGGGGCCTTCACTGAGGACCCCCCCCCCCCCAGGCCAGCCCTAGGCCCCGGCGGTCGCGCATGCGCCCTTGGCCTGTGCGGTGTGTGGGGGGTTGAACCCAAGCCCGCAGGGCTCCCGGAGCGGCCAGAGAAAGAAGGGCCCATGGAGAGGTAGGCGAGGTGGGCAGGGGGCGCCACCTTACTCTCCTCAGCTCCCTGAGGGAGAGAGACAGAGACAGAGACAGAGAGAGAGATCCCTGACCTCTGAGTCTCTGCCTCCACCGCTGGCTGGTGCCAACTCACGCGCCATCCCACTTCCAGCCATCACCCCCACGCCTGCCCCGGGGCCAGCCCCACCACAGAGAGGCCGGTTGGTTCCTGCTCACCTCTGTGCCGTCCCTTCCCGACCTGACCCCAGTGCAGGGGATAAGCTTCAGACAAGTCTTTCCATGTCCCTCTGCATGACAATAGACTTCCTCCCCTCTCCCATTCCACAGGCCCACCCACCCGGGACATCCACCTTTGTCATTAGCTCAGGAGAGGATGCAAGATGAGAATCTCTGCTATTGTGTGGGGAGACTCAGTTTCCCGGGTTTCCCCCATGGACACATGTTCTTCAGCTGGGTCTGATTTTCTCCAGACAAGCTGTCTTGGGAAGGATTTGGCCAGCCCTAAGAACCTGAAGGGAAAGGGCGGAGGGGGGTTCTCTCTCTGCCCCCGACAGCCCCGAGCTGGGTCGGTCCCTCAGACCTGGCCAGGGGCAGCCCATCCCCCGGCGCCCTTCCCCGGGGCATCCAAGGGCAGGCTCGGCGCCAGCCCCACCCCGCTCGCCACTGCCCGACCATCGTCCTCCCTCGGGGGGCCTGGGCAGGACAGGGACCCGGCTGTGGGAGGCCTCCAGATCTCAGGCCTGGCACACCGTTTACCAGGCTGCTTCCTCCTCTGACGGGGGCCCAGCACACGCCCCAGGAGACTTGGCAGCCGCCCCCAGGGCTCTAGCCTCTGGAACTTGTCCCCTTGGAAGGGGCCTGGCCCAGGTGCCAGGTTCGGCTGGTCGGCCAGCCTCCTTTGGAGAAAGCAGGCAAGCCGAGCCAGGCTTGCAGTGGCCCTGGCGTGACACCTGCCACCTCAGGCAGAGGGCCTCCCGCGTGCCCTCCATGGCGGGTTTCTCCCCGGAGCCGTGGCCTGGGCACTAGGAAGGCCGGGCCTCCCCGACTCCCGGGAGGAGGGGCTAGCCCAGTTGCGCCCTGGCCCCCAAACCCTCTGGTGCCATCTGCCTGTCTCGGCACTTCTGACTCCACAGAGCCTTTCCTACATCTGGGCTGCCTGCCGTGGCAAAGTGCAGGCGTGGGGTGAGGCCATGGCTTTGTCTTTCCAGGAAAAAATGAGCCCCTGGCCGAAGCAGCAGGCCCAGGCAGAGCCTTGAGCTTGAAGCCCAGTAGGTCTGTGGCCCTCAGGGCCAGAGCCATGCTTTCAAGGCAGGGAAGCGGCCTGCAAGCTGAGTGGGAGTGGGGGAGGGGAGGGAGACAGCTGAAGCCGAGTCCAGAAGGGCGGCGATGGAAGAGCTGCAGCTGGGTCAGAGCCTGGAGGGAGGGCGGGGCCTTCACTGAGGACCCCCCCCCCCCCCCCAGGCCAGCCCTAGGCCCCGGCGGTCGCGCATGCGCCCTTGGCCTGTGCGGTGTGTGGGGGGTTGAACCCAAGCCCGCAGGGCTCCCGGAGCGGCCAGAGAAAGAAGGGCCCATGGAGAGGTAGGCGAGGTGGGCAGGGGGCGCCGCCTTACTCTCCTCAGCTCCCTGAGGGAGAGAGACAGAGACAGAGACAGAGAGAGAGATCCCTGACCTCTGAGTCTCTGCCTCCACCGCTGGCTGGTGCCAACTCACGCGCCATCCCACTTCCAGCCATCACCCCCACGCCTGCCCCGGGGCCAGCCCCACCACAGAGAGGCCGGTTGGTTCCTGCTCACCTCTGTGCCGTCCCTTCCCGACCTGACCCCAGTGCAGGGGATAAGCTTCAGACAAGTCTTTCCATGTCCCTCTGCATGACAATAGACTTCCTCCCCTCTCCCATTCCACAGGCCCACCCACCCGGGACATCCACCTTTGTCATTAGCTCAGGAGAGGATGCAAGATGAGAATCTCTGCTATTGTGTGGGGAGACTCAGTTTCCCGGGTTTCCCCCATGGACACATGTTCTTCAGCTGGGTCTGATTTTCTCCAGACAAGCTGTCTTGGGAAGGATTTGGCCAGCCCTAAGAACCTGAAGGGAAAGGGCGGAGGGGGGTTCTCTCTCTGCCCCCGACAGCCCCGAGCTGGGTCGGTCCCTCAGACCTGGCCAGGGGCAGCCCATCCCCCGGCGCCCTTCCCCGGGGCATCCAAGGGCAGGCTCGGCGCCAGCCCCACCCCGCTCGCCACTGCCCGACCATCGTCCTCCCTCGGGGGGCCTGGGCAGGACAGGGACCCGGCTGTGGGAGGCCTCCAGATCTCAGGCCTGGCACACCGTTTACCAGGCTGCTTCCTCCTCTGACGGGGGCCCAGCACACGCCCCAGGAGACTTGGCAGCCGCCCCCAGGGCTCTAGCCTCTGGAACTCGTCCCCTTGGAAGGGGCCTGGCCCAGGTGCCAGGTTCGGCTGGTCGGCCAGCCTCCTTTGGAGAAAGCAGGCAAGCCGAGCCAGGCTTGCAGTGGCCCTGGCGTGACACCTGCCACCTCAGGCAGAGGGCCTCCCGCGTTCCCTCCATGGCGGGTTTCTCCCCGGAGCCGTGGCCTGGGCACTAGGAAGGCCGGGCCTCCCCGACTCCCGGGAGGAGGGGCTAGCCCAGTTGCGCCCTGGCCCCCAAACCCTCTGGTGCCATCTGCCTGTCTCGGCACTTCTGACTCCACAGAGCCTTTCCTACATCTGGGCTGCCTGCCGTGGCAAAGTGCAGGCGTGGGGTGAGGCCATGGCTTTGTCTTTCCAGGAAAAAATGAGCCCCTGGCCGAAGCAGCAGGCCCAGGCAGAGCCTTGAGCTTGAAGCCCCGTAGGTCTGTGGCCCTCAGGGCCAGAGCCATGCTTTCAAGGCAGGTAAGCGGCCTCCAAGCTGAGTGGGAGTGGGGGAGGGGAGGGAGACAGCTGAAGCCGAGTCCAGGAGGGCGGCGATGGAAGAGCTGCAGCTGGGTCAGAGCCTGGAGGGAGGGCGGGGCCTTCACTGAGGACCCCCCGCCCCCCCGAGGCCAGCCCTAGGCCCCGGCGGTCGCGCATGCGCCCTTGGCCTGTGCGGTGTGTGGGGGGTTGAACCCAAGCCCGCAGGGCTCCCGGAGCGGCCAGAGAAAGAAGGGCCCATGGAGAGGTAGGCGAGGTGGGCAGGGGGCGCCACCTTACTCTCCTCAGCTCCCTGAGGGAGAGAGACAGAGACAGAGACAGAGAGAGAGATCCCTGACCTCTGAGTCTCTGCCTCCACCGCTGGCTGGTGCCAACTCACGCGCCATCCCACTTCCAGCCATCACCCCCACGCCTGCCCCGGGGCCAGCCCCACCACAGAGAGGCAGGTTGGTTCCTGCTCACCTCTGTGCCGTCCCTTCCCGACCTGACCCCAGTGCAGGGGATAAGCTTCAGACAAGTCTTTCCATGTCCCTCTGCATGACAATAGACTTCCTCCCCTCTCCCATTCCACAGGCCCACCCACCCGGGACATCCACCTTTGTCATTAGCTCAGGAGAGGATGCAAGATGAGAATCTCTGCTATTGTGTGGGGAGACTCAGTTTCCCGGGTTTCCCCCATGGACACATGTTCTTCAGCTGGGTCTGATTTTCTCCAGACAAGCTGTCTTGGGAAGGATTTGGCCAGCCCTAAGAACCTGAAGGGAAAGGGCGGAGGGGGGTTCTCTCTCTGCCCCCGACAGCCCCGAGCTGGGTCGGTCCCTCAGACCTGGCCAGGGGCAGCCCATCCCCCGGCGCCCTTCCCCGGGGCATCCAAGGGCAGGCTCGGCGCCAGCCCCACCCCGCTCGCCACTGCCCGACCATCGTCCTCCCTCGGGGGGCCTGGGCAGGACAGGGACCCGGCTGTGGGAGGCCTCCAGATCTCAGGCCTGGCACACCGTTTACCAGGCTGCTTCCTCCTCTGACGGGGGCCCAGCACACGCCCCAGGAGACTTGGCAGCCGCCCCCAGGGCTCTAGCCTCTGGAACTTGTCCCCTTGGAAGGGGCCTGGCCCAGGTGCCAGGTTCGGCTGGTCGGCCAGCCTCCTTTGGAGAAAGCAGGCAAGCCGAGCCAGGCTTGCAGTGGCCCTGGCGTGACACCTGCCACCTCAGGCAGAGGGCCTCCCGCGTGCCCTCCATGGCGGGTTTCTCCCCGGAGCCGTGGCCTGGGCACTAGGAAGGCCGGGCCTCCCCGACTCCCGGGAGGAGGGGCTAGCCCAGTTGCGCCCTGGCCCCCAAACCCTCTGGTGCCATCTGCCTGTCTCGGCACTTCTGACTCCACAGAGCCTTTCCTACATCTGGGCTGCCTGCCGTGGCAAAGTGCAGGCGTGGGGTGAGGCCATGGCTTTGTCTTTCCAGGAAAAAATGAGCCCCTGGCCGAAGCAGCAGGCCCAGGCAGAGCCTTGAGCTTGAAGCCCAGTAGGTCTGTGGCCCTCAGGGCCAGAGCCATGCTTTCAAGGCAGGGAAGCGGCCTGCAAGCTGAGTGGGAGTGGGGGAGGGGAGGGAGACAGCTGAAGCCGAGTCCAGAAGGGCGGCGATGGAAGAGCTGCAGCTGGGTCAGAGCCTGGAGGGAGGGCGGGGCCTTCACTGAGGACCCCCCCCCCCCGAGGCCAGCCCTAGGCCCCGGCGGTCGCGCATGCGCCCTTGGCCTGTGCAGTGTGTGGGGGGTTGAACCCAAGCCCGCAGGGCTCCTGGAGCGGCCAGAGAAAGAAGGGCCCATGGAGAGGTAGGCGAGGTGGGCAGGGGGCGCCACCTTACTCTCCTCAGCTCCCTGAGGGAGAGAGACAGAGACAGAGACAGAGAGAGAGATCCCTGACCTCTGAGTCTCTGCCTCCACCGCTGGCTGGTGCCAACTCACGCGCCATCCCACTTCCAGCCATCACCCCCACGCCTGCCCCGGGGCCAGCCCCACCACAGAGAGGCCGGTTGGTTCCTGCTCACCTCTGTGCCGTCCCTTCCCGACCTGACCCCAGTGCAGGGGATAAGCTTCAGACAAGTCTTTCCATGTCCCTCTGCATGACAATAGACTTCCTCCCCTCTCCCATTCCACAGGCCCACCCACCCGGGACATCCACCTTTGTCATTAGCTCAGGAGAGGATGCAAGATGAGAATCTCTGCTATTGTGTGGGGAGACTCAGTTTCCCGGGTTTCCCCCATGGACACATGTTCTTCAGCTGGGTCTGATTTTCTCCAGACAAGCTGTCTTGGGAAGGATTTGGCCAGTCCTAAGAACCTGAAGGGAAAGGGCGGAGGGGGGTTCTCTCTCTGCCCCCGACAGCCCCGAGCTGGGTCGGTCCCTCAGACCTGGCCAGGGGCAGCCCATCCCCCGGCGCCCTTCCCCGGGGCATCCAAGGGCAGGCTCGGCGCCAGCCCCACCCCGCTCGCCACTGCCCGACCATCGTCCTCCCTCGGGGGGCCTGGGCAGGACAGGGACCCGGCTGTGGGAGGCCTCCAGATCTCAGGCCTGGCACACCGTTTACCAGGCTGCTTCCTCCTCTGACGGGGGCCCAGCACACGCCCCAGGAGACTTGGCAGCCGCCCCCAGGGCTCTAGCCTCTGGAACTCGTCCCATTGGAAGGGGCCTGGCCCAGGTGCCAGGTTCGGCTGGTCGGCCAGCCTCCTTTGGAGAAAGCAGGCAAGCCGAGCCAGGCTTGCAGTGGCCCTGGCGTGACACCTGCCACCTCAGGCAGAGGGCCTCCCGCGTGCCCTCCATGGCGGGTTTCTCCCCGGAGCCGTGGCCTGGGCACTAGGAAGGCCGGGCCTCCCCGACTCCCGGGAGGAGGGGCTAGCCCAGTTGCGCCCTGGCCCCCAAACCCTCTGGTGCCATCTGCCTGTCTCGGCACTTCTGACTCCACAGAGCCTTTCCTACATCTGGGCTGCCTGCCGTGGCAAAGTGCAGGCGTGGGGTGAGGCCATGGCTTTGTCTTTCCAGGAAAAAATGAGCCCCTGGCCGAAGCAGCAGGCCCAGGCAGAGCCTTGAGCTTGAAGCCCAGTAGGTCTGTGGCCCTCAGGGCCAGAGCCATGCTTTCAAGGCAGGGAAGCGGCCTCCAAGCTGAGTGGGAGGGGGGAGCGGAAGGCGACAACAGCTGTAGCCGAGTCCAGAAGGGCGGCGATGGAACAGCTGCATCTGGGTCAGAGGCTGGAGGGAGGGCAGGGCCTTCACTGAGGACCCCCGATGCGCCCTTGGCCTGTGAGGTGTGTTGGGGTGTGTGGCGGGTTTAACCCAAGCCCGCAGGCCTCCCGGAGCGGCCAAAGAAAGAAGGGCCCATGGAGAGGTAGGCGAGGTGGGCAGGGTGTGCCACCTCTGACCCCCGGCTAAGGGTCTCACGCGTGCCCTCCATGGTCGATTTCTCCCTGGGGCCTTAGCCTGAGCACTGGGAAGGCCATGCCTCCCCGACTCCCTAGAGGAGGGTCTTGCCCAGTTTGGCCATTGCCACACTGGCCACATTTGTGACCTTCCCTAGTCAAACTCACTTCTTCCTGTGAATCCCTGCACCAGGGCGCCTTCTCCTTGTCACACTAACTGTTCCCAGACCTAGGCAGGGGTTCTAACACTTGTCATTCTGGTCACAGCAAAGTTCTGAAATGCCTCAGGGAGGCCTTTCAGAAGCACCTAGCACAGTCTCTACCATCACCGATCTCCCATCAGAAGAGCATTACATGTTTTGCGCATCCTTCCTCCCATAGAGATAAAATGAGTGCATGAGGAATAGCTGTCTGCTTTGTCGGAAGCTGAGGCAACTCCTTCTGGTAATACCAGGCACACGACTGTCTCTTCCAGGCCAAATTTTTCCCACCACGAGTCCATTGTTTAAGGAAACTTTCATTTCCTCTCTTTCATGGGTCTGGTTTCCCCCAAGAACACAGTGAACCATCCCCTCGCCCTGTGCTGCATCACCATAATCCCACAGCCCGAAGATATGCACAAAGTTAAATCACCACCATATCCTGAATTCAGGCACTGCTGAGACCTTCCCATCAATGTTGTCATTCAATGGTGACTCCTGAGGACACCTTTCCCCTGAGACCCACTCCCAACCTGTCCTCAGCTTCTTACAGTAACACCGAAATTTCCTCAGAATTCTCCCAACCTGGGCAAGAAACATTCTGAAATGTTCTCTGTATTAATTTTCAGGGACTGGGGACATTGGTAGATGTAATTTGAGTGTGTATGTGCAGTAGTTTCTACGCAGGTATCCTGTTTTTCAGACACATATAAAATAGTGTGGCTACTCAATGCACCAAGAAAATGGATAACTGATCAAATTTTTTCATGATGTGAAGTCTTTAGAGAGTAAATGTCACTGTTAAGAGCGCAGACTATGGAGCTAACTCCTCATGTCCAAATTCCAGCTGCATCCCTTACTAGGTATTTGTATTGGCAGAGTTATTTACCTGATTGGTGCCTCAGTTTCTTCATCTCTCAGTTGGCAATAATGATCAGCATACCTACTTTGTAGGTTTATGGAGAGTATTAAAGGAGTTAATGTTTGAAAAATGCTTGGAACACCTAGTGTATTGCCAGTGCTGTACCTATATATTAGAAATAAAATTTAGAAATTCTTCTGACACTGCCTGTGAGCCCCAGAGGGTGAGACTGTTGCCTGGATGTATGTAGAAAGCACTCCATGACATATGATGAATAAATGAGTGAACAACATTGGCGAATGCATTACCAATGTCACCTATGTCACCCTACAGGCATTCCCAAGCTGAACCACATGCAGACATTCCTGCTCTGTCCTGCATCACATTCCCTGGAGGAATCACTGGGGCTTCTTAGACCCTAGTAACCGTGCCCACTAAAGGTTCTTTTCTGTCAGCAAACCCCAGTCTTTGTCCAATTGCTGCAGCTCACAGGGTCTGCACTCTGATCCTTGTCTTCACTCGAGGGAGACGTGCCATCCCCAGAGCTGGGCACACGCAGAGGCTGAGCCTTGGAGAAAATGATTCCCTGGCCCTGGGGCAGGTAGAAGAGCGAAGGGACAGAGTGGGATTTGGGGAAAATCCTCCAGGTGTTTTCAGAAGGGATGGAGGCAGGGGATGTGTCAGCAAGAACTGGTCTGGTTGGTGGGCCTTGGTGGTTAAATAGTAGGGGCGCTGAGAAATTTCATAGGTTCTAGCATAATACAATCAATATAATGGTCATGAAATCAGAATCAGCCTAATTAAGGCCAAGTTAACCCAATGTCAGCTGTTCCCTGACTCTCTAATCCAGTAGTGACTTATAATAAGGGTATTAGTGTTCTATCATCTCCTTTTCATTGATTGGCTAGAGTAATTATTCTTTACATAGCCTGTCTGTTTTTACATAGTAAAGAAAAAGTGAGTTTTAAAACAACTCTCCTTGGAAAAGTCTCCCTAACATATTGAATTAATAACAGAAGCCACGACAGGAAATTCACCACATATCTTGAGCTTTCGTCTCTGGTTTTAGATCTTCCTAACTGGTAAATTACCTTGACTTCTGCCTTCTTTCTTGAGATTAGTGCATTTAGGACTAAGTAGGAGTGCAACCTCATGCCATGTGAGAAGTGGTGACTCTGGGAAGAGGTTTGTTTCATTCTGTCAGTGTGTGTGTGTGTGTGTGTGTGTGTGTATGACAGTTTTTGCTGCATCTTGCACTGTGGGCCAGTGTAGACTCCTTTTCTAGGGAAAAAATTTCCCTAACCACTTTCTCCGGACTTTCTTTTCACTGGTGGCTTCCTCGGCACTGTCCAATAGTAACATTAAGCACTCTATATTATAGAATTTAATTTTTTTCTTCATAGCCACATTTTAAAAAATGAAAGCAAACAGGTGAAGCTAATTTTAATAGTATATTTTAACCCACTAGAACCAAGATATCATCAATGTGGGTGCAGTCTATACAAAAATTAATAATGAGAAAGTTTACCTTTTTTTCCTGGGTTTCATAAATCCAGTGTGTACTTCCCACTCTCAGCACAATCTCCATTTGGAAGTTGAGTTTTTTCATACATTCTCTGTACTGAGATTTAATGTTCACAGTCGTCAAATAAGAGTCATTAGGAGTGGGGTGGATGATAATTTCACTACTGATTTAAGCTCTAATGGAGCTATGAACACCAAGTGGTCAATGGGTTAATCAAATGAATAGTCATATAGTACAGAAGAATGGTACCATTTGGGATTTAGAAAAAGACTGGGGACCGTGTGTCCTGACAGGGGGCACCAGGGCTTTTCTTGTTGAGAGTGACAAGGACAAAAAGAGAATAAAGTCATACTCATAAGTGTCTAACAACATGAGGGAGAAGAAATGACCTGCCGTAGTCCTGAGTTTTGACCTCGAGCTTTCTGTTCTTTACCCAAATCTCTTTGATGATGTCCCAGGACACAGGTCAGATTAATCCCCACAGGGAAAGAGGGAGGGTAGAAGTACAAGGCATCTGACATAATTGTCCTGGGAAAGCAGGCTTCATTTATCACTCTGATCCACATTCACAATTTATTTTTATAGGGTAAGAGGAAAAGAAGTATGAGGGTCAAATCATCACAGAGGAAGCGACATGATTGTGGAAACCAATCCAACCCAAAGCCTGGTTTGAGCATCTCCATCCCTTTGAGGATGTCCAGTTACATATTCAAGAGGCCAGTTACTAGAATCACATCCTATCCTGGCAAAGAGGTCAGATGCCATCAATGGGAGGAAACGTCGGAGCAACCCCAACAACTCTGCTGGCAGAAGGAAAGGAGATCTTTCCTATATCTCCAGGCCTGCAGAGTGCAGGAGAACTGTTAAGTCCTTTGGACCTTGCCAAAGCCCTGCTGAGTCTTGCACCTAGTTGCACAGATGCATCCCTGCCAGGTGTGTTCACAGGTGGTCTGAACTCCAGCCCCATGCCCACCCCTGCCTGGTCTTCAGATTCAGCAGAGACGATCCCAGGAGCTGGTCTGTACATCCCACAGCTCCTTTGCAAACAACTTCTGGTGACTGAGGAGGATATCAGGAAACAGGAAAAAAAAAGTGAAGACGGCAAGAGAGAGACTGGCGGTAGCACTGAGGCAGAGAGACTTGCTAGCGAGGCAGGGAGAGTGAGGGGCCAAGAAGGACGTCCCGACAAACACGATGAAGAAAAGACAAGACGGTGCAGATGACATGGAGCTCACACTACATTAATGCCTCTGCAGGGCTCCTGATGTCTTCTTGCTTTGAGCTCTTGAGACTTTAGTATATACCAATAGTTTTCTTTTCTTTGATTCCTTTGCATGACAGAGAAGATACAGACAGTGATCCTTCTGAGGTGAGAGATTGGGTTTCAGGTGAGGAGAGAAAGGAGAGCTTTTCTTCTCATTTTGTTCTCTCATTTTCCTTTCCTGAGTGTTATGCATTTGTATTTTAAGATCAACAGAGAGTTATTACAGTCAGGGGATTCTTTAGAGTTTTGTCCTCACAGTCACAGAGAAAACCTACCTAGTCCAAATGGATTGTCTTTTTTGTGTAATATTCCAATAGATTCCAACATATTTCACTAAAGAGCTGTTATATCTGTCTTCTCAAAAAAGACACCTACTTCTGGGTCTCTATTTTTCTGGTATTTGTTGCATGTTGAATCACAGTTGCATATAATGAAATACTGGATTGTCCCTTTTTTTAGATTTATATGTGTTGGAAATTTGATTCATGAAAATTGATATGCCCTTGTGGTATCATGCTCTCAGGAGAATGACTGTTTTCAGCATCACAAGTCTCACAATAAGCCAGTGTGTTGGGATTTGTCTATTTGCCTGATCGAGTACGTTGCACTCTTCAAATCCTCTTTATCATTACTTACTTTTGTCCCACAGATTTATCAGTTTCTGAGAACAATGTGTTAAACAATAATAGAGTATCTTAGTACTTATATCTTCCATAAAAAATGAGTTATTTTTTAGCTAAATCTTCTCTCCTCTATTCTTCCATGTGGTAATCATCTGGAATTTTGGTGCGAATGTGTTTTTAATGTCTTGTTTTAAAACTAATACTAAATTAGACAGACTGTTTTTTCCTTTCCTCGTGACTCCTGTTATGTTTTCCTGGGTTCACATTTCTTCTTCCTGATGTACATTCTTTACCAGTTCTTTCACTGCAGGCCTGTGGGAGGTCAACTTTGAGTCTGTTTGTAGGTCAGATAACGTCTTTCTTTCTTTGACACATAGTTTGAATAGGCATTTAATTTAGCTTTGGAGTAATTTTTTTCCTTCTTTGTCAAGTTATTTAATATTTCTGAGCCTCCATATCTTTAGCTTAAAATGGGAATAAAACCCTAAAAATGGTGACTGTAACTGAGATAATACACGCAGAGCATGCCAGTCATGTTGCTTAGCAGAAATTAAATAATCAATAATGATTATTATTAATCATTATAATGATATTATAATAATGTAATATATAATAATATATTAATGTATAATAATAATTATACGTTAATTTATAATTATAATGTACAGTGTATAATGTAGGCAATGTATAATAATAATATATTAATATTATTAATCATTATAATCCTCAGAGTGTGCATTCTCAGAGAATCACTGCTTAAGATTGAGAATATGAAGCTCACACACAAAAAGTCTGAGAGAGTGGCATGACCATGACTTTAATTCTCAGCCCTTGGGTATCTTCAGCTGTGGTCATCTGCACAGTGTGTGCAGATAATGTAATCTGTTCCCACAGACCCACAGCAGAACAGCGCAGCCTGCCTCATGCTTGGGATGCTCTGGGCTGCTTTTTGGGGAGCCTCTGCTGTGAGGCTAGTTGGACTCTGTACAGAGAAAGATGAAAAAAGACTCTTTCTTTTCCCTCAGATTTCTCCCCCCGAGTTTTATTCACTTTTACATCCAGAGCAGATACTCTCTTCCCAGAGCCTTGGTGTTACTCTGGGATTCAGGCTTCCCAGACACCTAGTCATTTCAGCTCCCAAGGCCCAAGGTGACTGCAGAGTCATGTCTCACCCACTCCTCCCATCTTGGCCTGTTTCCCGTCATGGAGGACCCATGAGTGGGGAGAGGAGCCATCGAGGGAGATTGATCTGGAAGTCCTGGTGAATCTGAGCTTCAGAGAATGAAGCAGAAAAGGGGAACTTGAGACTGCCAGGCCTTCAGTGGGGGAGGAATATGGAGGAACCGAGAGGGGTGTGATGGCTGCACAGAGTCAAGGGGAGGGATGTTCCAAAGTTTCCTAAGAGAAGGGAAACCTTGCACTGAAGTGGAGATTCGATTTTACATGATGGCAATGTCTGTGCTGGTTTCACCAATTCTGGTGTCCCTGAGGGATGAACTGGTGTGACACCACAGGACAGAAGTTGCAGTCACTTTCAGGACTTAAAGAAGGTGAAATCTTTCAGCTTAGGCCCCTGTGAGCCAGTCAGGGGCCAAGTCTAGAAAGGCTTGGAGCCTGAGTCCATCCAATGTGGTTTCATTCTGTTCCAGCCAAGCTCCTCTGGACCCAAGCTGTGAAAAGGGGACCTCAGATCTAGTCAGATCTAGTCATCGCAGCTTCCATAGGTCGCCATGAGGCAGGTAATAGCCCAGGCGCCGTCACTGGACCTCATAGTCGCCCTCCTTCTTCCGCTGGCAGACAGTGACTTGTGAGGTGAGGAGAGCACATCAGAATGTTCCAGTCAGTTGCCCAGTATGGGAGACTCCAGGGGAAGGAGATGTCAAAGTCACAGAGACCCGATGTCTCCTGTGTCTCCCTCTTCCTTTTGTCCACTTAATTTTCACCCTCAGTCCTTCTTTTCCTTCCCTTTTCCCTCTCTTGGCTCTCTCTTCCTCTCTTTCCCCTACATGTTCTAACTTAATTGAGGTATTAACGACATACAATTAACTGCATACATTTAAAGTGAACAATTTGATACATTTTGATTATAACTTAGTCAACCAACACCACAATCAAGAAAAGGAATGCCCATCCTCCCCAAATTTCCTCATGCTCATTTTAATTCCTCCTTTCCTGCCGTTTGCAAACACATTCTCATTCCCAGGCAACCAGTGATCCGGTATATGTCCCTATAGATTTTCCTGTATTTTCCAAGAATTTTTATAAATGGGATCATATACTATGTACTCATTTTTTTACTGGCTTCTTTCACTCAGCATAATTATTCTGAGATTTATGCTTGTCACTGCATGTACTATGAATTCATTCCTATCCCCATCCCTTCCCTGGCAGCACTGTGCACACACCCGAGCACTTCCCAGGTTGGCATGAGAGCCAATAGTACTGCTGCATCCCCAAAAGCAGGAAGGCGCCTTGGTGCAACTCTGGGAGGGGTTGGCAGCAGCCCTGGACCCACGCATGAATGCTTTCCTGGATGGTTGGAAAGCCCACCGTGCCACTGGAGTCCCAATGATTGGCCAATGCTCAGAACCCTTGAAGAAGACCCACCCACCAAGCACAGAGGCTGGCATGAGCATAAGAAAAGGCAGCAGCAGATATATGTGCACATGCAAATGCTTTCCCAGATGGCACAAATACCCATAGTAGTGCTGTGGTCACACAACTGGGTACGTGCCTCCGTGTGGCGGCAACTCTGAGCCCAGTGTGAATGCTTTCTCAGCGGGTAGGAACACCCACGGTACCCATGCAACTTCCAGCATATGGGGTGGGATCAGAAACACAGCTCATGCTTCCCCCACAGTGGTAGCAGGTGGAATCTGTGACCTGATACTACCACAAATATGCAGGCAAAAGATTAGTTCATCAAACACCATAAGAAACTACAGTAAAAATTCAGAGCAGAAGGAAATGACAAGTCTCCAGAAACCAACCTTGAAGTCACAGAAATTTACAATCTAAATGACAGAGAATTCAAAATAACTGTCATAAAGAAACTCACCAAGTTACAAGAATGTTCAGACAGTTCGATGAACTCAAAATAAAATTAATGAGGAAAAGGAATACTTCAGCAAAAAGAATGAAACTATTAAAAAACAGAAATTCTGGATATGAAGAACATAATTAATGAGATAAAAAAGAATCTAGAATCCTTAAAAAATAGATCTGATGTTATGGATGAAAGAATTAGTGATTTAGAGGATAGAAATATAGAAATGCTTCCAATGGACGAAGAGAGAGGACTCAGATTTTTAAAAAATGAAGGAATTCTTGGAGAAATATATGACTCAATTATAAAAGCAGCCTAAGAATTATACGTATTCCAGAGGGAGAAAAGAGGGAGAAAGGAGCAGAGAGCTTGTTCAAAGAATAATAGCTGAGAACTTCCCAAATCTGGGGAAGAACCGGACTTACAAATACATGAAGCCAACAGAATGCCTAATTACATCAATGCTAAAAGACTTTCTCCAAGGCATATAATAGTAAAATTGGCAAAAGCCAATGGCAAAGAAAAAAAATTAAAGGAAGCAAGACAGAAGAAAATAACCTAAAAATGAACCCCTATCAGGCTTTCAGCATGTTTCTTGGTAGAAACTTTACAGGCAAGGAAAGAATGGAATGATATATTAAAAATACTGAAAGACAAAAACTTTCAGCCAAGAATATTCTATCCAGTGAAACGATCCTTATGATACAATGGAGAAATAAAAGTTTTCCCAGATAAACAAAGGCTGAGGGAGTTCATCGCCACTAGATCTCCCATACAAGCAATGATCAAGAACGCCCTCATACCTGAAACAAAAAGAAGGCAAATGTCTACAAAGCTTTGAGCAAAGAGATAAATAGACAGACAAAATCAGAAAGCTACAGCTCTGCTTCACAACAGGGTAGCAAATACTTAATTATAACTTAAAAGAAGAAGGGAAGGAAAGCATCAAAAGTAACTATAAACACTTCAGCTTAGTCACAAATGCACAACACAAAAATAAATAACTTGTGACAACAATAACTCAGAAGGAGAAGAGGAAAGGGATGGAACCTGCTTAGACTAATGGAGATAAGAGTCTCTCAGAAGATGGACTATGTCATCTATGAGATCTTCATACAAACCTCACAGTAACCAGCAAACAAAAAGTCAGAGCAGAGCCATAGATCATAAAAAAAGATAAAACCTCCACAGAAAACCCCCAAAATGAAATGGTAGTCAGAAACACAAAGGAAGAGAAACAATGGAAATATAGATTAGGTGGGATTAAGCCCTCATGTATCAATAATCATTCTAAATGTAAATCGATTGAATTCTCCAATCAACAGACACAGAGTGGTGGGGTGGATTAGAAAACAAGACCCAACAATACGCTGCCTCCAGGAAACACATCTGAGCACAAAAAACAAACAGGCTCAGAATGAATGGATGGGAGACAATACTGCAAGCAAATGGCAAATAAAAGAAAGTAGGTGTTTCCATACTTATATCAGACAAAGCAGACTTCAAGATAAAAAAAGACTATGAGAGACAAAGAGGGGCAGTATATAATGATAAAGGGGACTTTCCACCAAGAGGACATAACACTTATAAAGATATATGCACCTAACACAGCAGCACAAAAGAATATAAAGCAACTATCAATAGACCTAAAGGGAGAAATTAACAGCAACACAATAATAGCAGGGGACCTGAACAACCCACTTACATCTATGGATAGATCATGCAGAGAAAGGCAACAAGTAAATAGTGGAATTAAATGAAACATATGATCAGATGAACTTAATTGATATATAGAGAGCATACCCTCCCAAAACAGCAGAATACACATTCTTCTTAAGTGCACATGGAACCTTCTTAAAGATATACCATATGTTGTGAAACAAGGCAAGCCTGAATAAATTTAAGATTGAAATCATATCAAGCTTCTTTTCTGACCATAATGCTATGACACTAGAAATCAACTACAAGAAAAAAGATGGGGAAGTCACAAATATGTGGAGACTAAAGAACACACGACTGAAGAACCATTGGATCAATGAACAAATCAAAGGAGAAATCAAAAAATACCTGAAGACAAAGGAAAATGAAAAGACAACCAAACAACTCTTATGGGATGCAGCAAAAGCAGTTCTAAGAAGGAAATTCATAGCAATGCAAGTGCACCTCAACAAACAAGAAAAATACCAAATAAGTAACCTTAAACTACACCTAATAGAACCAGAAAATGAAGAACAAATGAAGCCCAAAGTCAGCAGAATGAAGGAAATAATAAAAATTAGAGCAGAAATAAATGAATTAGAGACTAAAAAAACAGTAGAAAGGATCAATGAAACAAAGAGCTGGTTCTTTGAGAAGACTGAAACAAAATTGACAGACCCTTAGCCAGACTCACTAAGAAAAAAAGAGAGAAGCCTCAAAGACCTAAAATTAGAAATTAAAGAGGAGAAATTACAACAGATACCACAGAAATCAAAAGAACAATAAGAGATGGGCCGGCCCCGTGGCTTGGTGGTTAAGTGCACGCGCTCCGATGCTGGCGGCCCGGGTTCGGATCCTGGGCACGCACCGAGGCACCACTTCTCCGTCCATCCTGAGGCTGAGTCCCGCATACAGCAACTAGAAGGATGTGCAGCTATGACATACGACTATCTACTGGGGCTTTGGGGGAAAAAATAAATAAATAAAATCTTTAAAAAAAAAAAATTGTTTGGGCCGGCCCCGTGGCTTAGCGGTTAAGTGCGTGCGCTCCGTTGCTGGCGGCCAGGGTTCGGATCCCGGGTATGCACCGATGCACCGCTGCTGAGGCAGCGTCCCACATACAGCAACTAGATGGATGTGCAGTTATGACATACAACTATCTACTGGGGCTTTGGGGGGAAAAATAAATAAATAAAATCTTTATTAAAAAAATAATAAAATAAAAAGGACAATAAGAGAATACACTGAACAATTTACATGCCACCAATTTCGATAACCTAAAAGAAATAGATAAATTCTTAGATTCTTACAACCTCCCAAAACTGAATCAAGAAGAAATAGAGAAAATGAACAGACCAATCACAAGTAAAGAGATCAAAATGGTCATCAAAACCCTCCCAAAAAAACAGAAGTCCAGGACCGGATGGCTTCTCTGGAGAATTCTACCAAATATTCAAACAAGATTTAATAATGCTTCTCAAACTATTCCAAACAGTTGAAGAAGATGGAACACTTCCTAATTCATTCTATGAGGCCAACATCACTCTGACAGCAAAAGCAGGCAAGGACAGCACAAAGAAGGAATATTACAGGCCAATATCACTGATGAACACAGATGCAAAAATCCTCAACTAAATATCAGCAAATCGAACACAGCAGTATATTAAAAAGATCATATACCATGATCAAGTGGAATTTATACCAGAGATGCAGGGATGGGTCAACATCCGCAAATCAATCAATGTGATACACCATATTAAGAAAATGAGGAATAAAAATCACATGATCCTCTCCACAGATGCAGAGAAAGGATTTGACAAGATCCAACATCCATTTATGATAAAAACTCTCAATAAAATAGGTATATAAGGAACGTACCTCAACACAATAAAGACCATATATCACAAACCCACAGCCAACATCATACTTAATGGCGAAAAACTTAAAGCCATTCCTCTGAGAACAGGAAGAAGACAAAGGTGCCCACTCTCGCCACTCGCATTCAACATAGTACTGGAGGTTTTGGCCAGAGCAATTAGACTGGAAAAAGAAATAAAAGGAATCCCAATTGGAAAAGAAAAAATGAAACTCTTGCTGTTTGCAGATGACATGATTGTAAATATAGAAAACCCTGAAGAATCCATCAGAAAACTATTAGAAATAATCAACAACTACAGCAAAGTTGCAGCGTACAAAATCAACTTACAAAAAGCAGTTGCATTTCTATACCCTAACAATGAACTAACAGAAAGAGAACTCAAGAATACAATCCCATTTACAATTGCAACAAAAAGAAAAAAGTGTCTAGGGATAAATTTAACCAAAGAGGTTAAAGACCTATACAATGAAAACTATAAGACATTATTGAAAGAAATCAATGATGACCTGAAGTAATGGGAAGATATTCCATGCACATGGATTGGAAGAATAAACACAGTTAAAATGTCCATATTACCTAAAGTAATCTACAGATTCAAAGCAATCCCAATCAGAATCCCAATGACATTCTTCATAGAAACAGAACACAGAATCCTAAAATATATATGGAATAACAAAAGACCTCAAATAGACAAAGAAATCCTGAGAAGAAAGAACAAAGCTGGTGGCATCACAATCCTAACTTGAAAATATATTACATAGCTATAGTAATCAAAATGGCACAGTACTGGCACAAAAACAGACTCATAGATCAATGGAGCAGAACTGAAAGCCCAGAAAAAAAACCACACATCTGTGGTCAGTTAATCTCTGACAAAGGAGCCAAGATCATACAATGGAGAAAGGAAAGTCTCTTCAATAAATGCTGTTGGGAAAACTGGACAGCCACATGCAAATGAATGAAAGTAGATCATTATCTTCTACCATACACAAAAATTAACTCGAAATGGATAAAAGACTTGAATCTAACACTTGAAACCATAAAACTCCTAGAAGCAAATATACGCAGTACAGTCTTTGACATCGGTCTTAGCAGCATCTTTTCCAATACCATGTCTACTCAGGCAAGGGAAAGAAAAGAAAAAATATACAAATGGGACTACATGGGACTAAAAGCCTTCTGCAAGGCAAAGGAAATGATGAACAAAACGAAAAGACAGGGCCGGCCCCGTGGCTTAGTGGTTAAGTGCGCGTGCTCCGCTACTGGCAGCCCAGGTTCGGTTCCCGGATGCGCATAGACGCACCTCTTGTCCGGCCATGCTGAGGCCGCATCCCACATACATCAACTACAAGGATCTACAACTATGACATACAACCATCAACCGGGACTTTGGGGAAAAAAAAAAGGAGGAGGATTGGCAATAGATGTTAGCTCAGAGCCGGTCTTCCTCAGAAAAAAAGTGGAGGATTAGCACGGATGTTAGCTCAGGGCTGATCTTCCTCACAAAAAAAAAAAAAAAGGAAAAGACAACCCACCAACTGGGATAAAATATTTGCAAATCATATATCTGACAAGGGGTTAATCTCCAAAATATATAAACAACTCATACAACCCAACAACAAAAAAACAGATAATCCAATCTAAAAATGGGCAGAGGATATGAACAGACATTTTTCCAAAGAAGATATACAAAAGGTCAACAGACACATGAAAAGATGTATAACATCACTAATTGTTAGGGATATTCAAATCAAAACTACAATGAGAGATCACCTTACACCTGTCAGAATGGCTATAATTCCCAAGACAAAAAATAACAAATGTTGGAGAGGATAAGGAGAAAAGGGCACCCTCACACACTGCTGGTGGGAATGCAAACTGGTGCAGCCACCAGGGAAAACAGTATGGAGATTTCTCAAAAACTTAAAAATAGAAATAGCATACCTTTCAGCTATCCCACTACTGGGTATTTATCCAAAGAAATTGAAATCAACAATTCAAAGAGATTTATGCACCCCTGTGTTCACTGCGGCATTATTTACAATAGCCAAGACATGGAAGCAACCCAAGTGCCCTGCTACAGATGAATAGATAAAGAAGATGTGGTATATATACAATGGAATACTACTAAGCCAGAAAAAAAAGACAAGATCATCCTGTATGCAACAACCTGGATGGACCTTGAGGGTATGAAGTTAAATGAAATAAGCCAGACAAAGACAAATATGCCTGATTTCACTCATATGTAGAAGATAAACATACACAGGGATAAAGAGAACAGATTAGTGCTTACCAGAGGGGCTGGGGGCTGGGGCTGGGGGTTGTGTGAAAGAGTTAAAGGGGCACATATGCATGGTGATGGATAAAAGTTAGACTACTGGTGGTGAGTAGGATGCAGTCTATACAGAAATTCACAGATAATAATGAACACCCGAAATTACACAATGTTAAAACCCTTTATAATTTCAATAAAATAATTAAAAAAGAAAAAAAATAATTCATTCTTTTTTATGGTTGAATAGTATTCCACTGTGGGGATATACCACACTTTGTGTATCCGTTCACCAGTAGATGGACATTTGGGTTGTTTTCCGTTTTTGTCTACTATAAATTGGTTGTTATCAACATGTGTGTACAAGTCTGTGTATAGACATACGGGTTTATTTCCCTTGGATGGATTCCTAGGGGAGGAATGGCTGGGTAGACGTATATAATTATTAAAGATGCATCCAAGCTATTTTTCACCAGCACTCGATGAGAGTTTCAGTGACTTGACATCTTCAACAACACTTGCTATAGTCAGTTTTTTTAATTATAGCCATTCTCAAGTATGGTGGAATCTCATGATGACTGTCACTTACATTTCCCCAATGACTCATGTAGTGAAGGAGAAGGCAAGCCACACACAGACTGGGAGAAAACATCTGCAAAACATATCCCTAGAAAAGGATGTGTATTTTTAATATATAAAGAGGTCTTACAACCCAATAGTAAGAAGACAAGCAACACGTCATGGCTTACCAGCAGACAGCAGATCAGGCCTGTGATGAGCACCAGGATTCCCGCCAAACAGCTGAGGATGAGGGCCCAGACAGGGTGGTCTGGGGAGACATGTGCTGGGGTGAGCCACCTCCTGTCATCGCCCCAAGGCTCCTGCTGACCCCACTGTGCCTCAACCATCCTTGACAAGGGTTGGCCAACTCTCCTCATCATCCAAGATGCTGTGCGCATGGTTCTCTTAGATGAGGCACAGCTTCAAGATGCTCGCCCCCTACCGTGGGCTGGGGCTTCCTGCAGGTTTACCAGGCTTATCAGTCAAGGTGTCATCTCTATTGGGAGAATATTCTGGAAATGAATGAAATGGAGAAGGCATGTGAATGTGTTTCACTCTTTTTAATTAAACTTTTTAGACGCAGAAAAATAAACGGAACAGTCTCATAAACATCCATCATCTAATTTAACCATGTATATTCCATCTAATTAAAACAATATTTCATCAATGTATAAACTATTAACACTTGCCACCCTTGATTCCTACCATGTTTTCAATGAAATATTAAAGTCAAGTAGACATCATGATGTTTCAACCCATTTTAGTTTCCATCTCTAAAAAGTGAGCACACTTTGCTACAAAATCCAAGACCATTATCACAGAACAAAAATGTAATAAATTAAACCAAATTCATACCTCTGGGCACAGAGGACTGCATTTGGGCTGGACTTTCTTATGACGGCCGGGGGGAGAATGGGTCATCACAGTTGGCAAGCCTATGGGATCTCTCTAAATTTGTAAATTCCCACTCAAAAGTGTTCTTCCGTGCCTAGAAACACATTCATCCCCTTCTCCTTTATCTATTTGCTTAATATTAATTTTCTAGGATTAAGCTACAATGTAATATCCTGCAGGAAGTCTTCTCTGATTTCCACCTGCAAGTATGAGTTTGTTCACATCAAATAATTGATAAATTTCAATTCTCTATTCTTGTTATTGCCAGCTACAACATAAACTCCAGGAGGGTAGGACACACAGCACCCAGTGGGCATGGGGGGAGGGGTGCAGGTCCCCCTACTTGTACCTCTATCCAGACAACCTCTTAGAGGTGTGCTGTCTGATATGCAGCAGCAACAAGTCTCTTTTTAAATTAACATTAATTTTAGTTACATAAAATACAAATTCTAGTACCTCAGTAACATTAAATATCAGTAACAATAAAGACCAGTCACAATACCATCCTTCGAGGACTCAACAGCCACATGCAGCTATGCACTGGACAGCACAGATAGAACATTCCACCACTGCAGAAAGTTCCAGCGCATTGGTGCTCATCTAGAGTGGGACTTGGCAAACTATATCCTGTGGATCAGGAACCACATGACCCCCAAACCAGTAAGTCTGCTTCACACACAGCTGGAGTCCCTCACTGACCATCTGGCCCAGTGGCTCTCAGTGCAGAGATAAGGAAACAAAAGTCCAGAGAGGGGAGGTGATTAGTTTGAGGTCACAGAGCTGTCTAGGAGAAGGTGAGGGCCTCCTATACTACACTGGTGTCCTTTTCTCTCTCTCAATGGTGGGTAAAGACTGGGGGACTATGTCACCTCCTGCCAGCCTGAGAAAGTTCAATGATCTCTCAGCCCCAGGCATCCAGAGTCCCCAGAAAGGCCTCACTTCCTTTTCCAATGACCAGGGAGCCTTACCATCCCCAAGGACACTCTTCCTGTCCAGAGTCAAGTTCTGCAGCTGGGTACCATTCTGGGTCAGCCGCAGGAATTCCTCATAGATGGCAACTCTGTCCAGTCTCCGTACCAAGGTGGCAAGGTACACAGGGAGTCCACTCCAGTGTGGTTACTGTAGGGGACAGACCTGGAAGGGCACAAAGGTTGAACAAGGGTGCCTGGAATTCTACCCTGATTCTAGATTCCCTGCTTCTGGGTCCTGTCCAAGACGACTTTTTGCAATAATGTAAACACTTTCTGCACTACCAAATACACTCATTATTAGCCCCATGTTGTTATCGAGCACTTAAAATGTGGCTAGTGTGTGTGAGTGAGGAACTGAATTTCTCATGTAATTTCATTTCAAGTAATTAATTTATAAATAAATAACTACAGGGAGAACATTTTTGAAACTTTGGAGTAAGGACTTCTGCAAATGCATAAAAACAATGAGAACACTGGTAAAAATGGTCAAAATCATCTTTTCAGAAGTCTAGAAATTAATCAAAGGCTTGTAAGAACTGAGGGTTTAGTGAAGACACACGGTCGAATCTTGATAAAGGGAGCAAACTTTGTGGCACTATAACCTGCACTATTCCCATCTTGCTCTCACAATATCCTCCATAACTTTGAAAACCATCAGTCTCAGAACCATGGTAGCTGAGACAGCCAGCAGCCCAGCAGCCATAATGGGTTTGGAGCTCTGAAAAGACCCATCCCCATCGAACTCTCACTAGCTGACCTGCCTGGCAGCTTCCCGAAAAAGCCCCATGTTCAGGGCTTGACTTTACTTGACTCAGAGCTTGCCCAGGGAGGAAAGTCTGTCCCCAGGACACTTGATAAAAATATTCAGGGCTAATTGTTTTCTACTGTAGTTGCCTGAGGGAGTGATACCAGCTGAGGCAGGCAAGAGGTGACCCAAAAACTTAGAAGAAAAATTGAGGGAATGAGATGTCCACAGGGGGCTTTGAAAAGCTCCAGTGTATTTGTGGGCATCTAGAAGGCCACAAGGGCTCAGGGCTGTGGCACACCCAGGACAGACTTGAGAACGTCTGAATCTCTCACCTCTAGTTGGAGGGGTGGCTTAATATCTGAAAACTAGATTATGTAATACACCATATTAATAGAGTAAGGGCTAATACCACGTAATCTCGACCATATATATAGAAAAGAATTTCACAAAATACAACGCCCTTCATGCCTAAAAAAGAAAACACTCAACAAATTAGGAATAGAAAAAACTTTCTCAACCTGTAAACAGCATCGATGAAAAACCCACGGCTAACACCATATTCAATGGTGAAAGACTCAAAATTTCCCCCTAAGACCAGGGACAAGACAATGATGTCTTCCCTCATCTCATATGTTAATCACAGGTACTAGAGGTTCTAATGAGGGCAATTAGGCAAGAAAAGGGAATAAAAGAAACCCAGATTGGAAGGGAAGAGGTAAAACTATTTGTTTTGCAGAGAAGATATTGTATATAGAAAACCCTAAAAAATACACCCCCCCACACGCACAGTATGTGAATCGTATCCCAACAGGTGTATAAAAAATTTAAATTGCCCCATGTGGTTAGTGGCTCCACTATTGGAGAGCACTGTTAGACTGCTGATATTTGTTGAAAGTCTCCAGAAGAGGAGGAGGAGGAGGATGCTGGAGGTTGGTGGCCCCAAATGTTAATGCTTTTCTCAACCCCTGAAAACCTATGGAAGGAGATGGTAGGATTAGCTGACAGGGATGTGGGGGAGAATGGGCACCATGTCAGTGACTTCCAGATCAAGGATGTGTCACAGGAGCTCAGAGCCATCAGCCACCAGCTCAGCCAATGCTTCCAATCTCCTCAACCTACATCAAGTCGGTGACCAGGCAGGAGTGGAATATGTCTCACAGCTGGCTGCCTCTGTAGAGCTTGGTGACCTAGAACAAATGCAAGGGAGAGTGGGTGAGATGGAGGTCTCCTGGGGATGCAGGGGGCCACTGGAGCCAGGGAAAGATCTCAGACCTTGGGGCAAGGGAGACCTGACTTCAAATCCTGGCTCTGCTCCTAACTCATTGTGTGATTTAGGCACAATACTCCCCTTTCTGAGCTTCAGTTTACCCACGTGAGAAATGGGGAAGGCAGCTAGGACATCACCTCTGGAAAGTGAGAGAACCCAGACACGCAGGGAAAGTGAAGGATTGAAACAATATTGTAACAGATGTAAGTCAGGCGGAGGAATGAGGGTGCCCTCAGGGCAAGGAGAGATGGGGGAGGGGAGACCCCACCTGGTCCTGCGTGTCTCTCTGCAGGGCGGTGTACTCCGAGCATCTGGGCTCCGGGTTACTGAGGTTCGAGCTGATGCTGCGGAAATGCAGCTGGTGCTCTCTCTGCATGCATAAACTCCAGGGTGCAGAGCCTGGAGCCACCCATAGGAAGAGCAGACAGGTGGAGACTCTCAGCTCCCAGCACAGAGGCATGGAGGCCCACGGGATCAGGATGGTAGGTGCAGACAGTGTCCACACCGGTGGCTCCCCCATCCTTCTCAGGCCTGGGGAGAGAGGGACGTGGGGACTCTAGAGAGGGGTCCTGAAACCTCTGGGGTGGGGGCCAGAACAGGAAGGAGGAAATGGGAGGTCAGTGGGGAGACTGAGAGAGGGGTGGTCACAAAAGTGGTCATTTGGGGCAAATGCTCAGGGGAGGGTCTTACCTCAGGGAGACCAGTCTGCAACTCAAGGAGAAGAGGCCCAGGCTGCTCTTCTTGAACAAGGATCCAGCTGGGGAGGAAGAAGGAGGAGGATGAGAGGAGAGACAGGGGTTGGGGGAGGGGCTGGGTGGGATTTAACCCACCAGGAGCTGCTGGGACCAGGGTCTCACCAGGCTCTGCAAGACCCTCTCAGTGGAGTAGAATGTGGCTGTGCTGTTGCTCCTGTCTGATGAATACCAGAGGGTGGAGATGGGGAAGGTGACTGTGAGGGTCTTCAGGTTGGGCCCCAAAGCTGCAAGACGAGAGGGAGAGTGATGGCCATCACTGAGAGCTGGCCTGAGACCACACCAGAGTCCTGTACTCATTATCATCTGTCGTCTTCTCTCCCAGTGGCACCACCACCCACCCGTGTGGTCACACAAGTCAGAACCAGCATATCTGCTCAGCTCCTCCTCCCTCCCAGTAACACCAATTCTCCTTGCACACTGGTCCTCACATACACACCATCCCTGTCCCAGCTCAGGTCCTAATTTCCTTCACCCAGACCAACACCCCAGCAGGCTCACTGCATGCTCTGTCTAAAGGATGTTCTGCATGGACTACTAGAAGGATCTTTCTGAAATGAATACCTCACTAGGGCCACAACTGCTCTAGTACCACCCATGGCTCCCTATGGCCTTCAGTGTTTAGTTCAACCTTCTTGACCTGGCACTCAAGGCTCTACTCAATCTGGCTCCTGCTGACCTTTCAGTCTCATTTCATCCATGTACTGCGGGATAAACATTATGCTTCTTGCAACCCACATTCGTTTCAATTCTCCCCATACGGCATGTTGTTTCTGGCTGGAGCCTTTGCTCATGGAATCCTCTCTGCCAGGAAAACCCTTCATCCTCTATTTGCCAGGGTCCCTCCTACTCATTCTTAAAGACTCCATCCTGGTGAAAATTTCTCTAGTAAGCTCTTCCCCTCCAAATTATTCCAGGTGCCTCTCCCCGAAATATCCCACATTGTATTATAATGGTGTGTTAATTTCACAAGACTAAGGGCTCTCTGAGGGCTGGCCTTAGACTGAATCGTTGGTATAATCTTTGTGATCAGCATGATTGCCATAAAACCAGAATTTCACACCCTGGATTCCCAGCTCCTGGATCACAACTGGCTCGTGGGGGAGTGGGGCCAGAGAGCTTCTCTTGGGAAGGAAAAGGGGTCCCCAGATACCTGTGGTGGCTTCTGGTGGCACAGGCGATGATCAAGTATGCAGGGACGTGGTGGCCGGCTCGGGAGCTGTGGAGAGGGCTGTCATCAGGGAGGGACAGAGTGGGAGGAGCCCCCAGGCTCACACGGGCTCCAGCACTGGCTGTCTCAGGACCACCATTCACAGGTGAAGCATAAATGAGAGTGAGGGGACGGGTGACTGTGCGAGCAGAGGGATGAGCAAGCCTGTGGATGAGAGGAGCCCAAGAGAGAGAGATAGGTGAACAAGAGACACTGAACTTGGAGGAGAGACAGATAGACAGGCAGAAAAATGGGCAGATGGATGGGATACCTGGAAAAGGAGGACCAAGGGCGGGGCTTTAGCAGAATTAAAGTGAAAACCACGTGTGGTCAGAATGTGGTGGAGAACATGTCTGTGTCTAAGGCTTTCTTACACTGGGCTGGGACTCTCCACCAGAACCTGGGATAGAGAGAAGAGATGAGTTAGGGCGCTTCCAGGTGCTTCCCTCACCAAGGACAGCAGGTGAAGGAGGACAAGTGCTCCCCAACCCCAAATGCAGACGGGACACAGGAGATCAGGGCCAGGAATACTCACTGGTGGTAGTCGGGGCCACGCTCCATAGGTGTAACCTGTGGAGAGAAGGCGAGAGGAGCTGAGCAAGAGTTGGGGTGAACACAAAGAATTAAGGGAGAGGAAGGATGTAGGGACCTTTGTGGGAAAAGCAGAGGGGAAAGCAGTGGGGACGAGTGGAGGGGTGTTCAGGGGGAAGGCAACAAGATGGAAGGTGGCTGGACCCAGTGATCACACAGTGATGAGAAGACTGAACCCAGACCAGGAGGATAGAGAGATGGATCATAGCTCACTTTAGAGCAACGGAGGGAACACAGAACTCCGACTGGGAGAGAGAGTGTGGCTGTAGCACAGCCCCTCACCACTGACGTAGAGGCTGTCCCCGTCCAGGGTAAAGGAGCCCAGGTGGGTGACGCGCTAGGTCTCATGGCTTAGCTCCCAGTAGAGTCACTCTCTGTCCAGCCTGGGACCTGCGGAGGTCAGAGTGGAAGGCGCAGATGATGTCCACCCCAGTGGCTACCCCACCCTTCTCAAGCCTGGGTAAGGAAGATCATGGGGATGTGGAATACTGAGCAGGGTCGTTCTGGGTGTGGAAAGCGAGAGAGGGGAAGGGAGGAGGCTGAGGGAGATGTTGAAGGGGCTGCTCTGATGCCTGCAGGGGCTCTCCTAGGTGTCTCCCGTGTCAGACAACCCCCTGACAAGTAAAGCCTGACTTCTTTTAGGATGTGGAGGGGGGCCTGTGAGTGGCAAAGAGGGGTGAACACACAGACCTGGGTGAGGGGGAGTCTGCAGGTCTGCACGGACAGCAGCGAGAACAGTCAGTGCCCTGTGCCATCTGACACATGCAGGCAAGAAAGTACCGTTATGTTCTCTCGGTTCTACACTCCAAGGTCTTTTCTTTCTACTTCTTTCCTACTCCACAGCCATCACCCAGGCCTAGGGAACAATCATCTTATTCCTAATCTTATTCCCAGCACCTCCCATCTTGCCTATTAAGTCTTCATTCTTAACCATGAAGTCCATTTTAACCCACGTGCTTAGACCAAACGCTAATCACATCATCCTACTCGCATCTCTCCAGAGTCTTCCCACTGGTCTTGGAACAGAGTCCCAAGTCACCCCTGATCTGGTCCTGCCTGTCCTCCCCTCGCAAGTGTGGCTCACACTGCTCCCCCTGAGTTGACTCGGCTCGGCCATCCCTGTTCTCAGTTCATGGACACACCAGGCTCTCTGCTTCAGGGGTGTCCTCATGCGGGTCCCTCTGCCTGAAACGCTCTCTTGAACACACTCCCACACCCTCACTCCAGTCTAACCCTCCGACCAGCTAAATCCAGTCCCAACTCCAGCTCTCAAGCTAAATATCAGTCCTTCTCAAGAGGGCTTCTCTGCACCCTCAGTTTGATTCCCCTTGTGCCAAACTCTCACATCACTCTCATCATTAACTTTTCAAAATCCAAATTCCCAAATACAATATATATTCCATGGAAGTGGGACAAGGTCTCTCTGGTTCTCCAGGTCCCCGTGCATGTGTCCCAGGGCCTGGCTCATGAGATGAGGAACCATCTCGGTTTGTCTAGGACTGCCCTGGTTTGAACACTAAACGTCCTGTGTCCTGGGAAACCCCACTGTCCTGAATAAACAAGGATGGTTGGTCACCATAAATTATACACTCAAAGACTATCTATTGCATGACAAGCACACATTCCCCTCAAGAACATCACAGGAAAGCTAGAATGAAAAAGGCACACACACATACACACACAATTAGTAGAGGCCAACAACTAAATACAAAATTACTTAACAAGATTCTCTGCAACGTGAATCACCAGACCGTTATTTCAGAAAAGTTTCAGAAACAAAGTTAATTCCCTTTACAAGGCAAGGTGGAGAGGACAGTCTTTTTGGAGACTAGCGCCCTTCCCTGCAATCTACAGTGTTGCTTAGTACTCCTCCAAATGATTTGAAATGTCATAAAGAAAAAAATGCTCAAAATAAATCTGGCTACTGGCAAATTCAATTTTAAATTTGTTATTAATACAAAGAAGTTCCAATCATCTTTTTCCCTGAATGCTCCTTTATTTCAAATTTTTGTGGAGGATTTATAGGACTTTAGAAGTCAATTGAATGGGTCTAAGGAACGTTGCTGAGTATCGCTGCTAATATTTCATGGGATGTCTTCTAATACTACATACACACGCAAAACATTTCTGTTATTATACTATATGTAAATCTTGACTTTTGAGTATTATGCAATGCAAGTAAATCTATATTTTCTACTATAATACACATTTTCAGTTATTTACGTTGGTTTCATGTGTTTTTATTTGCATATAACTGTGCTTACTGAAATATTTACCACACAGAACCACACACAGCTTACCATCTTTCCATCCATCAAACATCAATAATATCTCTCAAGATACCCTCACTCTCAATGACTCCATGTGATGACAACCTGAACCCAGGAAAGCCCACTGGCAGGTCTTCTGCACAGCGGAGGCTGCCGGAACCTGTTGGTACCAGGTCCACAGGGTACTCACCTGGTCACACAGAAATCCATGGATCAGCGAGGACAGGTGGACCCTGAGCCTGGTTTCACCTCAAACTTGATCTCCACGGATGCTTCTCGTGTCTGAGGGGGGAAAAAAGGCGCAAACAAGCTTTTGAGGCCTTTTATAGGATGTTGGATGGAAAGTTCACCCCATTCACTTTTCTTTTTCGTATTTACTGATTTAACTGTAACCGTTGGTTGTGACTGGATTTTCCCGATTCCTATCCAGCCACCTGCTGCTCCCAGAGATGGGAGAAAGCAGCTTCGTGCTGTATGCACTTGAGTCGCTCAACTCACTTGGCTGGACAGAGACTTTTTGGTGACTCTGGACCCTTTAAACAAGCTTGTCATTTAGGGACCCTGTAAGTGACTCGTTGACTTGTCAACAATTTCCACACTTCATTCAGGGCTCGGGAGATTTTCAGGCCCTGGAGCAGGTTTCCCAACCTCGGCACCACTGACATTTGGGGCCGGATAATTCTCTGTCGGGCCGTCCTGGGCCCTGGAGGATGCTGAGCAGCATCCCTGCCTCCCCCTCTAGATGCCAGGAGCGCCACATTTGTAACAACCCAAACACCGTCTGCAGACGTGGATAAGCCCCCTGGGGACAAAATCACACGGAGGACGATGACGGGGACTCTGAGGAAGGGACGACGGCGCCTGGAGCCAGGAGGAACAGCAGCATCGGGCGCCCTGAGCGAACAGCCCGGGGGAAACGGGGCTCCGGGAGGACGGAGGGACGCCGGGCCCTGACGAGGCTGCCCCTGGCCCAGGCCCCTACCTGGACCGCGACTGGATCCGGGACCGCCCGCTGCTCACTGAGCCCCGGTCCTTTGGGCGAACGTCCACGGGAATGTGGTCCGCGCCGAGAAGACGGAACACACCACGCAGAACGCCCGCTCCATCCAAGGCTCCGCCCGCGCTTCCGGTTCCAGTCTTGGGCGGTCGTTCGGGGAGGACGAACGTTTGGGGGCTGCGGGTTGAGGCGGCGGGCGTGGCGATGCCGCGCACCCCAGCCTCGGGGGAGGTGTCTAGTTTCTAGAGTGAGTGAGAAGCTGGAAAGCGGGCTGGGTCAGCACCAGGGACAGGGACAAAATCTAAGGGAAGGACTGTGTTCGGGAACCAGTTCTAAGGGCGGGCTGTGGGCGGGGACAAGGCTGTGAGTGACAGCAGGCTGGGGAGGTGGTTCTGTGGGCGGGAACAAGGGTGCGGGCAGGGCCATGAGCCCGGACCAGGCTGTGGGCGGGGACGAGGTTGTGGGCGGAGCCAGGCCCGAACGTTGTGGGCGGAGACCAGTTCCAGGGGCAGGAAGAGGCGGGGGTGTGGCTGGAATAAGTCAGGCAGACTTCACAGGGGGAGGAAATCAGCTCCAGGGGCGGGGCTGGAGGCGAGGCTTTCCATGGACCCCTAGACTGTACAGGTAGCTGGATGTTGAACAGCTGTTCTTCACTCCTTTCCCCACCTTTACACAGCCTCATAGAATGATGTGCCCATATTTAGAATTCTATATATTTTGTGCGTTTGCTGTTCTTAATTTCATTAAAAAATTGGATCATATATTCACATTTCTCTACAACTTACTGTTCCAAGCCAGTAGATAAGGATATAATGCTATTTTAATTTTAAAAATCTGGGGGGAGGGAGGCCTACGTCGTAGGTGCACGTATAGGAAAACTTCAAAGAGTGGTGCAAAGTCAATAAAATATTCTCACTCTACCACTGTCTCCCGGTACTTTTGCACAGAGATAAACATCCTTTCCTCCTCTATCCTTCCAGACATACTGCGTATATGTGGGACTGTGTATATGTTCAAGCCCAAGAGGGATGTCCCCAAGCAAAACCTGAAGCCCATGAATTGTCTCATGCATCAGAAGTTAATGAGAAGAGATTTAATTTTCTGGTGGAAGGAGATGAACCAGTGATGAATCCATAGGAAGACAACAAAGAAACAAGAGACTTTTACCATTTAAAAGGTCAAAGGAAAAAGTGAGAAAGAAAATGTATTCATACTATCTGACGTAGCACATCTCTGGATAAGATTCATATGCTATAAAATGGTAAACACTTATGTCATAAAACAGTAGACATTGAATTTTGATTTATCCTAATTCATTAAATAGTTATATTGGGCAAGGGGAATTATGTTTTTAACATATGTAAGAACTCTTCATGCTGATTTTTTCAGAGAAGAAAGAAACTATAAATAGTCAAAATCTGAAAAATGAAAACACTGTATGAGTAGCTAATTTAGAAATATAGATTTTTCAACCAGAAAATTAAAGAAGTTGTTTTTGGAACCAGAGTCAAGAGTGGGGATGGTAGCTTTTCATTATAAGGCTTGGAGTATTATTTGAGAGATGTGCATATACATACACACACGCACACACACGGGAGCCTGAATTTGTATTCCAAAGGGATCCTCTAACTCTACAAAGAACTTGTAAAAAAGATTCACTTTATAACAGTAGAACATATTTTGAAAAGTACAGACTTCAAGCATTAAAAAAGCTGTCATCATCCAGGTGGAAAGATGAATGGGGCATCACTTTCCAACCCACATGGTGATAAGCATTTTACATACACTACTTTTGAGTTTTCTCACAGCAACTCATAAGGAAGATGGTATTATCTATCTCCATTTTGCAGATGAGGAAATTGGTGACAGCATATTGCTAAAATTTTCATATAAGTTCTCAATAGATATTGTTTTATGTTAAAATTGTTTATTGAATTTTCTTTTCATTAATAAAATGATATGTGTCACTCTTACAAATAAGCAAAGGCTGTGTAAAAACAATTTAGCAAAACGACAGTTTTCTTTTGATATAATTAAATATAACAATCACTTTATTATTTTTCTGCTCTCTGTCTCACATCTACGAAGATACTTCCTATCCTAAAGGCTTACTAGAAATCTCTACTAAAAATCAAGGATCAGGGAATACCCATATTATGCAAGGTTCCTGAATACATGCAAAAAAGCCATTATAACAAATTTTTGTACAAAAATCTTAGATCATTCATGAACTGATAACAACACAAATCATGATTAGGCAAGGTATTTCTGTAGAATGACAAATATTTAAACTTTAGACATTTAGAAAGGTATGTCATTACAATAACTAATGTGTATAAGAAGAATTTTTTCAAACTCACTAAGTGCCAGGAAATCATTTGACAAAATGCACTGCAATATTATTCACAATAGCCAAGAGATGGAAACTACCTAATTGTGCATCCGTGGGTGAAAGGATGAAGAAAATCTGGGGCATCTATTCAATGGAATATTATTCAGCCTTAAAAAGGAAGGAAATCCTGTATTCAGAATTGCTTGCCTGGATCATTTCAGTGGCCATGTGCTTTCTTCCTTAGTACCCTCTGATCCATTTGCCAACCAGGAACCAGGGTGATCCTCACAATGTAAGTGCCACAACCTCTAATGGATCCCTAAAAGAGATTTTGGAGGTGGACTGCCTGGTTACCAGCTGTGTGACCTTGGTCAATTATATAACCTCTAATATTCCTCATCCATACAATAGAGGTTAATAGTATTGTCTCCATGGCATTGTTGTGAGGATTAAATGAGTGAATACATGTCAGATGCCTAGCATGTGCCTGGAATATGATAAGGCATCATGAAAAATTTAACTGTAATTATAACCAAATTAAATATTGTGATGGCCTATTAATTAAGTTGAACCATATGAAATTTCTAATATTCAACCATTTTGACCCATTATTATTGTTGAATAAATGATAAAACTCAGTCTAGGCAGGTTGTGTAGAGTCAAAAAGGATTGGATAAATGAAAATATTATTAGAAAAAATAAGCTGAAATAGATTGCTTTGCAATTTACAAAGCAGTTTCTCATACTTTGTTTCATTTAATCTCTATAGAATGCTTTTCAGGGTATTATTAGCACTGTCTCTGAAGGAGTAACTGACTTTCCCCAAATCACACTACATTAAATAACACAATTAGAGTGGAAACATCATTTCAAGTATAAATCCCATATGATATTTTGTTTCCCCTTCATAATATCATCGGTCCTCTCAAGAAAGTGATGAAATAATGCTGATTCATAGGAACTTAGTCTTAAAGAGACATACTCTCAGATGATAAACACTATGTCTTTAAAACAGGGGTGTTGCGAGAAGAAACTTGGGACCAATGCTTTCTGGGTTTTCAAGTCCATGATTAGACTTCTGGTAAACAGTCAAAGAAGGGAAAGGGTGAAAAATAGTCCAGAATGAAAAAAGTTTGACATATATGTAACTTTATTGATCACCTCAAGTTTCTCTTTTTCTTTATGTTCTGTGTCACCCTACTAGAATATAAAAGCTCTTAGGGTAGATGACTGCTATCGTGCAGCAAGTGGTAGGCGCTGAGTAAATATTTATTAAAGGCATGAAAGTGGCCTTGAATACATCTGCTCTTTACTCACCAGAGAACAGCCCCACAGCAGGCAAATGGCATCATTAACAAAATTTTAAAAATCATATCCTTATTAGCTCATAACCATGGATACAATGCTCCCATTTATTTCATACTTTCTAAGTACTTCAGCATTCTGCTATATTAGGGAGTGTTTCCACAGCCTTGCTGTAAAATAAAGCAAGACTTTTTGGCCCATTGATTGCTGTTTCCAGCAGGGCCCATCTCTATACTTACCTCTAAACAATGAACTATAGATTTGTTATCCCAATGAACAGCGATTTGGTATGGAAACTATTTTATCAGTGTCATGTGAAAGTAGACATTTGATATGTCTTTAAGGGGTGATATGGATAATAATGTTGATGCAGAAGAAGACAAGTGAAAATTCTCTCTGGTCTTTGTCAAGTGCATCTGCGTGAAGGGTATCTTTTTGTCACTGGATTTCAGAACTCAAAAAGACTCGTCCAACTCTTCATGTTACTGGTGAAGAAACTGAGGTCTAAAGAGGTTGAGAGATTTGACCAAAACTAATTCCTGGGACTAGAGAAAGATCCTCTGATTCTCAGCTGGCCACATTGTCATAAGATCTCCAGCTCCAAACAACCAAGAGAAGCAAGTCTGTTGATTTCCAGGCAGAAATGATTCCCCTTCACGTTTTTACTTTTTCTCCCTTAGATGCCTGCTCTGCCCTGACAAGGAGTTTATCTGATGTTTACGCTAAACTTAAGAAGAGGAAAATGCTCCTGGCAAACACTTGTGATTCAGTGTGGCACTGGCGAGCACAGTCATGAAAAAGTGAGAATCAAAAGAATAAGAGGTAAATAATATTAGAGAAGAAGAGAAAATCTATTATTTTAGTGGGACATAACTTATAAAGTTTAGAACTGGTAAATAAGTGCAGTAATGTATAAGGAAGCTAGATTCCTATATGAAATATCAAAAATACTGTTACATGAGCAAGAATTAGTTTAAACATGTAAATAATTATTCCATTCATAAGAGCAATGAATTATTTAAGATGAGTAGTGAAAATAATTGGAACTACACGTTAGTTATATGAAGAAGATTATAAAGAGATACAAAGCCTGTAAAAACTCTGATTAAATGGAGAGATATACTATACTTGTGATTGAAAACAGTGTTTCAAAGATATAAGTTTTCAAACATTATTCAGATTCCATATGCTTCATATCAACTTTTAAAATGATGTAGTGTTTGTTATATAGACTAAAAGATATCCATTTGTAAAATAAAACGCTGGAACTTCAACTAACATTATTCACAAGTAAATCATTCCAAATGGATTATAAGGGCTAAAATTAAAAGTAAAAATCCCCCACGTATAACAGTAGTGGATGACAGTATAGAAGAATACCCATAATCTTAAAATTAGTGAAGATATTCTTAATATATATGCTTAAAGATGTCTGGTTGAAAAGAGGAAGGAGAAAAAGTAAAATGGAACGTGATATGGTCTCTGATTTTCTTTCAGAGACTTAATCTAGAGACGAATATTCCAGTCTACGATATTGGATAAAGAAATAGAAATCTGTGATAATTACACAAGTACTGAGATGACATATATAAATGGTAGCATAATGTATCAGTTAGTTTCTGCTGTATAACAAACCATCCTAAAATTTGGTGGCTTCAAATAAGAGTAGTTGATTTTTTCTCAAGATTCTGTGGGTTAACTGGGCAGCTATTTTGATCTGGAGCTATTGGTGGCTCAGCTAGGATTGGCTGGTCTAGGACGGCCTTACTCACATATCTGATTGTTGACTTGAAGTCACCTGGAGTAATGGAGATGTGCAGTCTATCTAGACTCATTCACATATTGATGGCCTCAGGCTTCCCAAGGGCAGCCAGAGAAGGACAAATACCAACAATGAGCAAGTGTTTTTCAAGCCTTTGCTTATGTCATTTGCTAATGTCCCATTGGCCAAAGCAAGTTACAAGGCGAAGTTTACCCAGAGTCAACGTGGGATGCTACGACCAAAGAGACAGTGGGAGAGGACTAATGTGTGGCCATTTTCGCAATCTTTCACACATAATTTTAGAGGAGAATTAGTATGAATGTTTGTGTATTTGTTCATTTGAATGCCCGAGGAAAATTGTACAAAGCCAAAAGTAACGTAAAGCAAAAAATTAAGTGGACATGTAAGGTAAGTTTTGTTGGTACTTAAAGTGGGTCTGCACAAATGTGGTAGTTTATTTTTCAAGTGTAGGCAAGTTCTTGTGACCTATGAAAATAACTTACATTTCGATTATTTTCTCGCTGAGTGTGTTTTATTCGTTAACACATTTGATGTGTTTCTCTCTGGCCTTAGGAAAATAACGTAGCACTTGGGAGCAAAGATGCAGCCTAATAGCCCCACACTGGAGGCCAAGATGGAGCAGACATCCACAGCCACCATGACCTTGCCCATGGTGCTGTGGTAGACGGAGAGGAAGGTGACCCAGACACTGCAGAACACCAGCATGATGAACGTCAGGAACTTGGCTTCATTAAAGGTGTCAGGCAGGTTCTGGGCTAGGAAAGCCACAGTGAAGCTGCCCAGGGCCAAGGAGCCCAGGTATCCCAGGACACAGTAGAGTGCAGTGACCAAGCCCTTGTTGTGCACGATGAAGATGTGGCCGTGTTCAGAGTGTGCATCTGTGTCAATGAAGGGAGGAGAGGTTCCCAGCCAGATTCCACAGAGACTCAGCTGGATAAAGGAGCAGATGGGAATGATGAAGTTAGGTTCCTCTGACACCGACCACTGCCTCATCCTTCTCCCTGGTGCAGTGACCTTGAAGGCCACAGCCACAGTCATAGTTTTGGCCAAGACACTGGAAACAGCCACAGTAAATACAACTCCAAATGTGATTTGTTGAAGAACGCAGGTGGCTGTCTTGGGACGACCAATGAAGAGTAAGGAGCAGAGGAAGCAGAGGGTGAGGGAGATGAGCAGGATGTAGCTGAGAGTCCGATTATTGGCCTTGACTATGGGAGTGTCTTGGTGCTTCACAAAGACCCCCAGGACCACAGCTGTGAGGACAGTAAAGCACAGAGCTGTGCAGGCCAAGGCCATCCCCAAGGGGTCCTCATAAGCCAGAAAGGTCACAGCTTTTTCGAGGCAGCAATCTCACCCTCTGTTGGCATACTGATGATCTGGACACTTCACGCACTGATCCATGTCTGGGGAGAGATGCAAAGTGTCCTCAGTCCAGGTTCAGTCATTCTCTCTCATTCGCATGCCCCCAAAGAAGGCATTAGGTAAGTTTAGCCAATTGTATTCCTTTGTTGCTCCAAGCACCAAATAACAGAATACTCTGCAGAGAACCATTCCCAGTTAATACTGCCCATCTTCTTTTTGGTTAAGTAAACAAAGCTATTATCCTTCTCAATATTTATCTTGCATATTCATGAAAGCACTTTTTTCTCAGCAGAAAACCTAATGTCCTCCCTGTCTCTCTGAGCTATACTGTTGTAAGCTATGGCTTAGATTTACTCATTCAATGAGCAAGCAGTTATTGGAAAACCTCCATGAGCCAGATAATATGCTACATTCTAGGGAAACAGAGATGACCAAGTCATAGACCTCACTCCTCGGGAGTTTCAAAATGAGACCATTTCTACCATTTAAAATGTTCTCCAAAACATTTCATCTTGATTTCACTTCCACCACTTCTGTTAAGATTTTAGTCACTTCTCTCCTATGTTATCATAAGATCTTATTACTCTGGTTCCCTGCCCTTGTCCTTTATCACAAGTGATACTTCTACATGTAAGTGGGATCATGTTTATCCTCCATTAAAAAATCCGACAAACTCTTAGGAAGACCAAAAAGACTGTATAACCTTGGTCTTGCCTACCTCTACTACCTCTGCTCTGATTTTTAAGATTCCCAAATCTTCATGTGGTTCTGAAACTGTTCCGTGCCCACTCATCCCTGCAGGTATCAATATATGCTTTTTCCTTCTACAGGGGCATTGCTCCTTCCTCTTTACGTCCCCTTAAATTCTCTCACTTTTCACGTTTAGAACTACAATCTGCCTGATAACATTTTCTGTGGATGGTGTGAGTTAGGGTTGGCGAGTCATTGTCTTCTCCATGAAAACAACCAGTTTACCCAACATGGTTTATTGAAAAGGCTTTCATTTTCCCACTCCTCCTCAGTGTTTCCTTGTAAATCAGACGTCTATACGTGAGTCCTTATATGAACAGCTTGTATCTGAACTTACCATTTCGTTCCGTTGATTTTCGTGTTTATCGTCTTGATGAACCTCCTCTATTGTGATGGTGTAATACTTGATGTCAGGTAGAGTAAGTCCTCCCACTCTATTCTTTGTCTTCAAGATTTTCTTAGCTAAGTTTTTCCTTTATCATTTCCATAAGAATTGTATCAATTGTAATCTACACAGAATGGGTCATCATTTTAGCTGCAATTTTGTGGAAGCTGTAGATTAATTTGGACAGTTTTGATATCTGTAGAATTTTGAGTCTGTTCAGTCACGAATTTGATTTATCCCTCCACTTCTTTCAGTCTTCCTCCATTTTTCTAAATGCTGTTCTATAAATTTATGGACAGAAATCTTTTGAAAATCTCATTAAAGTTATTTCTAGGTACTTCATACTTTAAGATGTTGTAAATGTCATTTTTTAAAATTTAAATTTTGAATGCTTATGACGGGTAGATGGAAGCAAAACTTTCTATATTAACGTTGTATTCAGCCACCAATAAACTCAGTTAATACCTTAATTTATATGGATTTTACATTTATACCATAATATCATTTGAAGATAACATCAATTTTACTTCTTCCTTTGAAGTAAATTATTCCTTTTATTTCTTTTCCTGCCAATATTGTATCAGGCAAGACCTCCAGCATAACGGCTTATAGAGGCAGTGATGTTGAACATTCTTCTCTTATCCTTGCTTTCAACAGTGCACCCTAAAGTTCCATTCTGTGAATACTGTGTATGGGAGTAAGAGAGTTTCCTTTTGTTCCTGATTTGGTAAGTGTTGTTTCTGTTGTTGTTTGTTTTAAAATATGAATAGGTGTTTAATTTTACTAGTGTTTCTTACAGTTATTGAGATTATTATTTCTCTTTTTTCAGAGATTAGTGTACTGAATTACATTGCATGAATCTAATTTGGTCATGATATGTCATTCTTATAGCTAGATATAGCTAGATTGGGAACCTTGATTTGATTTGATTTTTTTTTTTTTTAGGATAAATGAATTTAATCCAAGAAAGACAGTGGCCTGTAATTTCCTTTCCTGCAATGATTTTGTTAGATTTTGGTACCAATGTTAATCTAGTCTCTCAAAGTGAGTCAAAAAGTTTTCAGTTTTTCCTATTCTCTGGAAGAGTTTGAGTAGATGTATATTATTTTTTTCTTGAATATTTTGGCAGATTCATCAGCTTTGTACCAAATAAACAGCTTACAATAAAATTTTGTAGAAATGTTTTAAAGGATGGTTTCAATTTCTGTAATAGGTATGGCAATATTCAGATTCTTCATTTTTTCTTGAGGCAGTTTGGTAACTTTTATTTGCCTAGAAATTTGTGAATATCCTCTAAATTTTCATTGTATCAACATGATGTTATTTATGTTTTCTTCATGTTAAAAATTTTCCATATGATCTGCACAGATTACTCCATTTTCAACCTTGGTATTATTTTGTTGCAATTTTTCTCTTTTTTTGAACACTAGTACTAGGATTTTATTGAGCATATTTGTCATTTATTAGAATCTAATTTAGTTTTATTTATCTTTTTGATGTTTGTCTTTTATTTTGTTAACTCTTCCTCTAATATTTATCATTTTGTGTTTTCTCTTTTCCTTGTGTTTACTTTTCTCCTCTTTTTCTAGTTTATGATGAATGCTTAGAACTTAGAAATTCAACCTTTCTTTATTTAAATATATACAATAATATATAAATATATACAATCTAGTATTATACATTTCTCTTTAAGGATAGATTTAACTCCACCCCATAAGATTTGATGAATAGTATTTTTAATTGGAAATACATTCTAATTTCCATCATAGTTTACTCATTAATCATCGATTGTTTACAAGTATATTTATTAATCTCCAAGCATGTAGGAATTGAAGTTAGTGGACGTAGTGTTCTTTAGATGTGCATATGGAACATATACCCAAACTTACCACACGCCAAATGTGCACGTGGAAGCTTTATCCAAATTGACGATATGCCAGACTATATCATCAATCTCAGTACATTTCAAAAAAATTGAAATTATACAAAAGATGTTGTGAAATTAAGCTTCATATTAATCACAAAAATAAAATTAGATAATGCCAACATTGAGGGGATTCCAGCATTGCACCATTTAATATCATAAATCTGAGTAATTCCAAGATGTTAATTATTGTATGAAAAATCTTCAGTGTTGGTTTTCTGTCCCTCTTCTATTTCATGACCCAACTCCCGAACCCACATTGTCTGTGTTCTAGTCATGTTGAACCTTTTCTCAGCTCCCTAGAATATTAAATGCAGGGCTAATTTGCCAGTTTTTGCCATTTCTAAGAATTCCACCAAGAATTTAATCCGCTTTCATTAGTCTGATATAATACTAATGCTACTGCCTCTGTGAAGAAGTCCATAATGCTTCCCTCCCCACAAACATATATACTATCACTTATTTCATCCCATGGGTCTCTGCATACCTATATTGCAGCCCTATGTCACCACCTTGAATTTGCATCACTGCATGTTGTCTCCCCTACTCACCTGTGAACTCGAGGAGATCAGAAACCAAGCTGTACCATAAGCTCACTGTACACCATGGAAATACTTACTTCTTAAATCAAACACAACCTTTCTGTGCTCCTGCTCTGTGCCAAGAACAGCACCAGACACTGGAAAAATAAGGATTTGTTCAATGTGATCTAAATGTAGCTTTAAAGAAGATGAAAAGTAAGGACTTACAATACCATGTGTTAGATTCCATGAGAGAGATTTAAGTTAGTTACTGTGGAGTGGTAATAAAAGGTTTCCTTGAGATCATAATGCCTGCAATGATGTTAAAATGAGACAAGCAAGCTAGTTCAAGGTAGAGAGAGAGGGTATCATTTTGGGAGGAAATATTATTGGTTATAAAAGTTAAATTACTAAATGGAGGAAGGCAACATTTTGACCCTGCAGTCCTCATCAAAGCTTTTTCCTTTCTTTGGGAGAACGGTGCATACAAAAGAGAGGTGGAGAGCCAGCCCTGATAGCCTAGTGGTGAAAGTTCAGTGCTCACCACTTCGGTGGCCCATGTTGGTTTCCCGGTCATGGAACCACACCATCTCTCTGTAAATTGCCATGCTGTGGTGGTGGCTCACATAGAAGAACTAGAATGATTTACAACTAAGATATAAAACTATGTACTACGGTTTTGGGGACAATAATAAAAGAGGAAGCTTGGCAACAGATGTTAGATAGCTCAGGACAAATGTTTCCCTTCAAAAATAAAATAGAAGTGGAGAATGTGGCTGCAAGGCATATACTCACCTATTTCATTGGAAATCATATTCTCTGGGCTGGGAATGCAAGCAAAAGAACAGGCAGCCTTGCTCTCTTGAGGGCTCTTCCTGAATCCCGGACTGCAACTCTCACTGCATACAGAGTGTGGAGTCTGGAGAAAATCAGATAACACTTGGTAACAGCTGTGACTTTTACCTAATTTTCAAGTAACTAGAGTGTTTTAGAGTATTGGGCCTTAACAAACTTAATCTTGAAATATCTAAATCCAATTCATTGGTTGGACGCCATGCTTATTATATGATATAAAACACTGGTACACCTCAGAAATACTGTGGGTTTGTTTCCAGAGCACCGCAATAAATCAAATATTGCAATAAAGTGAGTCACACCAATTTTTTGATTTCCTAGTGCATAAAGAGTTATGTCTACACTATACTGTAATGTACTAAGTGTGCAATAACATTATCTCTAGAAAACATGTACATAACTTAATTTTTTTAAAACAATTATTCCTGAAAATTACTAACCACCTTCTGAACCTTCAGCAACTTGCAATCTTTTGCTCATGAAGGTTTTGCTTCCATCTTGGATTGTTGGTAAATGAAAAAATTACTTCAGTTGGAAGTGAATTGTTAAATTCCCATATGTGGTCCTTTACGAAGCTCTGAGGGGACACAAAACCCCAACAAGATTTTGGTTATTCATGTGTGGTTAAGTAATTGTGATTGGGTTCAACCCACCTCAGTAATTCCTGTGTCCCACTTTATCACATCCTCAGATAAAGACAATTCTTGACCACGTGGAGCATGTTGGGAATATTCTCCTACTTTCACCTTAAGTCCAAGACCTTCGGGAAAATTCCAAAAGTTGAGAATGGTTTACTCTGAATCTGATTTTCCTTCATCAGCCAAATTCACTGAGTCACCAACAGGATTGTTAAATTCTATGTTCCTCAGAAAGGGGTGCAGCTAAAAGAGACACATCATCCTGTGGTGAAGTGGGCCCGGGTGTTAAAGAGAAAAACCCTGAATTGGAGACAGCCTTTCATTGTCTGTAATCCTTGCTTCATAACGTACCTTTATTACAAGTATCCAAAGAAGTAAAGCAAATGATATCATACGGAGAACTAAAATATAATGTTTCTAAAATATCAGTTAGTTTCAAGAGAAAATGCCTAAAGACAAGAATATCAAGATGATCAGTGGTGATAGGATTCAGACAAATCTCGAGTACAAAGTCCAATCTAGCCACCCTCATGCACTCTCTGAATTTTCCCAGACCATCAATCTGCAAAATGATGTTAGCAATACCTAAAGTTGTTGCAGAATTAAATAAGATCATTTATGTAAAGTATTCACTATGATGTTCAGCACCAGATAGGCACATAAAGGACAAGTTCTCTTCTTGTCATTGAGGTGATTCATGGGAGAAGACAGGATATTCCCTATTGAAACGTTAGGCAGGCAAGATGTTGGGATCCTTTGTAAAACAAAGCATTGATATTGACTCATAGCTCACTTCCTCGTTGCCACTAGAAACTTCTTGTAGATGATTTACTACCCAGGACTAGATATACCTCCTAGAGAGTGAAACAAGTATAGAAACTCTTGTGCTTTTCTTGGAGAAAGAATCCTAACTGCTTGGTTTGAGCACCTGTGGAACCATAAGAAAGTCATTTTGACGAGTGTACGTTCTGTTAAGTCGAAGAGACTTTACCTGCCAGGGACAAAACACCAGACCTTCCCACTTCGCATTGACTGCATTTCTGCATGTTGAAGAAGCATCTTGTGAAGGTTCCAGGCCACAGCATACACAGCATTTTACATACTGTAACTCAATTCACTCATGCTTGTGTCAAAAAATCTGCCAAAGCAGCCATCCTAAGGAGGCATTAGGTGGACAATTCTCCAGTGTTTTTCAGTAAGACTCAGAAGTCATGCAAGGAATAAAGGGAAACCACAACATAGTGAGGTAAATGTCTTCTGGATATTTGGAAGGGTTAACTGTCTGGATAAAATTTTCAAAGCCAGGAACCTCACTACGGTGGTGTGAAAAAATGATAGCCCCATGGAATAAGTCAAGGATGAAATCTCTCTCACTGTGGATAAAATCCCACTCTGATGTCGTGACCCAGACTTTCCATATCACTAAATACTCCCAAGTAGAAAAGCTCAAGCTTATGAGAGAGTTGGCATCACCAGAAATGATAACCACAGTCCCTTCTGTTTCCTCTACTTGGAAATTGTATGGCCATGTCCTTGAGTAATATGACTTTTCAGTCACAGGAATCTTTTCCACAAAGGCTGCACAGATTCCATTCCTGTCCATCTCTCCTCTCAAGTCTGAGAGAAACACAACACCTTTCTTGTCTTCCGAGATGACCAGCCCTATCCAACTCCAATTGAAATGAAGCAGCAAAGAGTCCATGCCAATGGCTAGAGATGTGTCCCTGGGGGCCATCTAATAGAGAGATGGAAACTGCTCATCATCATTCAGGGTAAGCTCAAAAGGACCATAGGTAAGCTAAAACGAAAAGACAATTGGAAGCAATATGAGGAAGGGGATTGGCAAAAATCACGCTCTCAGTCCTGAAGGCTGTTCAGCAACACCTGGAGTGGTAGAAGGGGACACTTGCTCATTTCATTTTATAATCATTTTCCACTCCCTGAAAGCTTTCTATAAAATAAGATCAGTCAGAGTTCCAGGAAACTGCTTTATCTCCTTCCCCCTCAAACTTCTCTCTACTCTAAATAAAGGAAATGTCATACTCCATCGAGGTCCTGTACACGGACCCTTTGAGATCATATCCTTTGAGAGATGCACAAACTCAGTCTCCTCCTTTCTTCCTTTTTAGGCCCCTGAGAGTGGCACCAAAGGAGACGTGGTTTCATCTCTCCCCATCCCACCCAGTCTTATTGTGGAAATTTGTACAGTTCCAGCAGTGTTCCAATCTGGGCAGAAATTGCCCAGGTGGTTCCTGTAAGGACCGCTAGAGACATACTCTCTCTCCTGCAGTCGTAATTAGGGATGTCCTTGCCCAACCCTGAGAGCCAAATCAGGGAACTCTCCAATGTCCTCCTTTCACTGGGTAGGGCATTATAGAGATCAAAGCCCAGAGACATGTTGGGCAAGATATGAGGGTCCCTGTTGATTTCCTCAATGGTGAAAACCAAGGACAGAACATACTGGTAGTTCTTGTACTGAAACCTGCATAGAGGGATGAGGATCCTTAGGGAAAATACTCAAAATGATTTCCTTCAAATGCAATACAATGACTTTATTAAAATGAATTTGCTATTGACTCGAATGTCTGTGGCAACAGATGGTACTCCTGAAACCTTAGAATTTATAACTAAAGAAAATAACATGACTCCAGCTGTGGAACATCCTTACTGAATTCCACACTCATGAAAGTAACTGGTTAAATACACAGAAGAAAGTACAATGAATGGAAAAACAGATCACATTCAGAGTAGACTTGTAAATGGCTCTTTGGCTCAGGATCCAAAATGCTTGCTAATATGAGCACACCATTAAATCCTTCCTAGAAGAGCAACAATATTAGCACGAGATTGGAGAAAGCCCTGAGGAGGAAGAGTAATTGTAACTGGAAGATACGTGACAAGCATAGACGCATGACATGTGCACGTTGAGAATGGTGCAACAGAAGGCTATCAATCAAATTGCCTAAACCTCTGTCCCCTCAAACCTGTGCGTCTGTCACCATCAAAACCAGGAAACTAAGGTGAACTTCAGAGATCCAATGAAGGAGGAATCATCAACAGGCAGGAACAATTGAAAGAATCAAGAAGGACTGAAGGGACTAGAAACACTTAGGAATCTAAGAGAGAGAACATTGTCAAGTTTAAAAAGCTTCTCATCCATTTCTTATTTTAAAAATATAAAATTAAAATTAATCATTAACATCTTTAACGGTACCTATTCCTGATAGCCCATATTGTCTTCATCTTTTCTACAGACATTCTAAACACAAATAACACCTAGGCCAAAGAAAATTCTCTGAATTTCTATTGCCTGGGATTTGTAATAGCATCAAGAATAAAATAGAGCAGTCACTTGTATTTATTTCAAGTGTTCTATTATTTGAGGATTGATTAGTACCCTAGTTCATGCTCACTGCTTGTTAATGCTCCCCATGTCCCTGTGAAGAATAGGTGTTCTTCACTTGTTGGGTATAGGGTTCAATGTGTATCCATTAAATCAAACTTGCTATTTGATTTTCAAATACTCTATTATTAGATATATGTTATTCTTTGTTTCAGAGGAAAGTTGAAATTCTCCACTATGATGATATATTATGTCTACCTCTCCTCCTCCTCTGCCTCCTTCTCCTGTACTTCCTCCTCCTCCTCCTCCAACTTTTTCTTCTTGTCTTCTTCTTCTTCTCCTTCTCCTCCTCTTCCTTCTCCTCCTTCCTTTCCTAGTTGAGGCTATATTATCTTCACATGACATCATGTGTAGTATAACGACTATACCTTCATGATAAGTTGAATTTATATACCAGTGGGGATTAACCACTTAATTCCTAATGATGCTTTGTTCCGCATCTGTTTTATCTCATATTATTATAGCTACCCTGGGTTGATTTTTGATTGATATTTTCCTAGCTTATCTTTATATCTTCTATTCTGTTTTGAATTTCTAGTTTTCCATGTTTTTTAGTTTTCATAAGTCTTGTAAACAAGATACAGCTAAATTTATCATTGTCGCATCAAATGTAACAATCTGTATTTAACTGGAGAATTTATTCCATTTACATTTGTTGTGATTATTTATATCCTTCTTTTGCTCCCACTATCTATATGTTTTCCTTCTATTTTTTCCACAAGTTTTATTATGTTATTTCCCTTTAAAATTTATTGATTTATACTTGTTTTCCATATTTTATTGTATCTCCTCTATTTGGATGACAGTTATATTCTTTACTTCTATTTTACCACCAGCCCACATTGCCTGAAGTGGATATAGCTTCTCATCTCCTGAGAAATTTATAGACCCTCTAACTTTCAGTTTTACCCTCATGACTCACTTGTTTTTGTTGTACAGTACTTTATTTCTCCTTTTTCTTTACTCTCTCTCATCATCTCCATATCTAATTTATCTTTCATGTTTTTTACTTCCTTGTCTTTCTATGCTGCATTCTATTTCCTTCAGAATTCAAATTTGGTTTTATATTCTCTCTTCTGTTGTAGAACCCATCTATGAAGTTTTAAAACTCAACAGTTATGTATTTTTCGTCTCTTAAAGTTCTATAAGGCCCTTTGCCATATATGTCAGATCATTTCTAGAGTCTCCTGTTTGATTTTGTTATTCCATTTTTTGTTGTTCCATTTTTTATACACAGTTATTTTATATCTTGAAGTTGGTAAGTCTAATAGTGAAGGTTTTAGTGTTTAAATCTATTGTTTTATTTTTAATTTTCTTATGTCTTATGACTCTTATCGACAATGGCATGTATTCCTTATTTGTTTGGAGAACTTTGATTATGAGCTCATTTTTGTCTGATTTTAATGTGCACAGAATGTAAGGCTTTAGTTTAGATTCTTTCCTCCAGAGAAGAATGTCACTGGTTTCTGCTCACAGTCATGTGAGATGACACCAAGTTAAGTGCCTTTTTTGTGTGACTCACAACTAATCTGTGACTCCCAGATTCATTCCCTCAAGTCACTGGTGATTCAAAGACAAATCATTTCATTAGAGGATCATACTGGCCTTTGACCACTGGGTGAATCCAAATTTGTCTAGTGCTTACAATTTCCTTCTTCTGTCCTTTGAGACTTGGCTTACACCATGTGAACTCAAGAATGCAATAACATTATATTTTATGGAAGATAGTGTTATGTGGAGGGAAACCCCTTTGAGGTATCTAGTCCTCCATACTCCTAGTATTTCATTCTTTTGGATACTTCTTTGCATTTCTTTCTTTTAATAAAAATTCTTTCTTTAACTTGAAAAGAAAATAAATTTTAAAATCAAACGTGTGAGCTTGGGGGTATAGAAATAATTTACATGCTATTCAACAAAATAAGTTTAAGATATAGAAAATTTTACAGAAATGTATGTATGGATTAGGTACATTTAACTGAAACTGAGAACCTCTATTTAGAACATATTTAATCAAATTTTAGGAGAAGAATCATTGAGATGCACACTCCAGGAACATTCTGTTTCTGTGAGGTGCACACATACTACACATATACCTGATCGTCATGTGAGAAGCCATGATATGGCCAACTTCAGTTCAACTTAGTTCAGGTGTGATATGATCAATTAAACTTGAAGAATGGAGAGTGTCCAGAATGTCCAGAAGCCCCATGTGTTTCCAATGTTAGAGCATTAAATACTGAGAACAAGGAAGAATGGTGCAGGTGTTGTATCAGTAAATTGCAATGTCTAAAGAGCAGAGAACAGCATCCACATTAAACTTATTGCAGATGGTGTCACATTTCTGAAAAAAAAGCACTCCTTTCAGAGGAAAAATGAAGAACGTTTTTGCGTCAGTTGGGGCCTCCAAATGCTGAGGTAGAGTTAGGAGTACAAGAAGATTATTGTGGCATAACACCTGTGAGGAATCAAAGGATTGGATAGGGACAGCCCACAGACTCAGATACGGATTTTACTGCCTCTGAAATAAAAAAAAAAATAAGGAATGTTAGGCAGAGGAGCTTTGAATCACAATGTGGAGATGCTAGTCTCCACCGGAGACCTACTGAATTAGAATGTTTGGGGTGGGGTACAGCAAATCTTCTGTGTTTTAACAAGCCTTCCAGATAATTCAGATCCATAATCAAGTTTGAGGTTGACGGGTTCCAAAAAAAGCACCGTACCAAAGAAGTGAACACTGAAAAATTAAAACAATTGTCTCAGTACTTTGTGTTAATGTGATTTTTAAAAAATGCAAAACACAAACTACTTTAAAGAATGTGCATAAAATTTAAAACCATCTTGAACCAAGAGCTTAATCTATACCTAGAGACACTGGATTTGGAGAAAAAGAAAAGAAGTAAAATACTAATTAATTTTTCATCTAACATTGAGGTGGCAGTGAGGCAAGACTTCAGATTCTGGGTTCTTCTTATTTCTCAAATTAAAAATATTGTGAAATAGGGGCCACCCTGGTGGCATAGTGGTTAAGTTTGCACGCTCTGCTTTGGTGGTCTAGGGTTCGTGGCTTCGGATCCTGGGTGCGAACCTCTGCACCGCTCATCAACCATGCTGTGGTGGTGTCCCATATAAAGTAGAGGAAGATGGTCATGGATGTTAGCCCAGGACCAATTTTCCTCAGCAGAAAAAAAAATTCTAAAATAGAATGTGAAAAAGATGTATATATCCAACATGGTGGAGAAAAGGTTAATAAGGAAAATTACTTTAAATGGAGCAAAACAAGGAAAAAAGAAAAAAAGCAAAGTACAAAATTTAAAAATAGAACCACAGAGATAATGCTACATATAGCAGTTATACTATACTGAAGTTACTTAAATCACTTTTTCAATATTGAATGTTACTCTACATTCCACGAAGACAAAGGAAACTAACACTGAACATAGATGCTGAAAGAAAGGAGATTGTCAGTGATATTCCATACACATGCTCACAAAAGTAAAGCCACAACTAATATGAAACTTTTATATATGAATGTGTATAATGGTACACATATCTGAAGGCAAAAGGTGGTTAGCAGTCAAAATGTATATGTTCAATTATAGTATCATATATTTTAAAAAGGATTTTAAAAATATGAACTAAAGTGAACATAACTGCAACCAAAGTAAGAGTATTCAATTAACTTCTCAGTATTTGTCCAAAAAAAGTCAATATAGGAATCATATATATTGTTAATCTTGATTTATCATTAAATATGTTTGGAGCATACACACACACGTGTTTGCATATAAATATCAAACATCCTACTCCAAAGCAAAGAAAGCATATTATTATAAAATTAGGTCCTATCCTTGTCCAGCAAGCAATTTCGACATAGCAATCAATACCTGAAGCCGCCAGAAGAGAGATAGATGGCCAACCACAGAAATTCGGACTCAGTTGTGCATCAGAGGAAAGGGCAGATTTGAAATCCAGTTCCTTAACCAACTTGAACGCAAAAATGCTCATTAACTGCCAACATATCTTAAACAAATCAGACAATTTATAAGCCAATAAGCACTCTCATGCATAACTGTTTGGTCAAACAGGAAATCAAACCAATGCTTAGAAAGGAGTGGTGATGGTTTGTAATTGGTATTTGAGTGGTGAACACGATGTAATCTATGCAGAAATAGAAGCATAATGATATACACCTAAAATTTATACAAGGTTATAAACCAATGTTACTGCAATACACAAAAATTAAAAATAAATAAATAAATAAATGAAGGAGTAGCAAGGAGCCCAGGAAACAGAGGAGAGAGAAAGGAAGAAGAGAAGAAAACTGTCTGTTCTGAGAGAAAAAATCTGAGCAAGGGAGGGGGAGAGGGGAATTCCCTCATCCAAACCTGGATGAGGAGAGAGAGGGGGAGGAAGGGGGAGAGAGAATCCCCCACTTACTGTTCCCTGTAGGTTCGTAGGCTGGTCAAATCCTTAAAAAGACAGGTTGTCTGGAGAAAATCAGACCCAGCTGAAGAACATGAGTCCATGGAAGAAACCAGGGAAACTGAGTCTCTCGCCACAATGGAAGAGAATCTCATCTTGCATCCTCTCCTGCACTAATGACAAAGGTGGATGTCGTGGGTGGGCCTGTGGGATGGGAGAAGGGATGAAGACGATTGTCATGCAGAGAGACATGTAAAGGTTGGTCCGACCAGTTAGCAGTAGCCAGCAGTGGAGGAAGCTACTCAGAGGTCAGGGTTCTGTCTCTCTCTCCCTCTCCCTCGGGGACCTGAGGAGAGTAAGGTGGCACACCCTGCCCACCTCGCCTAACTCTCCCATGTGCCCTTCTTTTTCTGTCCTTTCCGGGAGCCCTGCAGGCTTGGATTCAAACCCCCACAGCCCCTCACAGGCCTAGGGTGCATGCGCGAACGCCAGGGCCTAGGGTTGGCCTCGAGGGTCCTCAGTGAAGGCACCGCCCTCCCGCCAGCCTCTGACCGGCTGGCGCCACCCAGCTGCAGCTGTTCCATCGCCGCCCTTCTGGCCTTGGCTTCAGCTGTTGTCTCCCTCCCCTCCCCCACTCCCACTCAGCTTGAAGCCCGCTTCTCTAACTTGGAAGCATTGATCTGGCCCTGATGGCCACAGGCGTTCCGGGTTTGAAGCTCAAGGCTCTGCCTGGGCCAGCTGCTTCGTCCAGGGGCTCATTTCTTCCTGGAAAGACAAAGCCACGGCCTCACCCCACCCCTGCACTTTGCGTCTGCAGCCAGGCCAGGTGTAGGAAAGGCTCTGTAGAGTCTGAAGAGCTGTAACCGGCATATGGCACCTCAGGGTTAGGGATCCTGGACCAAACTGGAAAAGTCCTTCCCGCAACAGATCCCTGCCTCATCTCTGAAGTCAGTAAGGCCTAGCCTTCCTAGTGCCCAGGCCATGGTCTGGCGAGAAATCCGCCATGGAAGACAGGCGTGAAGCCCTCTGCTTGAGGGCGCATGTGCCACGCCAGGGCGGCAGGAAGGCTGCCACAGATCGCCTGCTTTTTTCAAAGGAGGCTGGCCTATTCGCTCATCCTCCTGCTCCAGGCCCATTTCGTTCTGGACCAGTTCCGAAGGAATGAGCCTTGGTGCCTGCCGCCAAGTTTTTTTGGGTGTGTTCTTGCCCCTGTCAGAGGAGGAAGCCACTTGGCAACTGCTCTGCCACACCTCGGGTGTTTTAGCCTCCCTCAGCCGGGTCCCTGCCATGCCCATGCCTGCCTCCATGGAGGGACTACAAAGGTCTTGGCAGTTGCCAGTGGAGATAGTCGTTAGAGACTTAATTTTGGGTTGTAGTAAAAGAGCATAACATAAGAGCATTGAGCTTGATCTCTACCATTTATGAGCTGTGTAAACTGGATGAGTTTTCTAGCCACTGTACCCAGTCTCTTCATCTATATACTTGTGAAAAGACCAACATCTACTACGTCGGGATATTTTGAGGATTATGTGTGTTAATATATGTTCAAGCACAGAATTAACATTCAGAGTGTAGTGCCTGGCTCAGTAGAAGTGTTTGCTGCTGTTATTATAATTATCATTATTTCATGTTCTTCACTTCCTCGTGAGTTCCCTGTAAAACCAACCATGGTCCATGGTGTCAAAAGTTTTATTCCAGGTTCCTGCTTAATGGCCTGCAGAGGGAGCCTTGGGCTCATAACCTCCTATTTTTATCCCAGTCCCTAGAGGGATGCATTTACCTCTTTCTTCTTTGCACTGAGGCACTGAATGGGGTCCAACACTCAACTCTGCATGTCCTCCTTTTAATATCCCATGCTATTGAAACACTGTTTAGTGTTTACTTGGTGGAATATACTCCCTGACATGAACAACGCACAGGAGATAGGATTTAGGAAACATTGTTATACTGATAGGTAATAAGCAGGTGTACAGACAGTAGAATTATCAATTTCATAGAGAATTCCTTTAACAGTTGTTCATATCTTGTGTTTTACATCATTTATTAGGGTAATATTTTCATCTTTACTTTTCCTTGTGTCTCTATCTTTCTCAATTTTTCCAAGAGATATATTTATATTATCTTCTAAAATTTTAGGGAAAGTTAAGAAAGTTATGAAACATTTGAAGTTGTTGATTTTGTATATTGGAGGACAACTAGATTGCAAATGAATTAGTGATAATTAGAGTTTTATTTTGGTAAAAGATGGTAGTTGGAATTGATGCCAGGATGTTTGTAACCTAGTTTTTACATCATTATTTGATGTAGTATCTAAAATGCCAGAACTGGTAATTTTAAATATAATAACTTGTCTCATTTTAAAATATGTGTTCTTGGAGAGAGTGACTGAGGTAAGTGGACAATAATTTACTGTAGTGACTTGTTTTTCTCCAATTAATCTGTTATAAACCCAGCAGCCATATAGCATTCTTTTGTCCAAATGACCTGATGGCACTTTCTTGACTTTTCTTGCTGTGACTCTAGCAATCTAGTGTCACACCACCTTCTCGCTCCTAGTCATGCTTTCAGTTGTAAGAGTAACATTGTCAGTAATATGGTGACAAATTTGCACACAGTCTGCTATTTACTAAAATATATATATCAATTGCAAACTTTGGTAACGTAATTTTAAGGAATGAACAATTTGCAGTGCACTTAGCTGATTGCTACTCATTATTGTGTACTGACATCATGGTTAAAACCATTATTTGCAACATGTGGCCCCATTCAATTATATTTTAAAGGAAAGGGTTCAATGACTTTTTTCTTTTTGAAGAAAGACTGGCATTTCCATCTTAGAAAATTGAGAACTTCTTTTTAGCCCTTTTTCTTGTCTTCAGCTCTTCTTTATCTTGGTTACTAATGCACATGTCCAGTTACTTCAGAATCATGGTGCTATCGCCTCTGCCTTTTTCATGGCTCTCACATTAATTTTTCCATAATCCATTCTGTGAAAAAGGTTTATCTCCACCTTCATATATTGAGGAAGGAACCGACCCTCCTTTATGTGAACTTGGAAAGAAAGGCCAAGGTGATGCCTCGGTGCCCCTCCCCAGCAGTGAGCTGCAGATGGGCTGCAGATTCCTGTGAATCTTTTGCTCACCTCCTGGCTCCCTACATACTTGGCATTGTCTGCACGGAGAAGTCTATAGAAGCTGGCTGAAGGATAAGACTGGCTAGAAAGGACATCAGCAAGCAGTGTACTCCAAAAGTTGTTGGCAGAAACATTAATAAGGAAAAAACCTTTCCATTTATCTTGTTTTCTCTTTATCTTCTCTCTCTTCATTTTCCTTTACTTATATGGTATAAACCCTATCCACCCCCCATAGTGTTTTTTTTTTTTTCCTCAAAGCCCCAGTACATTGCTATATATCTTAGTTGTAGGTCAACCTATGGTGGTTCTTTTTCCTGGAGTCCCATGGCATTTTATTCATATCTCTTTCAATCAAATTATTTCTATAGAGTAATTTATCTGTTTATACATATCTCTCTTCCTTGCAGACCCCCAAAATTTCAAGACCTTTGGGCACATAATATATACTTAAGTATTTGAGTGAATCAATGACGATCTCTTGTTGAATAAAATCTAAATAAATACAATACCTACTCAGCACATGAATTCAAGCATTTGAGAGAGAGTTTTGTGTCTGCTGAAGCAGGCTGTGGACCAATTTAGGGGTTCAGTGACAAGGTTACTCAATAGTTTGAGACAAAATGAAAGAGATAATTAACTTTATTTTTAAAATTCATGGAGAACTGGAGCAGGATATCTAGGTATGAATCAGCACTTGATCATTCTTGTTGCATCTTTGGAAAATCCAGTCCTTTATTTTTCTATGAAAATGTGACAGGCCAAGAGGGTGAACAGAGGACTGATTTTTAGAAAGACAATTTTGTCACAGGAAATCCTGGAGGAAAATATATGGAAGGAGAGCTGGTAGAAACATGGCAGAAACTTTTTGCGTAGAAACCCTAAAACTTGAGTTTACATGCTGGCTGAAAGATATGTAACCCAACATTTCTCCAATATAGGTTAGAGCAGATTTTAAATATCTAGGTATACAAAAGGAATACAAAGGAACATAGATCAAACTGAAAGGAGTTTAGGATAGAACAAAGAAATGAAGCTAAAGTAAACCAGCACACTAAAATGTGTTTCAGAAGGACCTGCAGTTTTTAAAGGTAGTTGGAAATTTATCACTCAGGTTTAAAGTAGAAAGGGAAAGGGGAACAACTCTCTATCATTTCATGTCCATGAGATTAAAGCTACAGTCTGTCAGAGAAGCAAAACTTGTATGGACTCTAATGTCCAAAAAAGTGTTTTGAATCGTGCCTAATGAAAGAGAGTCTGTGTCGTGTAATGCAAATACAGTATCATCAACTCATTTCCAAGTTTATTACAAACACTTTAGCACACGTTTAATTGAGGTAATGCAGAATTCTATTAGGGGCCAAGGAAGAGGCTGATAGTATTCTCTCTTTCAGCTTCTCACTTGACCAAGGGAGAAAATGTTCTTGAACAGATTGACCACTTCTCCTAAAGACAATGCTCATTTTCAATTTTTCTTTTTATAAACTCATCCTGCATTTCCCCTTACATATGCAAGCTAAAGCGTGTGTGTAGACATCCTTCATTGGCAATGAGGAGCAGATCCATACTATTAAATAATCAAATAAGCAGAATATACGGTTGGTGCCTTTTAGGAAAATTACAGGTTTAAGCCCACCTTCATTGGTGGGAGGACATGGCATACCCAAATTAAAATATCTACCATTTATTATGCAGCTAATCATGTCATGCTATTTAAATGAAACTTAATGAATACTTCTTCTATAAAATTGATTATATTTTAGTCAAACTGATGTATAATTTTATATAAGTGCGTTTTTATTTAAAATGTAAAACTCTTTAGAGTCTGCTTCATTCAGTTTTAGAGGCATATTTTGTATATTTTGGTGTGATTTTATTTATTATCCTTCATAGCAGAGAGGCACATCCTACTCTTTTTCTTGCTGTCCTCTCTCTACAAGATAAAACTCATCCAAGTTTATTTTGCTTCATAAGGTATAGGCTTACTTTGTGATGAAAAACAGATCATTTCTGAAACATATTTGGAACTGTAGGGAGCCCAGAATTTTAGACTATGCTCAGAATGTTGTGAGGTAACTTCAAAAAAGATGGAACATTTAAAGTTTACCAGGAAAGTTTTCTGCTACTTTGCTTAACAGTAGTTTTTATCTTTTTTAAACAGTTTAGTTTGTTAATTCTTTGGAAGGATGAGTGAAGGAGTTGGCAGGTTTAAATGTACACTTGATAGAGCTCTCTCTGGGTTACTCTTTCAAAACAACCATCCCAGTTGATGAATATTTAATGGGGACTCTGTCAGTCCCAGAGCTGAGAGAGGCAGTTCTCAAAGCTCCAGCAGGTCCTTGGAGAGGAGAGCGTTGGTAACCAGTGCCGTCCGAGTTTAGATGAGGCATGGTCTTTCTCAGGATGTTAGAACTGAGTGGAGTTCTCAGATGCAGCCCAGTGACTCTAGACCTGAGCCCTGCTCAGAAGCCAGTTGACTTGTCATTCGCTCTGAGCCTGTTGTCTTCCCTCTGCTCGTGCCCCTTTCTGCCATTTCTCATGCTTCTCCTGACTCTCTCTCTTTCCTACACCTTCTTTCTTCTTTTTTCTCTTTTTCTTAGTTTTACTCTCTATTATATTCCTTCTCCTTATCATTTTTTCTGTCTCTTATTGTTCTCATTCATTTTCTTTTTATTTTGTAGTACAGTTACTTTGTACATCACTGTCATCTTAAAATCTTGACCCTCTACAACTCCTATACTTCAGCTAGCTATGTTTTTTAAAGATTTTATCTATTTTTTATTTTTTTCCCCCAAAGCCCCAGTAGATAGTTGTATGTCACAGCTGCACATCCTTCCAGTTGCTGCACGTCGGACGCTGCCCCAGCATGACCAGTGAAGCAGTGCGTCGGTGCGTGCCCGGGATCCGAACCCGGGCCGACAGCAGCGGAGCGTGTGCACTTAACTGCTAAGCCACGGTGCCGGCCCTCAGCTAGCTATTTTGAAGAGAGTATTTTGATAAATTTCTCTTAGATGTTATAACATGCTGATTCAAGGAAATAAAAACTATCACAAATGGGATGGGGATGAAGAGTGAATTCAGTTCAAGTAGCCATGGAATTAGACAGAGGGAAACTGAGAGCTTAGGTCTAGGTGTTCAAAATATTTCCTGATACATATTTGTAGTTCATTGTTGTGGTAAACTGCACAGAGTCTTATTTACTGCTGGAGCCCAGATGTTTGCTCCTTGCGGCAACTCATCAGACCTCGGCCTATAGAAAAGAAGCTAGGAAACATTGCATGCATATCTAATGTGAATATCTGTTAGTGTTCCACCAGGAGACACCTTGGGCTCTTCCCTGAACTATCTGACTAGAAAAAGAGGAAGAGAAGGTTTTCTCCATCTGCACAAAACCAAGACCTTATCTTGAGTTTGAGAGGATTGGAGGTGACTGAAAACAAAAGTGTTCCCGAGTTTGGATTTGCTTTAACAAGAACTATTGGCTGGCTTTGATGTTAAAGGTCTTTATTCAAAATTGACTACCTCTAATGCTAAGTTCAGAGTGGAGATTTGTCAGAAGAATCCCTTTTTGATTAAGTCACTGAAATACAGTATTTGGGAGAATGGTTATATTTGAAGGTCACTTGTTCATATTCTGTTGCCACAGTGACATCTGTTGGTAAGTGACTACTTCATGCTATTCTCGATGATTTCTGTTTGAAAGACATACTGAGCTTGATAAATAAATGGCAAGCAATAGGATATATTGGAACACATGAGGAAGCCATTTGGGGTAAAGCTAATTCAGCCTGAATTTGTTTTTCCAAAAGGGTCTGTCGCCTGCACTGTGTATCTGCTTTGCCACGTCCCAAAGAGAAGAGTAAATGCCCTTAAGATAAGAATGTATCTTCCCCTTCATTGGCATTTCCTTAAGGATAAGCATTTCTCCCTAGGCTAGGATTTGATTGCTGCAGTCATTCTGTGACCACCCAGCTCCAGACAACAGACGTGACACCAGCCGTGACCATCGAGACAGCAGATCTGCTCCCCCGCTGTGTCCATCAATAGCTGTTCTGGCAGGGCAATCTGGCAGGGCTGATCTCATGGCTATTGTAAAAGGGACATTGCAATCACTTGCAATAAATGCTCTTTGACGGTATATAACTGCTCTGTACACCCCAATTCTTCGGTGCTCTTCCTTCCTTAGGGAAGGAAGGCCACAGGTCATGGTTCTCAAAAGTTGGCTCATAATAAACTCACCCCAATTTTGATTTATAGATTGATTATGGATTATTTACGTCGACAAGCTGATGTGCAGGAAGTAGTAAAGGCACAGTGGTACCCGTGTTGCCTGACATAAAATCTTTCCTCCCTCTTTCCCTTCCCAGGATACCCACTCTTCATGGTGGCACCTACTTCCATGGTGTCATCATTCTTCTGATCACTCCTTTCATTCCCTCTTACAATTACTCAACAAATATTTAAACACCTACTGTATGCCAGGCTTGGGATACACTAAGGAAAAAATTTTCTACAAAATCTGTCTTCACAGAACTTGTTTTTGTTGGTTAAGTGAGATAATGGATCAGTAGGCAGACAAGTGAATTACATAGTCTATCGTGTGATGATCTGTGTCAAGAAGAAGGTAAGTGACAGGCAATGGGGAGAGCTAGAGAGTGAGTGGGTTGCTACTTTAATTAGAGAGACCAGGGAGGCTGGAGCAAGGCCCAGAGGGAAGGGACAGAGCAGGAGGACATGCAGATATCCCAGGGCTGCAGAGATGCTGTGGAGGAACCGTGACTCGGATGTTGTTGGGCAGCAAGAAGCCAGTGTGGCTGGAGCACAGTGAGCAAGAGGGGAAAGGCAGAGAAGGTTTGAGATGCCTGGGAGGGTGAGCAGATGAAAGAAGGCCCCTGGGCCCATCAAAACTCTGCTGTAAGTGAAATGAAAACTTTCAATGTCATTTAACTATACGTTATACAATTTAAGTAGTAAATACCTTTTGTTTTTCTATAGTCTTGTCAAGTACATAAACTAAAATGCTGCTAAAATGGGAATGTCTAAATTATCCCCAGGAGTGACTGCTGTATCTTGTCAGGCGTCTGGTCTGCACAGCAGTCGGGTGGAAGTGATGTGACAGTCAGGAGACGAACTCTAGTCTTCAGGTTGTCACAAACAGTTTGTGTTATGTTTCATCTGTAACATGCGGAGGATGGAAAAGATGAGTGGTTTTCAGACTCCGATCCATGGAGCGCTGGATATTCCTGAAGGCTCTTGGTTTTTGTTTGTTTGTTTTTGTGAGGAAGATCGGTCCTGAGCTAACATCTATCACTCCTCCTCTTTTTTCTGAGAAAGACTGGCCCTGGGTTAACATCCATGCACATCTTCCTCCACTTTATATGGGATGTCACCACACCATGGCCTGACAAGTGGTGCGTCGGTGCACGCCCAGGATCCGAACCGGTGAACCCTGGGCCGCTGCAGCAGAGCGCGCTCACTTAACCGCTTGCCCCACCCAGCTGGCCCTGAAGGCTCTTTGTTTTTTTTCTTATGTTTATAAACTTCGATGCAAGCTTCACGTAGAAGAGAGTGTCCCCTAGTTTTAAAAAGATTCCTGGACTTGGTCCTCACTTAGGTTTTCTAATATGAAGAATTTGCAGTCTAACAGACTCCCAAAGGACAGACAAAAGGAGCAAGATCCCTTTTTTCCGAGTGTCTCTTGTGACAGTGCTCATTGTCGCTCATTCAAACCAGAAGGTGATTTGTCAATAGTGAGATATAGCATTTGAGACCCCATCCTTCAAGATGGCTGAGTTGTCGTCCATCATTTTACAGACTTATGCTAAGTGAATAATATAAAAAGTGAATGTCTCAGCAGGTACTCTCTGACACAAAATGGAAACTAGGAATTGAGAAAAGTAATTATGATTGATGTCTATCAAATAGGGCATAGGGCTAGTCTAATTCAAAAGTAATTAAAGGCATGAGTGTTAGTCATTGTACATATTAAATATATTGAAAAGTATTCATGTTCTCATAATAGAATTATAACTGGAAGATAAACTGGATGTTATTGGTACTTATGGTTAAAGATATATTTTATTTAGTTTTGTTTTCCAATTGAGGAAATGAGAAAATTTATTTTTTAATATATTGACTATCTTCTTCCTTTCCAACTTAGAATCTCAATCTGCTATTTTGGAAACTCTGAAAAATATGTTCAGATGTTGTTCAATAGGTAAGAAAATCTTGTTAGGATGTCAAATCCTTTTCTCTCTTATTTATCATAAAATTGTGACAGACTCTCATTTACCTTCCTGTCTGCCCATCTGACTAGGCCACCTTGTTTCTCTAAGCCTGCAAGGGAATCCAGTCAGGTGGAAGGGGATGTTTTCTTCCACTTACACTTTACAGAGAAAATCAGCCTTGAAGTGGAACTGAGGACATGCTTTTCAGAAGATGCATCATTCTCTACCCAGCCAGAACATTGGGCCTGACAACAGCTGGATCCAGCAGAAAACTAGACACTCTAGGAGATGTCATGTGGAGATGTGCCTGGCTGGACTAATAGTCACATGGATATGAGTTTTAAAAAAATCTCTCAGAGCTTTTCCAAAATCCAATAATATTCTTAAGTTGCTGTAGTAGATGAAACATTAGTTAGTGTCTTTTTAATTTCAACAGAAGCTTTTTTTTTTTGTTACTAATGAAGCCAAATTTCATGTCTTTTTTTCTTGTTACCAAAGTGGACTTACTATTAAAAACAAGAAACCTTCAAGAAAGGAAACACTCATATGGAATAGAAATTGTGGGTAGCAATTGCTACTTTTTTATATAAAATCATCTGTTTTATTTATTTACACTTTCTCCCAACTGTGCTTTTGAAAATACCTTAGTATTAGAAATTACCAGTAAGAAGAGGATGTGCTCCCTTGAGTGTGGTCCAGTAGAAGTCAGGTGACTCAGATCTGAGTTCTAGGCCCAGGTCTGTTTCTGGTTAGTGTGTGACAACGTACTTAGGCTCTCTGGAATGTAGTATTCATTTCTGTAAAATTAAAGAATTTGATGATTTTTGAGAACTTTCCCAAATATTAAATGACTTCTCTTTTAAAAAGCAGAAAGATCCTTCTCAAACTTATAAATTATCAAAAATTTTTTGTGACCTTTCACTTACCAAGAACAATTGATGTCCCTTCAATTGTATTGATTGAAAATAAAGATCATAAAAGTATATATTTGGTAATCTAATAAATGAATTAGCATAAAAATGAGCCAGGAATAATTCCTGATCAATCAAGATAGTACATTATGAAAGTATTACTGTTTGTTACAGTATACAAAATTATGACTGTAAAATAGTATCTTTTTGCTGTCTGTAAGTTTATATTGTTACTCATATATCACCATTAACCCTATTATGTTTTACAAGTAATAAAATGTCTTGAAAGGAAAAAACAATAAAGCAACAGCCCTGCATTACACATGAAAGTTGTGCTCCCCCTGGAAGGAAAATGAGGATACAACATTGGTCGAGTACTTCATTTTATAATCCACTGGTGCCTTTCAAAAATATAGCTATTATTGTAAGAGTAAAGATATTCTTAAGAATAGTGCCACAAAACAGTTTTTCCAGCTTCTTTTTGTCAGAGCTGAGACCTACATCAGGCTGGGGCACTTGAAGAGGCATGGGGGACTCAGCTGGGGGTGGTTTAATTACTGTGAGATGATTAGCCAATAACAAATAAGACGGAGAAAGATTAAAAAGAGGTGAAGGGAAATAAAGTTGGAAATAATTAAGAAAAATGGTGCCTTCAAAATATCCTCTCATTATTTTTATAGCTTTTTATTTATTTTACTTTTTTTTTTGAGGCATGACTAGGATAGTATGTTAGATTTTTCTAAACCCTTATCTCCAGGGCATATATTACTGAGTTCTTCGTTATAAATGATAATGCCAAAGAAAACCTGGACAAAAGTATTCTGTACTATCCACAAGGACAAAACATGTACAACATTGCTCTATATATTAAGAGTCGAGCTGTAATAGTCAAGATATATATTCATGTGTGTAAAATCATAATGATTTTCTAATTTTCTCGGGCTGTGAACCGTGGTAAAATATACAGGAATAAGCAGGAAACCTGAAAAACCAGGTGATTTAAAACACCTAATATTACAGCTGGACCATCCAAGGGTGAAATCAATTTAAATTTCACACCTTCTCCTTTCCTCGTAGCCAGTGATTTGTCTGGAAGACAGAAAACACATAAAATTAATTGAGAGTTAACAGTATTTGGAGGCAGTTGAGGTTAAGCACTCAACAATGATGTCCCTTACTTCAGGAGCCATTGATTTTTTGTCATACGTTTACTTTATACACGGGTTCTCTTCTTAGATTATTTCTGTATGTTTCTTAGAAGAGAGACAGGGAAGGAGAATTAACTATCAATCTACTGTGCGCCAGTTCCTTTACTGTATTCCCTTATGCAATTCTTACAGTAATCCTTTAAAGTAACTGTTATAATTCATATTTGATAAAGAAAACCATGTTTACAAAATTGATCAAGGGTAAGAGGGAAGATCTGAACATCAGTCCGTTGGGCTTATGCCTCATATTCTCTCCACTGTGATAAAAATGGTGCTTCAACATGGGTACTCACCATCTGGCTATTTAATACCGGATCCTGCAAACAACATTGGATGAGATGAGATGAGAAGTTATTTCCAAAGATATTCTATTATATTTAAACTGTACTATTTATGAGTCAGATGTCAAGACATGCTTTAGAGGCATAGAGAGCAACTGATTAGTTCACCTACACATTATTAGTGTTTGCTATAACTTTCGTGTGCCACATCGTGTCAACTTTGTGTCAACTTTACCAACTTTAGTGCTTCACTGTTCTTTTTGAAAAAACTCAAAATGTCACTTTTCGTGTCAAACACCTTGCTGTTTTCTTCTTATTCACTAGATGACAGTTCTGTATCTCTGTAAATTACCACTGCAGCAGGAAACGAGAGGTCTTAAGCCAGTTTGCTCTGCACAAATGATGGACATAGGAGGACTTCTGCTCCATCAAGGCTGCCTGTGTTATTCCATGGCTGTAACGGGGATGTCCAGGACTGCTTAGTCAGAGGCACGAAGCAGAGTCAGAAAGCATCCTCTAAATTCTTCTTCAGATGTGAGTTCAGGCATCTGTCCTCTCACCTGAGCACACTGGAGTTTATTGACTGTGTTCTGACTCTTATTCTCTCCCTGTAGTTAATAAGTCTGGGAGCTCCATACCCCTAGAAAAAACATATGACACATAAAGCCTTTTCTCAACTAAACGGAGTTGAGAGCTATGGTGTTGCCCGAGAGTCTGATGCTTAAAGAAAATACAGCTGGTGCTCATGTGGAGGGAAAGAGCGTCAGCCACTCCCGGAGGGCTTTTATTGATGCTCCCATGGAATGAGCAAGTTTAAAGTAAAACCACATTGCTTAAACCTCACTAACTGATTGTTTTATTTTCAAGTAATATGCTCTGAAATCTGCTATGTCTAAAAAACCATTTCAGGCCGGCCCCATGGCTTAGCGGTTAAGTGCACGTGCTCTGCTGCTGGCAGCCCGGGGTTCAGATCCCGGGATCGCACTGACGCACCGCTTCTCCGGCCATGCTGAGGCCGCGTCCCATGTACAGCAACTAGAAGGATGTGCACCTATGACAGACAACTATCTACTGGGGCTTTGGGGGGAAAATAAATAAATATCTTTTAAAAAAATCAATAAAAAAACATTTCATAAAGCTTAACCTTCAGTTTTTTATTCTCTGGTATTTGAAATTATTATTAAGACTGTAAATCCTTTAACATTCTACAATATACAAATAGGCAAATATCAATTATATTCTCTAAAATGGTTTGCTCCCATGTTAAAGATTAATATATGGTAGTAAAACTGGTTACCATCCAGTTTTTAACTCATTTTTTGCTTTTGAAATTACATATAAAATTTGTGTTTTGAAGTATTTTCCTAAAACTCAACAACTTTCTGATATAAATCGACTAGATGGAAGGTAACTAAAATGAAATTTGATCTTTAAAACTCGAGCTTTGTGTAAGAATTGATAATATCAGGCAGTTGAAAGTTGGGTCTCTCCACATTATGATATTTATTAATTGTGAATAGCCACATCTATTACAAAGTGCTGAAAAATAAAAAGAAATTGAACAATATCAACACTCTCTTTCCCCACATGTTGTACAGTTTATATGCAAATAAATTCTCAAAGGTCAGAAAAATGTTTATGATTTCAGATAACTGTTAAAATACTATCTCATTCCAGTTTTAACCTCATTTGAAATGGACTGAAAACTCTTCTCTTAGGATTTTGCTCTGATCAGTGTCCCCAGGTCCCCTCAATGCCTCATTTGATTGTAAACTTATCTGAGGAATTGAATATTCTTTTCCATTTTTTCTCTTTAAGGTATCTGTGATAGTGCTTTTTATGCAACGACCACTTGGTACAATTCATTATTAGTTTCAGAAACATGCTTATTTAGGAACAAATCAAGAAAACAAATGTGAGGAATGTGGGGTCACCTAGCTAATGGTGTTCGAGGGATTCCTCATGTGCGTCTTGGCATAGAAACGTTCAAAGTGTAAAGCAGCATTGGTCAGATAAAAAGTGTGGGGTGAACATAATTCTGAAGGAATAATGATGGAGACGTAAAAACAAGAAACCCCTTGAATTGCGTTGGAAGTTATTAGACACATCAAAGAGCTGGGAAAAAACATTGTTCAATGTAAGTTCTTTCTAAACTCTAAGGCAAAAAGTAACATGAATTTACATGGTAATTATAAACCACAAAACAACAATTCAAAAGACAAGTAAACAACTAAAGTAGAAACCAGAGTGAGAAAAATAGAGGTTAAAGGAGAGATGGAAAGAGATGGTTGGGGTCAGAAAATATGGCTTAGTCATCCTTGAGGTCTCCCTCAGACTCTGATCATTCCTAGTGCTCAGTAAACACTTTGACCCCATGAGCCTGGGGAGGAACAAAGTGACACGTGGTTGGGAGGGGAGATAATGCAAAGATACCCTTGTGGAGGCACTGACATTGAAAATCAGTTACATTTTGCAAAGGTGTTTACCATAATATATTAAGGATTATTCTGGAAAGATAAGGATTTTTCTGGAATGTACGTTTTCATTTTATGGAAACTCCAACAAGCCCAGTGAAAGATTTAGACATTTCAGCTTTAGAAATAAAGAGAGGGGCCATCCCCGTGGTGCAGCAGTTAAATGAACACACTCCGGTGTGGTGGCCTCAGGTTCACAGGTTTGGATCCCGGGCACGCACAGACACACCGCTTGTCAAGCCATGTTGTGGTGGCATCCCATATAAAGTAGAGGAAGATTGGCACAGTTGTTAGCCCATGTCTAATCTTCCTCAGCAAAAAGAGGAGGATTGGCATCAAAAGTTACCTCAGGGCTGATCTTCCTCACACAAAAAAAGAAAGAAACAAAGCCAGAATGGGAAATTTTTTCTGTCAGTTTTACAATGAAAACCAGTTAGCATTTGGAAATCACTTGCAATTTGAGATGAGAATGTGAAGAAAGAATTAGATGTCACATGTTGTTTTTCCTTTTCTCTGAGGCAGTAAGGCTTGCAGGGGGAATGAAATTCCATCTTTGCTCTATTGAGTTTGAGAAGGTGTAAAATTCATTTGTGCTAGGCAACACTGTTGACCTGTGGAGAAAAACAAATGGTTTAAGCAGCTGATCTAAAGGAATAACTGAGCTCATAAAAGTTCTTAGCTTATAAAGGTTGTTTCTTCTTTGCTCAACTTTACTGGACATCCATTGACCTATATGTGTAAGGTATTTGTGGTAGGTATTGAAGGAAATACAAAGAATTATAGGGTTTCAAGCTCCTCCACATACATGACATGGTTTGCAAGATGTAATTTGATTCTGCCAAGGTATTTAGTGTATGTTGCATTACAGAACCTAAAAAAAATGGCAATGTTATTGAGAAATTGTAATTAAAGACAGCTTCTTAGGAGAGATGGACTAGATCAAGTCCTCAAAGGGACCACTTTTGGGCAGGTGGAGGGAAGAAAGAGTGAGGATTTCAGATGGGGGAAGGGAGGAAATGTACAGAAGTGGAAAGAAACATGGCATTTGGGCATGGGGGTGGGGAGGCCATAACAGGCACAGTCTTCCCGTAACTGAGAGGCAGCTCAGTTTCCTCCTGCAGGAGCCCAGCATTGCTTGCCACCTCCTGGCCTCCTCCACCTGCAGACCCCACGCCTGAGCCAAGGCCTATCTTATCTGGATCGTTGCCTAGTCTCCCAACAGGTCCCTTTACTTTCAGTCTTAATTTCTTCTAATCTTTCCTCCACCTTGCCTGCAGAGTTACATTCTAGAATCCAAATTTGCTTAAATCTGATATCTGCTTCGACTCCTTCAATGACTGTTCAGAGTAGCCTAGAGAACATTCAGACTCCTGAGCTGGACACACAGGCTTTCCCTTGCTGTCCTCATCTTTACTCTCATCACCCACTCTGTCCTACATGTTTGCTTTGTTCCAGCCTTAAAAATACCACCCATTTTCGGAAAGATTTAGCATCCTTTATATCTGTCTTTTTATATGTGCTTCTTCTGTCCTCCTACCCAGTTTTTTAATCAACTTAATTCCTATTTCTTAATCTAAACTCATGTCAAATGTTCCTTTCTCTTGGAGACTTTTCCTGAGAGGTCTCCACCTAGAGACCCATTTTGATGTCCCCACTCTGGGACCATATACTTATCTACTTTTCCATAACTGTTGTTTTATTCATGTCTCATAGACAGTGAGCTCCTTAAAGCTGAGACTATCCTTCTTCTTGATAAATAAATGACCAGCAATAGGATACATTGGAGCATATGAGAAAGCCATTTGGTGTAAAACTAAGTGGGGCTGAAATTGTTTTTTTTTCCCCAAAAGGGGCCTGTAGCCTCTGTTCATCCATTGTATATCTGCCCTAAGCAATTAACATGTCCCAAAGACAAAAGCAATGCCCTTAAGTTGTAAATGCAACTTCCCCCACATAGGCATTTCCTTAAGTATAATCATTTCTCCCTAGGCTAGAATTTGATTGCTGCACTCATCCTGTGACCACCCAACTCCAGACAACAGCCACGCCCATGGAGACAGCAGACCTGATACCCACTGTGTCCATCAATGGAGGTGCTGACAGGTCAAGGTTGCGGCTATTGTAAAAGAGACATTGCAATCACATGTGGTACATGCACTTTGATGGTATATAACCACGCTGTACACCCCACTTCTTTGGAGTGCTCCATTTCTTTGTGAAAGGACTCTCCCGGACTATATGGTCCTCAAAGGTTGGCTCATAGTAAACTCACCCCAAGTTGGTTTTATAGATTTTTTATGGATTATTTGCGTCGACATTCTATTTGTCCCTCCAGTGTCTGAACACAGTACCTGACACCTTGGGGGCACTCAGAAAATGTTTGATAAGTGAATAAGTATGTGGGAGACCACACTGGCTGGAGCAGAAGGGGTATTTTGGGGAGTGGTAGAAAATTCACTCACGTTCCTACCATAGTGGTTGAAGCTGTGGGCTTTGGACCAGTTTGTCTCGGCACCAATCCCAGTTATCCCGCATTTAACTGGAGAACCTGTGCAAAGTATTTAGTCTCTGTGCCTTAGTTTCCTCATCTATAAAATGGGGCTACTGAGAACTCCTGTCTCATAGGGTTTTAGTGAGATTTAAATGCATTAACTTATGTAAAGTGTTTAGAAGAGCTCCTGGCGCATAGTAGGCATTAACATGTTAGCTGTTGTGTTATCATTATTGCTCTTATATCTGAACGATACTCTGGTTTTGAAAAGATGTTTTCATGATATAGTTGATCCTCATTATTTGTGGATCCTGTGTCTGCACACTTGCCTACTAGCTAAAATGTACTGGCAGCCCCCAAATCAACACTCACAGGGCTTTCATGTCCATTTGCAGATAAGCGCAAAGTGGTGAAAATTTTGATTCACTCGAAGTGCACGTTCCCAGCTGAGGGGAACAAGGTGACGCTCTGCCCTGTTGTTTCAGCCCATGCTGTAAACAAGTGTCCTTCTTGCAGTCTATTTAGTGCCTCATTTATTATCTTTTTGTGCCTTGTGTTGGTGACTTGGCTGTTTAATATGTTCCCCATGTGTAGTGCTGCAGTGCTGCCTGGTGATCCTCAGGGCAAGAGGCTGTGACGTGCCTTTACAGAGAAAGTATTTGTGTTTGAGAAGCTTCCTTCAGACACGAGGTACAGTGCTGTTAGTCTAAGTTCAATTTTAATATATCAACAATATATATTAAATAAGGTGACTTTAAAGAGAAACACACAGAGAAAAAGGTTATGTATTGATCAGTTGAAGAAAATATGACTAAGGTTTGCAGGAACCTAACCCTGCATTTCCTGTAGGAGCAGTGGGTCATATTCACTGATTCAGTGTTCACAGTGACTTTGTAGAATGTCACACTGTGCATAACGAGAACTGACTGTATCTTATGTAATCTTCACATACTCCTTTATAACAGGCAGGGTAGGGAACAGGGTGTCCACATTCTACGGGCTATTACAGACCTTATGAGCCAAGTAGAGAATTTAAAAAGTCTTGTGTTCAGCATAAGAGCCATGAGATTTTGAGCAAAGAAGATCTATGATAAACTGATGTTTAAGGAAAAATTACCTGGCAAGAGACTGTAGTTTTGAGAGGAAGAGGGAGAACTGAGCCAGAAAGAAGGACCAGTTCTTAAACTCTCCAAGTATTCCCATTGCTTGGTGAGGAGATTCGGAGCTAAGGTGCTGATGTGATAAAGGAAAAGTAGCAGCCAAGGGATAAAATAATGGATTTGGTAACCATATATAGGGTGTAAGTTAGGCTGTGGTTCTCAAAGTGGGGTCCCTGGACCAGCAGCATCAGCATCACCTGGGAACTGGGAAGAAACGCAAATTGTCAGGTGCTGCTGCAGACCTGCAGAACTGGAAATTCTGGAGTGGGGCCTGGCAATCTGGGTTTCAACAAGGCCTCCAGGTGCTTCTGGTGCCCATCAAGTTTAAGAGCCAATGAAATAGAAAAATGATCCCAACACGTCACCATGCTCAGGTAAACCACAGGGCAGGGAGGTGGTATTTGTTTGGAGGATAAGACACATTTTAAATTTTAGGAAAAAGTAATTCAGTGTCTGTTTCATCATGAGGATTCCAGAGATGCCATTTTATCTCTCTGCATGTGAAGCTCATTTTTCCACAATATATTCTCCTTTAGAGAGCCCTTGGTAAGTTATTTACCAATTACCACATATTCTGAGAGTCCCTTATTTCTTGAAATCCCCTTTCAGACGTCAGAATATACTTTATTTTTGTGCACAATCTCCTCTATTTGAAATCTGGAATTCTCTTCCTATAGGATCATGTATCGCACATGCAGCCCTACTGTCAATTTGGAATGCCATTGGTTTCTTCCAAAAGCTTAGAATGTTTTAGAATTTAGAACCTGATGAATAGAGAATTTATATGCTTCTGTGTAGGATTCATATTTTTCAGATGTCCAGAGGTATCCCAACTTGCCAGTAATGTGGCCTTAAGATTTAGCAGAACTTGAAAATCTGAATATAGTAGAAAATGAATTCCATCTGTAATGTTAACATTTACAAAATAAATGATCACATTGTTAACGTAGCAATAAACACTTTCTATATTCTAGGCTCTGAAAGTATCTTGCTTACACAGTAAACCTGATAAAGTTTCAAAGATGATCCAATTAACTTTTCAGCAAAAGCTTTGCTTGAGTGTATCTTGGCTTCCTTTTTGACAGTTTTAGCCTTAATGTCACAGTAATGTTTTCTTTTTCTGGGAATCAGATAATCTTCTATTTGGTGAACACTTTAATTTTTAATGGTCACCTGTATTTTGTGATATGCACGTATTCAAATAATCTATAAGAACTAACCATTACCACCCACATATAAGATTATACAGGAATGGAAGAATGTTGGCTGACTTACTGTATATAATTGTTCAGCCAAAGCAGATGGTAGACTCTACCACATACAATGATTTAGGGGTTTGAAGCAGTATCTTTAAATACAAATAATCTCAAAAATGCTAATATGTAAAGTATATTACTTACAGTGTTAACTAACCAAAATAGTTAAATTTGTTATCTTTCCTCCCTTTATAAGGATGCACCCATTATATAGATTCTGTACAAATCTGCAAAGATCACTTTTTTCCTTTTCAAAATTTATTTATTTTAATTTTTAATAGTGAGAACTTTAGTGTTGGGTAAATTGCTGCACAATTACTGGAAATGCTGAGAGTCTTTTGAAAAAGTGTAGAAGTCTAAAGATAATGAAAAGTACATTTCTCCAATGTCAAGTCCTTTGAGCTTCTGTCTAGTTGTACTCTGAAGAGATGGAAGATTAAGTACAAGCACAAGACACAAGGGAACAGGCTGCCAACTTGAGGGCTTCCCATGGACCACAGAGTGCCTGGCAGACACATGGAGGTTGAATCTGGGCTTTGTCCATGGCTGGGCCCTGAGAGGAGGATTTTGCTTAAATGATCAGAGAATAGACCACCTTTTTTCTTGTTAATAAGTAATATTTACCATGTAAATTTCTTTATAAATCTCTGAATAAAATAAAATTATAACCCGTATAGAAATGAACTCTTACTGACATGCCCCACAGCCTTCTTTAGAGAGCTCAACAGAAAATGTCTGAGCTGACTGTGAATTGGTCTTCTCTGAAAGCCAACCAGCCCTTCATTGATAGCCCTGGATAAGGAAGGCCAGATACAACTCTTTGAAGATGTTGAGCTGAATTCAGAACCAAAAATCATACCTCCAGTTGGCTCCTCTGTGAGAATGGATGGCCGGCCTTATTTCACAGACTGGGCAGTTGAGGTTTCAGATGAGCTTAATTGCTCTGTTACACGAGGATGGAAAAGGAGGAATGTGACATTGAATCAGTGCTCAGATTTTGCAGGTAAAGATAGGGTCAGAGAAGGGAATAAACATTTCAGCAAATTGGTTTTTTGTTCTCTACAGTGGAAGTAAATTAAGAAACAGATAGTCTCTCACTCCAACTTCTCTTCCCTGTTATCTATCTGTAATATCACTGTAAAAATTCTCTCTTTAAAGATTTCAGTCTTGGGCCAGCCCCGTGGCTTAGTGGTTAAGTGCGTGCGGTCCGCTACTGACGGCCCGGGTTCGGATCCCAGGTGAACACGGATGCACTGCTTCTCTGGCCATGCTGAGGCCGCGTCCCACATACAGCAACTAGAAAGATGTGCAAATATGACATACAATTATCTATTGGGGCTTTGAGGAAAAAAAGGAAGAAGATTGGCAATAGATCTTAGCTCAGAGCCAGTCTTCCTCAGCAAAAAGAGGAGGATTAGCACAGATGTTAGCTCAAGGCTGATCTTCCTGACACACACACACACACACAAATTTCAGTCTTTTTTCTTTGCAGTCTGTTTTTTATCATCTTTATGAGTGCTTTGATTTCACCATCTTCTTGGCACCACAACGGTAGCCATTGAGATGTTATTATAGATTCAGTTTTGAAATTTTATCATCTTATCTCTATTTCCTCTGCCATTTCTTAGTTTTAGTTCTTACTGCATCTTATGCTTGAAAATATTTGAAGCTTATAGTGTGTATCAGTTTCTTATTTTCTCAACTTTTTATTATCTAAGTGCCCTCAACTATCGCTTTCTTAAAAAAAGAAGTGAACTACATAACAGAACAATACACTGTAATAAATTGACCAATTATAAAATTAAGTTCAACGTGAAATCCCTCCCCACTTAACAGAGACCATTTTTCATAATTCGTCATGCTTTAGTTTGGGCAGGGTCAGTTTATCAATGATTTTTGGATGTTTTAAACCACACGAGATGAATACAATATGGTAAAATTGTTAATCTTGCAGAAGTTGAAGAATTTCCTGATGGTTAGAGAAGTTGATGGTGGAGAACCTGAATCATATGAAAAGTAGTTGATTAATTAGCACCTGACAGAGTTTGTTAATTTGTTAAAGATGATGATAAGACATACATGTTGAAAAGATAACTTTGCATATCAGAGCATTGTCAGAGACCACTGGGAAAATTCATAATGCTCTCAAATACTACAAAAAATGACCATTTTTTCATAAAAGATGTCATACGTGATGGCATCGAATACTTATGTCAGAAAATTTGCAATGAAGAAAATTAACATTTGAGTCATTTTAATTCTAACAATTTGTTCATGCTTACTATTAGGTTAAAAACAATTTTTAGAAATAAAGTGATAAATGTACTTGCTTAAGTTTTAATTATTTTAGGAAAAGACTTTTTCACATTTAAAAAAATGTTTATTTGTATTTATTTTATGCTGAATTTATTCCTAGGTCCATAGACTTTTTTTAAATTAACTAACACCAATTCTTTTCAAACTCTTTAAAAAAGTTGAAGAGGATAGAATACTTCTAAAGTCATCCTATGGAGTTAGTACTACCCTGATATCAAAGCCAAAGACACTAAGAGAAAGGAAAACTACAGGTGAATACCTTTCATGAATATTGATACAAAAATCCTCAATAAAATAGTAACAAAGCAAATTCAGCAGCATATTAAAAGGATTATACATCATTTTTAAGTGGTATTTATTCCTGGAATACAAGGATGTTTCAATATATGAAAAGGAATCAATGTAATTAACCACATTAACAGAATGAAGGAAAAAAAGTGATCATCTCAATGGATGCAGAAAAGGCATTTGACAAAACTAAACATGCTTTCATGTTAAAAACACTAAAAAACCCTCAGAGTAAAGGGAAGCTACTTCAACATAGTAAAAGCCATATACAGAAATCCACAGAGAACATCGTATTCAAGGGTGAAAGACTGAAATCTTTGTATCTAAGATCAGGAGAAAGGTAAGAAGGCCCACTTTCACCACTTCTATTCAACATGGTATTAGAAGTTCTAGCCAAAGCAATTAGATAAGAAAAAGAAAGAAATAGCATTCAAATTGGAAAGGAAGAAGTAATATTATATTTGTTTACACATAATATCTTATATGTTGAAACCCCTAAAAATTCCACAAAAAAATTTTAGAACTAATAAATTATGCTAAGTAGTGGGACACAAAATTAACCTGCAAAAATTTGTTGTTCTTCTATACATTAATAACAAGTAATCTGAAAAAGAAATTTAAAAACTTTACATTTTTATTTACAATAGCATCGAAAAGAGTAAAATACTTAAGAATCAACTTACTCATGGAGGTAAAAATTCCAATGATTTGTTTGCAAAAATAGAAAAATCTATCCTAAAATTCCTATGGACTCTCAAGGGACCCTGAATAGCCATAACAATCTAGAAAAAGAAGAACAAAGTTAGAGAACACACATTTCCTGATTTCAAAACTTACTACAAAGTAATCAAAACAGTGTGGTACTGGCATAAATACACACAATATACTTATGAAATATTATAGAGAGCCCTGAAATAAATCTTTGCATATATGGTCAAATGATTTTTGACAAGGGTGCAAAGATCATTCATTGGAGAAAGGATAAGATTTCAACAAATGGTGCTGGAAAACTGGATACCCACATACAATAGAATGATGTTGGACCCTTACCTTACACCATATACAAAAATTAACTCAAAATGGATCCAAGATATAAATGTTAGAGTTGAAGCTATAAAATCCTTAGAAGAAAACACAAGGTAAAAGCTGCATGTCATTGGGTCCAAATGCCATTGCCAACAATGATTTTTTTTACTATGACACCAATGACATAAGCAACAAAAAAAAATAACAAATTGCACGTCATCAAAATGAAACGTTTTCTGTATCACAAGATACTAGCAACAGAGTAAAAAGGCAATGGTTGAAAAGATTTACAAATCACATATCTGATAAAGGATTAATATCTAGCATATATAAAGAACTCCTACAACTCAACAATAAAAAAACAACCCAATTTAAAAATGCACGAAGGACTTGAATAGACATTTCTCCAAACAAAATATAAAATGGCCAGTAAACACATGAAAAGATGTTCAACATCACTAACTATCAGGAAAATGCAAAATAAAACCACAATGAGATACATGTTCACACCCATTAGCATAGTTACTATCACAAAATCAGAAAATAACAAGTGTTGGCAAGGATGTTGAGAAATTAGACCGCTTGTGCAATGAAGGTGCGAACATAAAATTGGAAAACAGTATGGCACTTCCTTCAAAAATTAAAACTAGAATTCACCACATGATCTAGCAATTCCACTTATGGGTTCTGAAATAATAGAAAATACATTTATCAGTCTCTGCCTCCAGTTCCTGGCACAAAGCTCCTAAAACTCTGTAATTTCCTAAATGATAAGAACACTAGGAGCAACTCTTATTCTAATATTTGTCTTTGACACCATCCCTGACACAGAGACCCTAAAACCCTTGTAATTTCCTTTTTTTTTTTTTTTTGGAAGATCAGCCCTGAGCTAACATCCGTGATAATCCTCCTCTTTTTGCTGAGGAAGACCGGCTCTGAGCTAACATCTATTGCCAATCCTCCTCCTTTTTTCTCCCCAAAGCCACAGTAGAAAGTTGTATGTCATACTTGCAGATCATTCTAGTTGCTGTATGTGGGATGTGGCCTTAGCATGGCCGGAGAAGCGGTGCATCAGTGCACGCCCGGGATCCAAACCTGGGCCGCCAGTAGCGGAGCATGTGCACTTAACTGCTAAGCCACGGGGCTGACCTCCTTGTAATTTTCTAATTGATAAGAACACTAGGAGAAGCTTTTGTTCTATTGAGGCAACTCTGGATGGGCTTCTGGATGGCTCTTGGATGGGGGCTGGTCACCAGGAAGACCAAGCCCTGATTAGAAGATTCGAATTTTTAGCCCTACCCCTTATCTTGCAGAGAGGGGAGGGGGGCTGGAAACTGAGTTAATAATTAATCATGCCTACGTGACAGAGTCTCCATTAAAATCCCAATAGAAGGAGGTTCAGAGAGCTTCCTGGTTGGCAATGACAAGGAGTGTTTGGAGAATGGTGCACTTGGATATGGCATGAAAGCTCTGTGCCCCTTCTCACATACTTTTCCCAATGCACCACTTCCATCGGCTGTTCTTGAGTCATATCCTCTTATAATAAACTGGTGATGTAGTAAATGTTTCTCTGAGTTTTGTGAGCCACTCTAGTAAATTAATCAAACCCAATGAGGAGGTTGTGGGAACCTCTGGTTTATAGCCAGTCAGTCAGAAGTACAGGTAACAGCCTGGGCTTGTAACTGGTATCTGAAGTTGAGGTGAGGTAGGGTGGGTGTGCAGTCTTATAGCACTAAGCCCTCAACCTGTGGAGTCTGATGTATCTCTGTGTTGACAGCATCAAATTGAGTTGAATTATCTGACGACTAGCTGGCATTCCAAGAATTGCTTGTTGGAGGTGTGGGGAACCCACCCACGTGTGAAAAAATGAATCTCAGAAAACCATTTATGGGCATACACCCAAAATGATTGAATGCAGAGGTATAAAGACATAAATATACACCCGTGTTCTTAACAGCATTATTCAAAACAGCCAGAAGCTGGAAGCAAACCAGGTGTCCATCAACAGATGAAATAACAAAAAAAATGTGGTGTATACACAGAGTGGAATACCATTCACCCTTAAAAAGGAAGAAATTCTGACACATTTTATGACAAGGAAGAATCTTGAGGACTTTATGCTAAGTGAAATAAAGCCATCCACAAAAGGAAAAATACTGTATGATTCCACTCATATAAGGTACTTAAAGTACTCAAATTCATAGGAATAGAAAGGAGAATGGTGTTTCCCAAGGGCAAGAGGGAAGGATAACAGGGAGTTGTTGCTTAATGAGCACAGAGTTTCAGTGCAAGGTGAAAATAGTTCTGTGGATGGTTGAAGGTTATGGCTACACAACAATGTGAATGTACTGCATGTCACTGAACTGTACACTTAAAAATGGTTAAAATGGTCAATTTTAGGTTATGCATATTTTATGACCATTTAAAAAAATTAATTATTTTCAACAAGTGAACAAACACTAACTACATGCAATAACATAGATGAATATCACAACCAAAATGCTGCATAAAAGAAATTATATTCAAAAAGCTATAGATTTTTTAATTCCATTTATATAAAATCTAAAAAAGAAACAAAACCGAGGTCTGGCTTCCAGTAATGGTGGAGTGGCTTGTTGAACTAACACTCTCACATATAACAATGATAAAATCTGAATACATATTATATGTATTTATATAGAATCATGTATTTATATGTAATATACATATAATAAATGTGTATATGTGTGTATGTATAAATGTCTTCCGAAAGCAAGCAGAACTGACAGGGAGCCTTCCCTTAAATGATGGGAATTGTACCAGGAGGTATTTGCAAGCTTGAGTCTTTTGCCTCAAAGCATTCCAAAATCTGTACATGGCCGAGACAGGGGAAAAACTACATTCTTTCTTGTAAAGTTAGAGGATGTATTTTGGGGCTGACAGAGTAGCTGGAAAGTTAAGGGAGAAATTCTGGAAGGGAGGGAGACACACAGAGGAAAATCTCAAAATATGTACGTAAGTCTCCCCCACACACACACCAAATTGGCAGATCTTTGAACAACACACATGCAGGGTAGACCCCAGAGGGCTTAGTGTAAAAACAGCAATTGGTAGATGAAAGAACTGAATGAGGATTTCAGCTATGCTCACGGTAAAGGAGAGAAGATTGGAGTTTCAGTCCAGCCAAGTTAACTCCCTGCTAGAAAAATAACAACACTCTTCAAAGGAATACAATAGAATCTAGAGTCTCTATAACTATCATTCATGGTTTCCAGTACACAGTTTAATTTTTTTTAATTTATTTTTCCCCCAAAGCCCCAGTAGATAGTTGTGTGTTATAGCTGCACGTCCTTCTAGTTGCTGTATGTGGGACGTGGCCTCAGCATGGCCGGAGAAGCAGTGACTCGGTGCGCGCCCGGGATCTGAACCCAGGCTGCCAGTAGCAGAGCATGCACACTTAACTGCTAAGCCATGGGGCCGGCCCTCCAGTACACAGTTTAAAAAACATGAGATTTGAAGAGATGGGAAAATGTAATCCATATATGACCAAAAGCAGGGAGGAGAAACTCTCCCCATGGTGTTGCAATTAGCTGACAAGGATAAGACAGCAGCTATTATAAAGATGATCAAGGCGGTATGAAAAATATTCTCATAATGAATGAACATATCTGGAAACTCAGCAGAGAAGTGGAAATTACAAAAAAGAACCAAATAGGAAGATTAAATAAAAAAAATACTTTTGAGTTTACATGTACATTAGAAACAGTAGAAGAGGGCCGGCCTTGGGGCTTAGCAGTTAAGTGTGCGGGCTCCACTGCTGGCGACCCCGGGTTCGGATCTTGGGCTCGCACGCATGCACTGCTTCTCTGGCCATACTGAGGCTGCGTCCCACATACAGCAACTAGAAGGATGTGCAGCTATGACATAGAACTATCTACTGGGGCTTTGGGGCAAAAAATAAATAAGTAAATAAAATTAAAAATAAAAAGGACCAGTAGAAGAAACATGAAGATAGAGCAATAGATATTATCCAGTCTGAACAAAAGAATGTAAAAATTTTGAAGAAAAATGAAGAGAGCCTTACCTGTGAGATGATTGAGTCCCCAGCAGAGAAGGGAGAGACAGAAAAATTAAATGAGCCAGAAAGACAAATCAATAAGTAATAGCATAAAACTTCCAAAATTTGGTGGAAAATCTAAAATTTTAGATCCAAGGAAGTCAGCAAACCCAGAAAATAAAATACAAAATAAAACCATACCTGGGCACATGATAGTCAAGCTGCTAAAATCCAAAGATAAAAACAAAATCTTGAAAGCAGTCAGGGAAATACATATATACAGGGGAAGACATTACATACAGGGAGAAATAATGTCATTGATGGATGATATATTATCAAAAACAAAAGAGACAAATCAACAACAAAATGACATCTTTCAAGTGCAGAAACAAAACCCAAAAGTCAACACGAGATTCTATATTTAGCAGATCTCACTTTCAAAAAGGAGGCAGAAGCCACAATAATATTCCGCACACCTATTAGGTGGCTGAAATAAAAAATAAAATTGCAAATATCAAGTCCTGGTGAGGACAAGGAGCAACTAGAACTGGGAATGCAACATGATAGTTGCATTCGGATAACGATTTAGCAGGTTCTTATAAAGTTAAACATACACTTATTATATGACTCAGATATCCCACTCCTAGGGATTTACTCAAGCAAATTGAAAACTAATGTTTAAACAAAATCTTTGGGTGAATATTCATAACCATGTTATTCATAATTGCCACAAGCTGAAAATAAACTAAATGTCCTTCATCAGGTGAATGGAGAAAGAAATTGTGGTGAATTGGGACATTAGAATACTACTTGGCAATAAAAAGGATAAACTCTTGATTCACACAACAACATGGATGAATCTTGGCTGCATTTCTCTAAGTGAAGGAAGCCCGATTCAAAAGGCTGTACAGTATGTGGTTTCATTTGTATGACTTTCTAGAAAAGTCAGCATTACAGAGATGAAAAATGATCAGTGGTTGCCAAGGGATGGAATGGGGGAAGGGGTTGATTACACAGGGACAGTATGAGAGAATTTTGGGGAGTGAAAAAAACAGCTCTGTATGCTACTGTGGAGGTGGATACATGACCATAAAGTTGTCAAAACCCACAGAACTGTACACTACAAAGAGTGAATTTTACTCTGCAAATTTTAAAAATCAATCAGGATGCTGGGGAACTCAGATGAAATGCAGTGACAAATGAATCTCACTGTATTACAAGCATGTGACATAGCCACACATAATGGGTGAGGATGAAAGGTCCTGACCTAAGTTACATTGGAAGACAGTGTTTTGATGGGATACTGTAAAACTAAAGTAATGTACACTCTACTCTAGGTGGTAAGTTTGTTTTTCATAAGGATATGGATTAGCAATTCTGAAACTAGTTGACACATTAGGAAATATATTGTAGCTAACTGGAGTTAAATTTCTCACTGTTGGTGAAAGAAGTTAAAAATAAACAAAAGGAGAATGCTAGAATAAACTCTGTGGTGCTGGATAGGAGTTGGAAGTATCAGTATGAATCCATGTCACTTCTAATATATCTATCCAGATAGATGGATAGATTGATAGATGAATAGATAGATGTGTATACCTGTGTTTATATTCATACATACATTTCCAGGCTCTGCTGAGAGGGTCCAGAAGCAGTGACATCCTAGTATCAATGAGCACACTTAGCTCCCAGATCTTGGTTTCTAAATATCATTCTCCAATAAAAAGAACCAGGTTTTCTTGGAGAAATGGCTAATTCTAGGGTGGAGATGGAAAATACAATATGAACCTGGACCATCTTGTAGTGTCAGAAGTAGGAAAGTGCTTTAAATAAAACACAGCAAATGATGAGATGTGTCAAAAGGAATCAATCTGAAAGACTTCTCAATGGCTCAAGCTGGAAAACTGTGAGCAACATAATAAATAATGGTAGCATTGGATTATTACACAGAGAATAAAATAAATATCCATGAGTCTATACTGACATAAAATAGATTAAATAAGAAAGGAAGAAAGAAAGAGGAATAAAAAAGAATAAGAGAAAGAAAGGAAGAAGGACGGGAGAAGGAGGGAGGGAATCTTCCTCACAGAATTCCAAATAATAAATGTGGCTGGATAGCATGAAATAGAGAATCGCCACTAGAACACCACAGTAATAATTATTGTGGGTAAGGCTGACTGATGAATGCAAAAACTGTGGGTGAAATTAAAAAAAAAGAATACATTTGCAGAGCCTCAAATCATCTGCCTCAAAATATGTAACTTTTTTATGTTAATTACTTTAAAAGACCTATGACTATTGAAAGCAAAAATTATAACACTGTATTGTGGGATTTATAACATGAGAAGATGTAAAATTTATGATAACAATAGCACAAAGGACAGACAGAGGTAAATGGAACTGTTCTGTAGCAAGTCTTCCATATTTTACATTGATTAAACTTGTGCACTATTAAGTCTAGGTAGGCTGTGATATGTTAAAGATGCATATTGTAATCTGGACCAACCACTAAAAAATGCAAAGGTGTGTCACTTAAATGCTAATAAAGGAATTAAACAGCATACCAAAAAACGTTTGTACAAAACTGTTCACAGGATATGACCTGCACGTCCCCAGGAGGAGATGAGCCCACTGCGGCGCATCCACAGAGCAGAACGCCCTCAGCTGTGCCGAGGAGCAAACGCTGACACACACATCCTGGGAGAGACTCATCAACCTCGTGCCGAGGGAAGCAAGCTGGACAGAAAACAATACACGTGGGATGATTTCAGCCAAGATGAACCTATGCTGAAAAAACCAGAACAGTGGTTGCCTCGGGGGAAGGAAGAAATTGCCTAGGAAGGAACAGGAAGGGGTTTTCTGGGGGTGATGGAAATATCCTATTCTTAAAGGGGTGAAGGTTATATGGGTATGTTTATTTGCCAAAAATGTAAGGTTGAGATTTCTGCCTTTCAGTGTGCGTACTTCTTACCCCCCCACACACACACACAAAGGACTAAAAGAATAATAAAGTGAGGTGGGAATGGGATGGAGTGTGGAAGAAACAAAAATGGCAGATGATTAGTAGTTGTTGAAGCTGGGTGCCGAGCCTACTATGCTGTTTTGTTTATTTTGTATATTGTTTAAATTGTTCTGTAATAAAACACTTGTATAAGAAGACAAACTCGATATATAGTGTTCGTTGGTAAGATGTCAGCTACCTTTGGGGAGGAAGGAGGGAGAAAGGGATTGTCAGGACCTGAGTGAAGCTGGTGCTAGTTCTTGGTCACACAAGTGTGTTCACTTTGTAATAATTCTTGGAGGTTTACATGGATGACTTCTGCGTATATTTCTATACGCATGTTATACATCAATAAACATTTTAAATCCGGCATATTTGCAAAAAGATCCTAACTCAATATCTCAGAATAACAGCAGTGTTTTGTTTTAAAGTGGAACACGTTCACTCATGATATCATCAGATGGATTTTTTTTATTGATATTTTAATGGTTTCTAACATTGTGAAATTTTGGGTTGTACATTTTTGTTTGTCCATCACCCCATATATGACTCCCTTCACCCCTTGTGCCCACCCCCCACCCCCACTTCCCGGGTAACCACAGTCCAGTTTTCTCTGTCCATGTGTTGGTTTATATTCCACATATGAGTGAGATCATACAGTGTTTGTCTTTCTCTTTCTGGCTTATTTCACTTAACATAATACGCTCCAGGCCCATCCATGTTGTTGCAAATGGGACGATTTTGTCTTTTTTTATGGCTGAGTAGTATTCCATTGTATATATATACCACATTTTCTTAATCCAATCGTCAGTCGAGGGACACTTAGGTTGCTTCCACTTCTTGGCTATGGTGAATAATGCTGCAATGAACATAGGGGTGCATAAGCCTCTTTGGATTGTTGATTTCAGGTGTGTTGGATAGATTCCCAGTAGTGGGATGGCTGGATCATAGGGCATCTCTATTTTTAATTCTTTGAGGAATCTCCATACCGTTTTCCATAGAGGCTGCACCAATTTGCATTGCCACCAGCTGTGTATGAGGGTTCCTGTTTCTCCACATCCTCTCCAACATTTGTTGTTTTTTGTCTTGGTGGTTATAGCCATTCTAACGGGCGTGAGGTGGTATCTTAGTGTTGCTTTGATTTGCATTTCCCTGATGATTAGTGATGTTGAGCATCTTTTCATGTGCCTATTGGCCATCATCAGATGGATTTTAATACTCCCAAGTATCTAGTAATGCCCTCACCCTTGAGTGGCCCCCCTGGGTGGTTCCATTTTTGCCTCAATTTGGCAAGTGGCATGGCTTTGAGTTTTTATGATGGGTATGGGCCCTTAAGGTGGGTGGGTTCCAAGGGGAGGATCTCTGCAGCGACCCTGATCACGAGGTCCAGAGGGAGGAACATGGCAGGCTGGATGGATGGAGGGGATGGTAGGACAGATGGCCTTGAAAAGGCAAATTCCAGGATCCCATGCACCTGGTATTTCCATTTTAGATATTGAATTTACATTTCAAATACTGGCCAGGGAGCTTCCACCAGGGCTGCAAGCATTCTCAGCAATAGCCAGGCTGCTGAGCCCCACCCTTACCTGAGTACTGGCCTCAAAGGATGCAGCCCAACCACACTGCACAACTCTGGGGGATTGGCAAGGCATGGAGAGATGACATTGTATAGAGAAGAGGTGGAGTAGAAGGTGGGGTGTAGAAGCAGAGGGGCGTGGGCCAGGGGTGGAGGGACAGGTGGGAGTGGGGTCCCCTAGCTGTGTATGCTTGGTGCTTTTGTCTCTTAACCATTCCCTGCTGGGAGCTTGCAGGACTGCAGGACTACAACTCCCAAGATGCTCTGGGCATGGGGCGGTGTCTAGCCCTGGGGGGAGGAGCAGGGCTGTGAAGGCTTGCCTGAGGGCCAAACCGCTGTTGACTCAGGATTCTGGTCCTGCACCTGCTCCAACTGGACTGAGTCCTGGAGGGATGTGACGGGACGAGAGGGACCAGGGAGTTAGGAGGGTGTGGCAGCTGCATGGGCAGCTGCGGGCCTGCAGCGTGCAACTGCTTTTGTCCAAAATTGAAGCTGAACTCGTGCCTCTTCCCCACCGCCTCCCTCCGTTGCTTGATTCCTCCTCCCCCCTGTGTGCCTGTGGGTCTTTCCACAGCCTCCTACCTAGTCCAAGGCCAGGTGCTTCTCTAAAGTGCTTATGGGAACTGGTTTGACATCCCAGAAACTTTCCACTTTGCCTGCTGCCCTCTGCCTTCTCCAGCCAAAGTGCCATCATTTCATCAGCTTTTGGGAGACATTCGCCCTTGTGGCCCCTCTTGCAAGCCCAACTGAAGAGTTTGCAGGGTGGTAACATTGGCTGTTGCTTGCCTTTTTCGCAGATGTGGAAGTTGAGGCATGTGTGAGGTTACTCACTGGTTTCCCCACAATCCACTAAGAGCAGAGGAGAACAAATCAATTCCCAGGCAAGTATCTAGTAGGCCGTTTTCACCAACCCATTCCAGTGCAGAGGCCTCCAAAACAGCATCCTTAAGATGAGAATAGCTTAAGTATTTTGCCCTTTAGATTGATCACCTAATCTCAGCTCAGGCCTGAGTGGCCAGTCTCTCAGGGACATGGGTGGTGATTCTGATCCCTCAGGAAGAGACCGGTGGTCCAGCTTTGCGAGAGGGATGTTCGTGGTAGACAGCACCTGGGCAGCATTTGAAACCCGTCAGCTTTAACATCTCTGTTTTGGATTCAGGCAAGTTTCCCAGATAAACACACCTTGGGATAGTCAGATGAACCGTATTCTTTAAAAATTGATTACATCAGTGAAAAGAACAGAACATAAAATATCCTGCTCATTTGCAAAAGATAAAATGCAAGCAAGACTTTCTTGTTAATTTTTTTCTGCTCATTCTCTTGGCTGTACTGTACGCTTGAATGCAGAAACAAAAAACTTGAATTGCCGTATTCTCTTTTCCTGAGATTAGTAAATTAACTTAAAAGTCTTATTGAAACCTGTGGAGGAATGATTAGCAGTTTTTCTGATTTATGTCATCCTTAAAAGTCTGGGGGTTGATTTAAATGAAAACAAGTCCTTGTTTATATCAAACACCCCAATAGGTTACATTTCCGATTCCTGAATGTGTAATATTATCAAAACAACTGGAAAACCTGGTCATCGAAACTAGACCCTGTCACTTTGTCAAGAATTTGCCTCTTTATGAATTAATGACACATGAATTCTTCAACATTTTTGTAAAGAAAGGATGAGAATCTCTTCAGTGTCTCTGAATGTGGCAAGACGGGGAATTCTCGTTAGACCGCAACCTCGGGTTCTTCTCTCGTGTTCAACAGGCCCGGGTGGTAGTCCGTGTGGTCAGGTGCAGCACCACTCCCCAGCCCCCAGTGTTCCATCCTACTCTGGCCTGTGACCTCTTCAGGGGGTTCTGATGACACTCGTCCACAAGTGTTGAAAGGAGACATTGTAACGTGAGGATATTCCTCATCTTGAAACAAGAATTAATTGAGAGGAAAGTCTCTGGGTCTGTGTGCTCCGATGCACTGCTGTTGGGGTGTGGCTGTAGTGACCACTGTGCTCCCAGCAGTCCCCACAGTGGCTGCCTCAGACATTTGATCTCCTGGTGCAACCACAGCAGCTGTTGACAGAGCTGGGCGCTCACCATGGTTAAGTGTCTTCCATCAATTTTGTGGCTCTGACCCTCCTCTGATCAGCCCCTTCCCATTCCTAACTGCTGCCTTGATTGCTTTGCAGTTGTTTCCTAGGAGCCACTGTGTGTAACTGGATTTCACAGTGTCTTTAGGGACCCACCTTCACTACATGAGTCACTGTACAACAGCCACTTATCCTGGTGTAGCCCATGTTCGTCCTCTAAAGTGGAGCTGTGAAGAACCCTGCTTACTCGGAGCTCCTCTCACTCTCATGCTGCTGGGGCTGCTTATGAAGCTGGGCATCTCGTCTTTGGTCTCATCACATTATTCTTTTCATCGATTATTATGAAGTCGGATACGACTTTGTTAATAATGTGACACTGGCTGTCACAGGCACTTCTATGTATCTTCCCCAACAGCTCTGTGAAGTATGCCTGTGATCCCCATTTTACAGGGGGGACACTGAGGCTCAGAGAGGTCGAGTAGCTTCCTTCACACAGTTTCTTGGTGCATTTTGAGTCTCCACCTGGAACTCCGCCTCTCAGGTGTGTGCACTTAGCTGGTGTTCCACTTTGTCCTTCTCTGCCAGCCTCACCAAAGGCACACGGCCCATCCTGAGTCCATTGTCTGCTAGTTGGCAGTCACCCTGCACAAACAGGCCCTGGGTGGGGAGTGGACTAGCAGGGTGTGGTCGTCCGGCCTACCCTGGGCAGATTCTAGGTTTATTGCAAGAGCTGGAGTAGTGGAAGATACTGACCATCACTCACCTGCAAGGTTTCTTATGTAGAAATACTCCACTGACTTTTTACAGGTGTCATGTCTTTTTGTCTTCATTGCTCCTTTGGGCTTTCTCCTACAGTCCGTGCTGTGCAGTAACATACAGTACAGAGACTGGTGAACATAATACTGTTGCCCTGCACCAAACGGTCACATCATTCATTTTTCTAATTATGAAAGAATTACATACTTTGTAAAAAAAAAAGGCAAATTACACAGATCTATGTAGAGTAAAGTGAAACCTTCCCCTTCCATCCCCTTCCCTGCACACTCACTCCCCTACTCAGAAGGAACTATTGTTAAGAGGTGGCAGCTTATTCTTCTGGACATTTCCTATGAATTTATAAATACACATAAAGATTTTTTTAACATAAATAAATTACATAACTACATCGTTTTGCAGCTTGCTGTTTCCCAAAACATATATCATAGACGTCTCTCCTTATCAGTGCACGTCCCTCTAACTTAGCTTTTTAGAAGTTTTAGAGCTACTCCAAAGAACAGGAATACCACGATCTGTTTATTTCTTCTTTGATAGAGATGGGGTTATTTCCAGTTTCACTATTATACATAATGCTGCAGTAAGATCCTTGTATGGAATTTATTACACTGCTATTCAACTGCTCAATTTGCTTTGTTCCCTTTTAGTCAGAGACTATGATATATTTTTAACAATTTTATGGGAATTATTTTATAAGGAAATTAATTTTATCTCTGAATCAAGACATTTATGGGGAAACTGGACTTTAAGGTCATCCATCTCAGTATTCTGGAGAAAAATCATGAAACTTAGAAGATATTATGCTAGCTGCATCACATTCTAACAAGTCACGTTAACAATTTAAAGTTGAATGTTTGGGCTGGCCCGGTGGCGCAAGCCGTTAAGTTCACGTGCTCCGCTGCGGCGGCGCGGGGTTCGCGGCGGCCCCAGGTTCGCGGGTTCGGATCCTGGGCACTCACCGACGCACTGCTTGTCAAGCCATGCTGTGGCGACGTCCCATATAAATTGGAGGAAAATGGGCATGGATGTTAGCCCACGGCCAGTCTTCCTCGGCAAAAAGAGGAGGATTGGCAGATGTTAGCTCTGGGCCGATCTTCCTCACAAAGCAAAAATAAAAAACAAAATAAATAAAATTGAATGTTAGTATAGCTTCTACAGTCTTTGTTCAGAAGAAGGATGACATTTTCTTGTCTTGAAAACTTCTGACTCCAGGGGCTCTCAGTTGGGCTTCAGAGAGGATAAGATGTTGGTGTTGTATCTGTTTCTCTTCAGCTGTAGGCTGCATCTTCTAAAGATCATAGAATTGAACATGGTCCAATCTATATATATGATTTGGGTCAAAAATTCAAAGTAATGAACCCAAGATAGGAATCTATAACTTTGGTTCATTTTTAAAGTTTTTTTTTATTTATTTATTTTTTCCCCAAAATCCCCAGTAGATAGTTGTATGTTATAGCTGCACATCCTTCTAGTTGCTGTATGTGGGACGCGACCTCAGCACGGCCGGAGAAGCGGTGCGTCAGTGCGCACCCGGGATCCGAATCCGGGCTGCCAGCAGTGGAGTGCGCGCACTTAACTGCTAAGCCACTGGGCCGGCCCTATAACTTTGGTTCTTAATGAAGAATTTCCTTTGATATCCTCAAGTCTCTGTGATTACTAGTAAAAACTCACTTGTGGATGAAGAGATGTGGTTCTGCTGGCAATGTCTGGCTTGAACATCTATAGTTAAGGCTGCCACATCCCTAGGTAGATTAGACTTGACCTCTCCATGACCTCTGCCCTTGTTCTTTGACGTGGGAAAAATAAGAATTTAAAAAACTATTGTTACTAACACTGAATGCTAGAAATGCCCATTAAAGAGTGAGTTTGATTTGGTAAACCAAAGGGAGTATAAGCAGAAGAAAATCTTTAATATCTATGAAATTTCAAGAAGTTCTAAATTTTTTAAATGTAACCCTATTTTTGCAACAATGCAAAATGTATATATATGAATGAAATATCCCTCTGTCCATTTCTTAACTTGTTTCCATTGATTTGATGGATTTATCCTCTAATCAGGATTCCAAGTGTGAAAGAACATCTTGGTATTTCAAAGAAAAGAAGCCATTGATATTTGATTTGCTTTTAGCTCGGCATCCTACAGGTTTGAGGAATAAATTATCATGTAATGATACAATGATTCTGAAATCTAATTGTTAATTAGAGGAGTGTAAGGGATGATTGAATGGTGGTTCATCCCCATGGTCAGGGGTATTGTACACATGGAGATGTAAACACGAATCAGGAAGGTGCTTCAGCCCCGTGACATCGCTGAGAACCACAGTGCAGGAGGATCTAGGGGCACAGCCCTTTGCCTCGATCTCCTGGGTTACATGTAGATCCAGAGGTCTTGACAGTGGCTTCAGAGCAGCTAACTTTTGTCTATTTCTCCCCTTCCTTCTCTCCAGCTTATCTCAAACAGTCCTGACTATCATGTTTTAAAGTAAGGCCAATTATAGTTATTTACATGAGCTTCTTGTTCATTATTGAAGAGTAATAATCAGGCATAACATTAAATATCATTTAATCTACTTAAATAAATTTGTTGTACCTTTTAATTGATTAGAATACTAAAGTTGGTTCAGAGTTTGATATTCACCAAGTGCGTTAATCTGCTTACAACTGCCATGTGCCTCACTCCTCTTAGAAGTGTATCATTGGCCCATCACAAGATTTTAATGACTCAAATCATCATAAATTAAGATAATGCACTCTCTTTTTGATGACTGGGAAGCACATGGGTCCATTTTGGAAATATGCCCATCTGTCTTTTCTCCCCATGGGAAGTTTCTTGTCACTAGGTCTCCAGTGGCTTGCACAAGCCCTAGGTCTGTAATAGCTTGGTGCCTCTCCTTCTACTTGGGGTAGAAATAAAAGAGGTCAGAGAGACTTATTAAAGTTTTGGTTGCATGAAGTCTTCTATGAAGACCATCCATACATATTGTTCTGGATAGCTCTCTGTTCCTAAGACTACTAGTTATTTTAAGGGCTTGTCAGAAACCGTGAAAGATCTGATGTTTTACCTTACCTGCAAACCAATAAGTTAGCCTACAATGGTCTTACAGATGTTAGCAAAAGTCAAGAGACCCATGCGTCAGAGACAAAGGACTTAATGACACAACAATAGCAGTGGCCAGAGTATCAGCATTTGCACCAGTTCAATAAATCTCACTTCCTACAGGGTGATACACAGTGGGCCAGGTGACATGCAGAGAGATGCAAGATCTCAGAGCCTAAGGAATTCAAATCTTTGATAACGGGCAGGATGTCTGCTAACCTTTGCCCTGGGGGGGGTGTTATTTTTATTATACTGGGCAGTAAGCAAGGCTGCCCTTTGCTCCAGAGGAGGCCACTATTTCTATCTTCCAAGGCTGACAGCTCTACACACATCCTTGAAAAGACAGCCTGGTTTTACTGGCTTTCAAAGATAAGCTTGAATGAGACTTGATCATCATTCAGTTCTTCTGTTTCCTGTATTGAGATTGTGCAAATATGTTCTTTTCTCTGTAAAGTTCACTAACTTTATTCATACATAAGAGATGCTTTTGGTTTTATTTATTAAGTTGAAATTTTCTTATTAGAGAAAATGATGAAACTATTATGGGTTGGATGTGAAAGTACGTTTTTTCAGGAAAAATGTGAAAGTAGATCGGTGCTCGTAGAACTTTGCCACAAGGAGCTGATAGCAACTTAAATGATTTTAATTTGAATACTGTTTTGTACAACTTTCTTCCATCTTACATCATCTTCTCTGCTTTCTGTAATTCCCATATTGGAATGGGGCAGTTTCAGGGATTCACTGAACTCATATACAGTATTCAAATGGTTTTGTCTGTTGTGGTTTTTTAATTGAGATAAAGTTGACATACAACATTAAATTAGTTTCAGCGGTACGACATAATGATTCAATGTTTGTATATATGTTGAAATGATCACCACAATAAGTCCAGTTAACATCCGTCCCCATATAGAGTTACAAATTTTTTCTCTTGTTATGAGGACATGGCATATTTCAAGGTGCAGAAGAATCAACGATGATGTCATACTTTTCCATATACAGCTTGATGAATTTGGACTTAAGCATACACCCTTGAGACTGTCACCACCATCAAGGCCACAAACATATCCATCATCTCCCAAAGTTTTCTCTCACCTCCTTTATTACTATTATTCTGTTGTAAGAACTCTTAATATCTACTTTATTAGCAAATGTAACGTATGCAATACAGTCTTGTTAGCTGTAGGCACTATGTCGTATCCTAGATTTCCAGAACTTATTTATCTTGATAACTGAAACTTTGTATCTTTGAACATCAGCTCCCCATTTCTCCATCTCCCCAGCCCCTGGCAACCACCATTCTAACCTCTGCTTGTGTGAGTTTGACTATTTTAGCTTCCACAAATAAGGGAATATTTGCCTTTCTCTGTCTGCCTTATTTCACTTAGTACAATGTCTTTTAGGTGCATTCATGTTGTCAAATATAGCAACAATTCCTTCTTTTTTCAATGTTGAAGAATATGCCATTTCTTTATCCCTTCATCCATCAGTGACGTTTAGGTTACTTCCATATCTTGGCTATTGTGAATTTGCTGCAATGAACATTAGAGGGCAGATATCTCTTTGAGACCCTGATTTCAATTCCTGTGGGTGTCTACCAGAAGTGGGATTGCTGGATCATAAGCTAGTTTTCACTTTTGGAGGAAATTCCATACTGTTTTCCATAATGGCTGTACTAGTTTACATTCCGACGAGGGTTCCTTTTCTCCACATCCTCACCAACATTTGTCATCTTTAGTTTATTTGATAATCGCCATCATAACAGGTGTGAAATGATAGCTCATTGTGGTTTTGATTTGCATTCCCTGATTTGTGATGCTGAACAACTTTTCATACACCTTCTGGCCACCTGTATGTCTTCACTGGAAAAATTTTACTCTGGTCCCTTGCCCATTCTTTAAATTGATTTGTCTTTTTGTTTTTGAGCCAAACAAAAAAAGAGAACAAAATTTCCAGGCATTATGGGTGCTTCCCAGTTGATGCAGATGGCTTTGTATTTACAGTGGTACAAAAAGGTCGTGTTTCGTGCTTTTTCTTCAGCTTGTCATAAGACCAGCAGTAGCTGCGGCACGGCAGATAATCAGGATCTTCTGGGTTTGGAGGTTTACAAAATAAATGAGTGGTAAGGAATTTTTTATTTTTCCAAGGAAATTATTGTGATCATAGTCCATGGAATCCAGGATTGATAGGTGTAGGAGGAAATTAAGGTGAGAATCGTTGATCTGGCATTACTACTGATCTTGAGGGACAGGTATCTACTGTATGAATGTTTGAATAAAAATATTAGAGATCAGGCATCTGTGATGGGGGAATATGTTTTCTGAGTTATTTACTTTTGAACATAACCATTTGGATTATGTGAACATCTGGAATATGTGAGTAAGTTGCTAACAGGGGGTGGTTGATAATATCACAATTGATTTAACCTCTATGAACACAAAGTGGTCAATGGATTAAGCAAATAAGTAGACAGAAAACACAGAAATGGTAAGATTTGGGATTTAGTAAAGGACTGGGGGCCGACTGTCCTGAGAGGGAGTGCCAGGACTTGTGCGGTTGAGAGTGACAAGGAAAAGAAGAGAATAGACTAACACTCAAACAAGGAGGGCGTGTTAACAGGATGGAGGGGGAAATGATCTGGAGGAGCCTTGAGTTTTGACCTTGAGCTTTCTGTTCTTGATGCAAGTCTGACTGATGACATCCCAGGACACAGGTCAGATCTATCCCGAGTGCGTAGAAGGAGGGTGGAAGTACAAAACAGCCAGGATAATTGTCCTAAAAAGGCAGGCTTCTTTTATCATTTGACCCTGTTTCATGATTTGTTTTTATAGGGTAAGAGGAAAAGAAGGATGATAAGTCACGTCTTCACAGAAGAAGCAGCGTAACTGTGGGAACCAGTCCAAACCAAAGCCTGGTTTAAGCATTTCCATTCTTTTGAGGTTGTCCAGTGACATATTCAAGAGGCCAGTTACTAGAATCCCATCCCATCCTGGCAATTTCTGGTCTCTGAGAGGACAACTTGGACCAGCCCCACCAGATCTGCTGGCCCGAGAGACCGCAAGGACTCCAGGCCTGCAGCAGTGCAGGACAACTCGTAAGTCCTTTCAATCTTGCCAAAACGTTGTAAAAACTTGCACCTAGTCACACAGGTGAATCCCTGCCAGGTGTGCTCGCAGGTGGTCTGCATTCCAGGTCCCATTCCCACTCCTGCTGGTCTTCAGATTTGGCAGAGATGATTCCAGGAACTGATCTGTGCATTCCACAGCTCCACTGTGGAGGTATCAGGAAGGAGGAAAGGGCAGTGAAGAGCACAGGAGCGAGACTGGTGATAGCACTGATGGCAGACACACTTGCTAGCAAGGCAGAGAAAGTGAGGGTTTAAGAAGGCCATCCTGACAGCAGATGAAATGGAGCAGGCACCTCAGTGAGGTCTCTTGGCAGCATCCCTAATGTTTCCTTGCTTTGAGCTCTTGAAAACTTTAAAATATATTGATACTTTTCTTTTATTAAACTCTGCTTCGAGACATAGAAAATATAGACAACAGTTTCTTTCTGAGGTGAGATGTTGAGTTTCAGGGGAGGAGAGAAAGAGCTTCCTTTTTCATGCTGCTCTCTCATTTTCCTTTACTATGTATATTATTTATTTGTACTTTAAAGTCAGCAGCGAATTATCAATGTCACGGGATGATTCAGTTTTTCCCCTCACAGTCACAGTAAAACCTACTAAAAATGGATTATTCTTTTTGTATAATATTCCAATAGATTCCAAAATATTATTTCAAACGCACTTTTGTGTCTATGTTCTCAAATTAGATATTTACTTCTTGGTCTCCATTTTTCTGTTCTCTGTTGCATGCTAATTCAGAGTTGCATCTAAGGAAATACCAGATTTCCCTCAGTTTTTTAGATCCATATGTGTTGGAAATTTGATTCATGGAGATGAACATGGCAGTTGGGGGATCGTGCGATTATCAAAAGAGATCTTTTCAGCATCAGTAATGCGGAAAGAACCCATTGCTTGTTGGGATTTAATTGTCTATTTGAGGGATCAAGCTTTCACTGTTGGCTCTTCTCTTTCTCTTTGGAGGAAAAGTACAGCCTTCCCAGTCTTTCCGTTACCAAATCACTTTCCTGGGTGGCTGTGCCATGTCAGGAAGGGCTTGGGATGCTGGGAACCAGGATTCATTTTCAGCTTCTGGTTGTCCTGAGAAGGCTTCCCTGGCAGAATGCAGCCTGTGTGTCTGGGTGACACTTGCAGCCATCAGAAATGAGGGGATAACTCACAAATGCCAAGCGATTCATCTGGTCCTTGTCTTACAGGGTGTTCCCAAGGGATGAGGTTCAAAATGCCACTCGGTAACCATTTGAAAGCTCCTAGTCATGGGGTGGGTTCTCGGTGCGAGCTCAGAGCAGTGTCTGTTCACCACCAGATGGGAAGCATTTCAGTATTTTAATTGGTAAGGCTGTGTTCATGCACGTCCATGGACCATCAGTTCAGTGGCATTCCCTGCTGTAGTCCCCCACACCTCTGTCGTGCGTCATCTTTGAAAGCTCCAAACAGTGTTCACACCCCAGCAGGTGGTGGTAATGTAACCACAGCACAGGACTGGGGACAAAAACACAAAAACCCAGGGGCAACACAGTTTATGGGCTCAGGCCCAATTGCCCCATTTGGACGAGTTGGTAACACCAACACTTAGTGTGTAAACTGGAGGATTGTCCAAGACCATGGACCTCAGAATGACACAGGCTCAGAAGTCACCTTGGACAGCAAGGGACAGTGTGAGGTCACTCACTGACCAGGATTATGGTCCCTTATACTGGCAAAGTAGAGCTCACCCGGGATCCATCGAGGGAGGATGCTTGGGGCCTTCTGGGGAATTTCTGCCCTAAAGGGAATTGCATAAGGAAGGCAGGGGTGCTGAAAATCCTAGTTCACAGGGAGCAGTCATGTTTATGGAACGAGACCCAGCAGTAGCCTTAAAAGCTGCGTCACAAATCTTTCCGCCTGGATAAAAAACAAGCAGGAGAAGGAATTCAGAGTCCTGGACAAGGATCCCAGCAGGATTCAAATCCAGGTCAGGGGTGAACAGGGAGCCCCTAGAGGGGCCTCAGGAGCGAGGTCCTGCCTGCCTTTAGTCCATTTGCAAATGAGCTTCCTTGGGCCTTGTCCTCTCAACGTGCACGTTTTGATCTTTTTACATTGTTTTCATCACTTAGAGCTGATGCAATTCCAGAGATTGAACTAGAAAACTACAAGTTCCTAAAATTTAGTCAAAAGAAATCTCAAAAAGAGAAGCAGAAAAAGTTCCCTGTTCCTCCAGAATGTAGAAAGGCAGCCCCTGCCTGTGGCACGACATGGTCCTGGGTAGTGCTGTTTTAAAGACACCCACATTTCAGTGGTTGTTGCTCTGCCTGTGAAAGTACCTTCAACCTTAAAATCCCAAGAGAAAGGGCGGGGGCCATGTCTGCTCCTGGAGGAGCTGAATGATACTGAAATGAACTGATCTTCGGAATTATGGGGACTTGGGAGTGTCCCCACTAACCAGGGAAGGGGCTGGCCCTTCTCCCTTCGCCCACAGACAATAAGCTGACGACCCAGAAGAGTTCGTGATTCAAGGAGAAATGTGAGATTCAGTGTCTCACTTACATGCCTACAGAAAGCGACAGAACCACACCACAACTCCCAGCTCTAAAGGGAACAGGACTTTAATATAATATTCAAATATGGCATTTATTATTTACAACAAATAACTACTGTCCCTCCCCAATGGGTGAATAGGTGCTGGGGTAGAGACATCAGGGAGCTGGGGTGGGGTCGTCCCCTCTCTCTTGGGTTTCAGGGGACCTCAGAGATCAGCTTACAATGCTCCCCTTCCCGTCAGGTGGGAGGAACTGGCCCAGTGCATCGAAAGCCTCCCAGCTGTGTCCCCGCTGCTGAGGATGGGGCTGTGATCGGCCACTGGTACAGGGCTCGGTGTTGGGGCCTGGGGACTGAGTAGAAGAGTCGGGTTACCCTGGGGGGTCTCCCTCAGAATCATGGCCCCCACCCTGTCCCCACTGCACTGAGTGCTCCAGACTCTGTTCTCAGTGCTGTCAGCCACCAGTACCCCATTTGTCCCTGCCACGCAAGAGATCATTTGGTATCACCTATTTCACAGAGGAGGAAACGGAGTCTCAGGAAGCTGAAGAGAGTCACCCCAGTCACAGGACTGCTCAGTAGTGGAGCTGGGATCCCAGTGCCAGCTGTCCAACTCCCCAAGGGCACGTTTAGCCCGAAGCTTTACTGAACCCCTGGGAGTCAGTCACCACGGCCCAGACACTCACTCACCCCTGATCTTAATGATGGCGGGTTCTTCTTATCCTTGAGTATTCTGCTGGCCAACTAGGTCTGGGGGGTCCAGCTGGCAGGACAGGCTGTAGCTCCAGGACAGAAAGGCACCTGTGAGCCTACCAGGAGACACACCTCAGGTGTCCCCCCACTGCCTGCCCAGCAGCTGGAGTCTAGGAGTCCCAGAGGTCGCCATGCAATAAGACCTGGGGCTGAGTGGGGGGCCACGGAGACAGGCTCTCTGGACTGGCCAACAGGGAGCGTCCACCCCTGCCCTCACCCAACTCCTGCCCGGCCTCACCTATCATTCTCGTTGAGCAGCTCCATGTCCTAGAACCAGGGCCCAAATCGCTCCTCGAACTCTAGGTTGTAATTCTTTGCGGCCACCTGGAGCAGAAGGATCGCCCTCATGACTGGGTATTCCTGGGACCAGAGGGAAGGAGAGGATGCAGATAGGGCCTGGGTGGGGGATGCTTCATGCACCTTGTGGGTGGTGAGGAGTGGGGCAGGGGACCATCCTGGGAACCCTCCTTCCCTCCAGTTCCATCCAGGCTCTACCTGTTCGCAGAATGGGAATAATCAGCCCCTCCTCCAGGAAGTTTTCCTTGATGCCATCCTCCCCTCAACCCACCCGCCAATTGGTTGGGTCTCCCACTTCTCTGTTATCAAACTCTTCCACTAAATGTAAGATACAGGGGGTGGAGCCAGGGACTGTTCTGCCCAGAGGGTCTCTGATTTCCTCCTCCTTCCCCTCCCCTGCAGGGAGTGCGGCAGCTGTTCACTTCAGTCCTCTTCTCAGGTTGATCTCATTCCCCTGGAAGGCAGAGAGCCAGAGTCCATCAGACAGAGCCCCCTAGCCTGACTAGACCCCTAGGCCCACCCCTTCTCATGTTGCACTACTGCCAGGTCCCCAGAGGGGGCCGGGCATGCACAGAAAACAGGACTTGGACCTAGGCCGGGATCTGGGCTCCAGAGAAGCAGGACATGGGGGAGAGGCTGAGGGACCTGGCAGCACAACCCTCTCTGATGACAGACTTGGAGGCTGAGGCCTCAGGCAGAGGGGACTGCTCAGCCACTTATGTGCTGCCTGACTTGGAGGGGTCTGACTTCTCTCTCCCTCCATGGGCAGCGTGGGAGGGAGAGGCTGCGTCCAGCTCAGATAAAACCTCAAGCAGCTGTGCTGTCAGGCAGCTCTGAGCTTCCCCAGCCTGAGGAACCGGAATGGGTGTCTCAGGTGGAGCCTCTGTTCACTCATCCCTAAGATGTGCCTGATGCCCCAGCTCCCAGGGGTGGCTGAGAGGCTCTTATGACAGGAGATGTGCCAAGTGCTGAGAGCTCAGAGCTCAGTTCGGGGGCTCCCCATCCCAAGGCTCAGGATCCTAGTCCTCCCTGCCTGGTCCTCAGGTGCACCCATCTTGAGATTATCACCCATCAGCAGGTGCAGCATCAGCAGGTGACCAAGGAAAGTGCTAAGATATGGGACGACACATTGTGACATCGGGGTGTGGGTGGGATGAGTCCTTGCTCTCAAGTCGGCCCCCTGCAGACCCTCCCCTGAAAAGTCCTCACCCTCAGCCTCCTGGCCCACCCCAGGGTTCCCACGGGGAGCAGCCAAGACCCTTAGCAGCCTCCCCTCAACTCCTCCTCCTTTCACAGCCCAAGAAAACCACACTCTTCCTCCTCACCTCCCAGGGCCGGCTTCTGGCAAATCACAGGGTGTGCGGTCCCTGGCCCTCCCCACAACAAACCCATCCTGCACCAGCTTTTCCAGGCCCTCCTCCCGGTCACTTCTACTTGGGGATTCAGGCACTGTGGCACCAAGAGGAAGGGGCCTCCTCTCTTGATTTGAGGGCCTCCAGCTGGGAGGGCAGAGCCCCTCCCCCACAGGCACACTCACCTGCTGCTGCTGCTGCTTCTCCTGCACTCTCTGGAGGCTGATCTGCGGGGGAGCAAACGTGGAGGGCCTCCGCTGCCAGGGTCGAGGTGAGTGTCAGTAAGGCCATAGTCCCCTCACCCCATTTCTCTCCAGCACCACTGGCCTCTGACCGTGGACATCTGACTCCAGGCATCTGGTACCAATAGCACGCCATCCTCCAAGGTGTTGTGATTCTAGAACAAGCCAAGTTCCAACTCTCACTCTGGGTGTGAGCTTGGGCTTTGCGCCAGGCCTCTCCGAGCCTGTTTCCTCATCTGGAAGGTGTGAGAATTCCAGCTACCTCACATGTTCTCCTGAGGACTCAGTGTCACATGACACTGCTCTCGCCATCACCCTTCCAGGTGGATCAAGCAGAAAGCTCCCACAGTCTTTTCTTCCCTCTTACCTCATCACCACCCTGTGTGGTCTACAACTGAGGTTCAACATGGGGAGGACTGGCCACCAAGTTCACTCTCTGCTTTCAGGGTTCAGTTTGGACTGAGAACCTGAGTTTCTTTCTGTCTGTAGGCCTGGGCAATCTCGTGCTTCTCTCCTCTCTAGGCGTCCACATTGAGAAACCCGAAAACACTGGTATTTGATTCCTCAGTTACAGGGATTTGACAGAGTGAGAGAGAGAGAGAGAGAGATGGAACATGAAAGAGGGAGTAAGAGGAAGTGAGAGACTTTTTTAGTTAAAATTTAGACAAGACATCCCATCACTTTGGCTGTTATTATGTTAAGAAGCCAGTTACTAACTACTTAGTGGTTCCACTGGGATGGCTATACCATGGGTGCGGCTTACTGGGTACCACTGTTGAGATTGCCCACCTCATAGGCCAAGACGAGGCACTTGGGTCGCATTCTCCATTAAACAGGAAACAATTGAATGGTTTTATGACACAGGATGGTAGTATCTAAATTTCCATTAGTTTCAACCCCCTCATGATGCTGACCTGAAAATGAGGCCAAGTTGGAAGCGACTGTTCCAATATCACATTGCTAGAACCCAGGCCTGTTTTGAGTGGTGTTCTGTGCTACCTGTCACCCCTTCTTATTATTCTTTCATCTCTAAGATTGTGCCTTAGGTACATGTGACACCATCCCACAGGGGTAATAGATATTATGTCATATACACCGGGTGACATCCCTAGGAAGTAGATTCTAGTCTGATCCCCATGGTGCAGGTTTAGAGACTGGGGAGGACCTGAGAGGTACAGGGACTTTCTCAGGATGAAGAACTGGTAAGAAAAAGGAGGTCAGCATTCATCTCTGTCTCCTCAAAGTTAAGACTCGACTTAGGTTTCCAGGGAGCTGTGGCTAGGGCTGTGGCTAGGCTCCTTGTGTACAGTTGAGGAGATGACATGGGGGAGGAGGGTTAGCAGACAGGGTACAGGAGGCAGCTCTGGACAAGTCTGATTGAGGGAAGGGGCCCAGGTAAAGGAATCTTGAAAAATGACCTCACTTCCTTGGTCATAGACCTCAACAGATCTTAGAACTCTGGTAACCAGGCACCCACAGCCCCCCATCCAGCTCACTTGACTGGAGACAGTCAACAGGAAAAAATATTTTGTTGTTATATCCCAACTTTTGGAGGATCTAGGCTCAAAAAAACCCAGAAAGAGAAACTTCTTGGTCGTTGCCGACGTTGGCTCAGCCCTCATCCCCGATGCCTCTGGGCGTCTGGCAGGAGGCAGTGAAGGGTAACACGGGGCAGCCCAGGAAAGGCTAGTGCAGGCCAGGACACAACTGTGATCCCACCTGATCAGCCCCACACCCCTTACACTTCATCGTGTGTGTGTGTGTCTGTGTGTGTTTGTGTGGAGGGGAGAAGGCAGGGTATGAGGGGTAGGCCATTCCTGGGCTGGAGCTGGTTGTCAGGTGTTGGAAGCATGGTGGGCCTGTCATGTTCATAGCCCAGGTCATGGTTGGCAGCATGAGAAGGTGAGCTCCTCTACTCTTATGTTACTGAGCCATAGAGGTTTCATCTCTTTTCCTGCCTGACCACAGTTCTTTGCAGGGATGTCCCTCTGTGCCTGAACTGAGGAGCAGACTTTCTCTTGGGGGTTGACCCCAGTGGCAGTGTGCAGGTGCAGGCAGCCCCTGATTCCTTCTGGCCCAGCTCCAGAGCAGTCTTTGCAGAACTCCAATCAGAAGGTCATCGAGGAGCTGCCCAATGGTTTCAATTTCACCAACTCACTAGGAAAGGGGAGGGTGCCTGAGGCCACAAACACCATCCAGTGCTGCTCTGAGATGAGAGCAGGAGCAGAAGGTCTCCACACTCAGGACCTTGAGATAACCAGGTTGGACCAGAACTAGGGCATTACCAGATTGGGGCTGTCCCTTTTTCAAGCTAAAGGGGATGTACACGCAGGTAACCTTGCCTGCTTCAGAGCTGAACTGCCATGACCCTCTTACCCTTGCCCGGTGTGAGCTTCTGGAAGCCACTGAGGCAGAGGCAGAGGGTAAGGGGGACTGCAGGCTGGATATTCCTGGAAGGGAAGTGGGATCTTTCTTGTGTTTAGAAGGACACATGGAAAGTCAGCTATGTGGGTGAATCTTTCTCTTTATCCCACTCTAGCACCAGCTGCAGAGCTCCAGCCAGTGGCAGAAGCAGAGCAGTGTGCAGTGGTGGAGGTAGAGCTGGCTACAGCTTCGTTAACATCACTCCTTCTAGCGTTGGAGCCAGCGTCCCCTCCATCAGCAGTGTTGGAGCTGGAGCAAGGGCCAACATCGGCTCCAGCAGGAGTGGGAGCTGCTGAGCTGGAGTCACCTGAACCATCATTTCTAGTGGGAAGTCCGTCTCCACCTGTGGCTGTTAAGGAGCGTGAGAAGAAGCCCAACCTCACGGCCTTCTCTCCTAAGCAGGTGGTAGAGCGGTTGACCGTGATGGATGCAGTGAGCAACTGGGCTCTCAGGGCGGGGTGGAACAGGCCTTCCCTCTGTCATCGTTGCCCCAGACCTGATCCAGACTCCCATGATCTGGGCCCAAATCCTAGCTACACCCCTTACCAACCATATGACCTGGGCAACTTCCGGAACCCCCAAGCCTTTGCTGTCCACCTGCAGATCGTAGAGATGGACACTAACAGGACCTGCTCCACAGAGTGACTGTGCCAGCTCCATGAGGTAGAAGAGATGGAAAGATGGGCAGGGCCTGGCCCATCAGTGGTGGAGGGGAACTCACTGTGTGCAGCCAGGTCTATGGTGGCCCAGCCGTCTCCTCAGGAGGCTCAACAGCCTCAGGACTTCACACCTGATGTGTGCTTCACTACAAGGGAGACAGACAAGGCCAGTGGTTGTAGCTGCCACGGGGGAATGTACATCAGAATGGGGAGTGGGACCAGAGCGGAGATCAGGGTGGTGGAAGATGCCTCCTTGACATGAGCAGAATTGAGCCACTGTCTGGAGCTTGGAGTTAGCCAGGACGGGCTGGGTGCAAATGCCCCTCTCCCTTCTCTGCCGGGATTGGGTCCTGGGTCATCCTGTGCTGAGTACCCTCGGTGGACAGAGAAGAAAACCCAGGGACTCTCACAAGGCTCAGGCCACATCCTGAGCTTCCTGAGCTCTAGCTCTAAACTGTGACACCTGTGTCGGACTTTAGGGGCTGTGGACACAGAGGTGGCCTGTGGCAGGGCTGGATGACACTCCCTCTGTTCCCCAGGAGCTCTTCTGGAAAGTGGTGCCCTCTCAATGCCTGGGATCCACCTGGCACAAGAAGAACAAGCCTAGCAGTGAGCACTAGACACCCACTATCCAGGCCACCATCGACCAGTTCAGAAGGGTGGCCAGCCTCATCATCACCACCTGCCTTGGGGACCGAGCATGACAGCCCAGGACAGGGCGAGGGTGGTAGAGCACTGGGTCCCAGGTGGCCCAGGTGTGCTGTGGGAGGCCCAGTGGAGCCCCTCTCTGGAGACTTGGGAACTGCCTCTCCACGTTTATCAGCTCCCAGGATTGCAGTGTGTGGTCTAAGCTCCTGCAAGTCCTTAGGCCCTTCCTGCCAGGGGCCCACTGACCTTGACTCCAGGTCCCAGTGGGAGGATGCTCACTTCCTACCTGCCTAATTCCCTGGGTTGAGCTAAACTCCTCCTCCTTGTGAGTGTTACTCTCTGGGTCCTAAATGTCCTTCTGGGGCTCCCTGAGCATCTGTCTCATCCGGGAGGGGAGATTTAAATAGAAGGGGACTGAAGCTAGAGCAAGCGGGGATCCAGTGCCCAACCTCACACCTCATTCTCTTCCCTTCCCCAGGAGTGCGAGATCTGGAAGAACTTCTCCTCGCCCTGCACTGTCATCTCTGCTCTGCAGAAAACTTCCACAAGCCATCTGAAGAACACATGGGGGGAAGTTTCCCCGTGGGTAGGCATCTCTCCATAGGAGGACCAGGATGGATGAGGGATCTCCTGTATGACTGCCATTGGCGCCTCAGTCAGCTGGGGACTCTTGGGAGGCAGCAAATGCTGGGGACAGGGCCTGGGCGTTGGCAGTTGGTCTCTAAGTCTCCTGGTGACCTTAGTGAACCAGTTCTGCTTCAGTACTCCGTTTCCCTAAATGTCAGCTACTAGATTGAGCCACATTGGGGATTTTCAAGTGTTTATAGCAACAGAACTCTATGGCCGGTTGAAACTCATCGTGGTCAAAACAGAGCTGCTCTGTAGAGCTGGGGAGTGGAGACCCCAGTGACCAACAGGAGAGTCCCCTCCCAGTCCCATGAGACCTTAGCGCTCAGAGGAGCCCAGTGAGAACACTCCTCCAGACAGGTTGAATCTCTTGGGTTGTCAAAGAAAAGGGATTTGCACTCAGACCCCTCACATTATCTCTAAATTTATCCTTCCCCCTTTCCCCTCCCCTCGGGTAAAGCTCTGAACAACTTAAGGAGCTCTATAACCAAGACGAGTCCTTGAGCAGAGAACTGATGACCAAGATAGAGTGGAGGCTGTGGGTCTGGAAAGAGAGGAGGGGAGAGAGGGGTAGGGGGACTGGGCAGGTTGTAGGTTTGATAGTTTCTCACTTGAAATTTCTCTGAAGCATTCCCGTCTATCTTGTCCAGGTTAACAAGCAGAGGGATCTGTTCAGCCCATGGGCGGCAGGGTGCCATTTTTGGGCAGGAGGCCCTGGTCATGGGACACAGTGGTGTTGGCTGGGCTGTTCCAGGAGGAGTTGCCGAGCTGGTGCCATCAGCAGGTCTCTGGCTTCCGTGCACGTCCATCCTGCTGGATGTAGCTTCTTCCAGGCTGTTGCGGTGGGTTTAGCCCTCAGCCTAAAACTGTCCTCAGGAAGCCAGGCCCCTACTGCTCCTTCTGTGTTCACCACGTCTGCGAAGACGTGACTATCATCCTTCTTATCATCTTTCTTTTCCTCTTACCCTACAAAAACCAATCATGAAAGTGGGTCAAATGATAAAGGAAGCCTGCCTTTTTAGGACAATTATCCTGGCTGTTTTGTACTTCTACCCTCCCTCTATCCTCTGGGGATAGATCTGACCTGTGTCCTGGGATGTCATCAGGCAGATTTGCAGCAAGAATAGAAAGCTCAAGGTCAAAACTCAAGGCTACTCCAGATCATTTCCCCCTCCATCCTGTTAACACTCCCTCCTTGTTTGAGTGTGATTCTATTCTCTTCTTGTCTTTGTCACTCTCAACCGCACAAGTCTTGGCACTCCCACTCAGGACAGTAAGTCCCCAGTCCTTTACTAAATCCCAATTCTTACCATTTCTGTGTTTTCTGTCTACTCATTTGCTTAATCCATTGACCACTTGGTGTTCATAGAGGTTAAATCAATAGTGATATTATCAACCACCCCCTGCTAACGACTTACTCTCATATCCCAGATGTTCACATAATCCAAGTGGTTATGTTCAAAAGTAAATAATTCAGAAAACATATTCACCCACCACAAATCCCTGATCTCTAATATTTTTATTCAAACACTCATACAGTAAATACCTGTCCCTCAAGATCAGAAGTAATGCCAGATCACCAATCCTCACCTTAATTTTCTCCTCCACCTATCTAATCTTGGATTCCATGGACTATGATCACAATAACTTCCTTGGAAAAATAAAAAAAATCCTTACCACTCATTTATTTTGTAAACCTCCAAACCCAGAAGATCCCGATTATCTGCCATGCTGCAGCTACTGTTGGTCTTATAACAAGCTGAAGAAAAAACACGAAACATGATCTTTTGGTACCACTGTAAACACAAAACCATCTGCATCAACTGAGAAGCATCTATAATGCCTGGAAATTTTGTTCTCCTTTTTTTTGTGTTGGCTCAATTACAAAAAGACAAATCAATTTATAAAATGGGCAAGGGACCACAATAGAGTTTTTCCAATGAAGACATACAAGTGGCCAATAGGTCTATGAAAAGGTGTTTGGCATCGCTAATCATCAGGGAATACAAATCAAAACCACAATGAGCTATCACTTCACACCTGTTAAGATGGAGATTATCAGAAAAACTAAAGATGACGAATATTGGTGAAGATGTGAATAAAAGGAACCCTTGTGGGAATGTAACTAGTACAGCCATTATGAAAAACAGTATGGAGGTTTCTCCAAAAAAGAAAACTAGCATATGATCCAGCAATCCCACTTTTGGTATATACCCACAGGAATTGAAATCAAGGTCTCAAAAAGATACCTGTACTCTAATGCTCATTGCAACTAATTCACAATAGCGAAGATATGGAAGTAACCTAAACGTCACTGATGATGAATGGATAAAGAAATGGAATATTCTTCAACCTTGAAAAAAGAAGGAATTCCTGCCATTTTTGACAACATGAGGGACCTAGAAGATATTATGCTAAGTGAAATAAGGCAGACAGAGAAAGACAAATACTTATATGTGGAATCTAAAATTGTGAAATTCATACAAGCAGAGGTCAGAATGGTGGTTGGCAGGGGCTGGGGAGATGGAGAAATGGGGAGCTGATTGTCAAAGGATACAAAGTTTAAGTTATCAAGATAAATAAGTTCTGGAGATATAGGATATGGCGTAGTGCCTAAAGGTAACAAAACTCTATTGCATACGTCACATTTGTTACTAGAGTAGATACTAAGAGTTCTTACCACAGAATGATAGTAATAAAGGAGGTGAGAGAAATCTTTGGATGGTGATGGATATGTTTGTGGCCTTGATGGTGGTGACAGTCTCAAGGGTGTATACATCAAGCTGTATATAGAAAAGTATTACAGAATTGTTGATTCTTCTGCACCTTGAAATATGCCATGTCCTCATCACAAGACAAAAACATTTGTAACTATGTATGGGGACGGATGTTAACTGGACTTATTGTGGTGATCATTTCAATATATACTCAAACATTGAATCATTACGTTGTACCCCTGAAACTGATATAATATTATATGTCAACTTTACCTCAATAAAAAAAACACAACAAACAAAACCATTTGAATATTGTAAATGAGTTCAGTGAATCCCTGAAAGTGGCCCATTCCCATACGAGAGTTACAGGAAGCAGAGAGGATGAAGTAAATGGAAGAAAGATGTACAAAACACTATTCAAATTAAAATCATTTAAGTTGCTATCAGCTCCTTGTGGCAAAGTTCTGTGAGCACTGATTTTCTTTCCCATTTTTCTTGGAAAAGCATACTTTCAGATCCAACCCATAACAGTTTCATCATTTCCTCTAATAAGACAATTTCAACTTAATAAATAAAGCCAAAAACATCCCTTATGTATGAATAAAGTTAGTGAACTTTACAGAGAAAAGAGCATATTTGCACAATCTCAATAAAGGAAACAGAAGAACTGAATGATGATCAAGTCTCATTCAAGCTTATCTTTGAAAGCCAGTAAGACCAGGTTATCTTTTCAAGGATGTGTGTAGAGCTGTCAGCCTTGGAAGCTAGAAATAGTGGCCTCCTCTGGAGCAAAGGGTAGGCTTGCTTACTGCCCAGTATAATAAAAATAACACCCTCCCAGGACAAAGGTTAGCAGACATCCTGCCCGTTATCAAAGATTTGAGTTCCTTAGGCTCTGAGATCTTGCAACCCTCTGCATGTCACCTGGCCCACTGTGTATCACCCTGGAGGAAGTGGGATTTAGTGAACCAGTGCAAATGTTGATACTCTGGCCACTGCTATTGCTGTGTCATTAAGTCCTTTGTCTCTGACCCATGGGTCTCGTGTCTTTTGCCAGCATCTGTAAGACCATTGTAGGCTAACTTATTAGCTTGCAGGAAAGGTAAAATATCAGACCTTTCACAGTTCCCAACAAGCCCTTAAAGTAACTAGTAGTCTTAGGAACAGAGAGCTATCCAGAACAATATGCATGGATGGTCTTCATCGAAGACTTCATGCAACCAAAACTTTAATAAGTCTCTCTGATCTCTTTGATTTCTACCCCAAGTAGAAGGAGAGGCACCAAGCTATTACAGACCTAGGGTTTGTGCAAGCCACCTGGAGACCTAATAACCAGCAACTTCTCATGGGCAGCAAAGACAGTGGGGCATATTTCCAAAATGGACCCATATGCCTCCCTATCATCCAAAAGACAGTACATTATCTTAATTTATGATGATTTTATTCATTAAAATCTTGTGATGGGCCAAAGATACACTTCTATGAGGAGTCAAGCACATAACAGTTGTAAGCAGATTAACACACTTGGTGAATATCAAACGCTCAACTAAACGTAGTGTTCTAATCAATTATAAGGTACAACAAATTTAATTAGGTCAATTAAATGATATTTGATGGTATCCTTGATTATCACTCTTTAATAATGAACAAGAAACTCACGTAGATAACTATAATTGGTCTTACTTTAAAATATGGTAGTCAGGACTGCTTGAGATAAACTGGAGATAAAGAAGGGAAGAAATAGATAAAAGTTAGCTGGTCTGAATCCACTGTCAAGCCCCCTGGATCTACATGTAACCCAGGAGATCGAGGCAGACGGCTTTGTGCCTAGATCCCCCTGCACTGTGGTTCTCAGGGATGTCACGGTGCTGAACCAGCTACCTGAATCGTGTTTACATGTCCATGTGTACAATACCCTTGACCATGGTGATGAACCACCATTCAATCATCTCTTACACCCCTCTAATTAACAATTAGATTTCAAAATCATTGTATCATTACATGATCATTTATTCCTCAAATCTTTGGGATGCTGAGCTAAAAGAAAATTAAATCTCAATGGTTTCTTTTTTTTGAAGGACCAAGATGTCCTTTCACACTTGGAATTCAGGTTTGAAGATAAATCCGTCAAATCAATGGAAATAACTTAAGAAATGGACAGAGGGATACTTCATTCATATATACACAGTTTGCACTCTGGTAAAAATAGAGTTATATTTTTAAAAATTAGAATTTTTTGAAATTTTATAGATATTAATGACATTGTTCTGTTTATATTCCCTTTGGTTTACCAAACCAAACTCACTCTTTAATGGGCATTTCTAGCATTGAGTGCTAATAACAGCAGCTTTTTTAAATTCTTATTTTTCCCAGGTCAAAGACCAAGGGCAGAGGTCATCAAGAGGTCTAGTCTAACCTACCTACAGATGTGGTAGGCTTAACTATGGATGTTCAAGCCAGACATTGCCAGCAGAACCACATCTCTTCACCCGTAGGTGAGTTTTTACTAGTAATCACAGACACTTAAGGATATCAAAGGAAATTCTTTATTAAGAACAAAAGATATAGATTCTTATGTTGAGTTCATTACTTTGAATTTTTGAACCAAATCACATATATCGATTGGACCATGTTCAATTCTATGATCCTTAGAAGACGCAGCCTACAGCTGAAGAGAAATAGGTACAACACCAATATCTTACCCTCTCTGAAGCCCAACTGAGAACCCCTGGAGTCAGAAGTTTTCAAGACAAGAAAAAGTCATCCTTCATTTGAACAGATAGAGTAGAGGCTATTCAAAGATTCAACTCACATTGTTAACATGACTTGTTAGAATGTGATGGAGCAAGCATAATACCTTCTAAGTTTCATGATTTTTCTCCAGAATACTGAGATGGATGACCTTGAAGTCCAGCTTCCGCATAAATGTCGTTATTCAGTGATAAAATTAATTTCCCTATAAAATAATTCCCATAAAAGTGTTAAAAATATATCATAGTCTCTGACTAAAAGGAAACAAAGCATATTGAGCAGTTGAAAGCAGTGTAATAAATTCCATACAAGGATCTTATAGCAGCATTATGTATAATAGTGAAACTGGATGTAATCCCTTTGCTATCAAAGAAGATATAAACAGATCATGGTATGCCTATTCTTTGGAGTACCTCTAAAACTTCTAAAAAGGTAAGTTAGAGTGATGTGCACTGATAAGGAGAGAGGTCTATGATATATGGTTTGGGAAACAGCAAATTGCAAAACGATGTAGTTATGTAATTTATGTTTAAAAAAAACTTTGTGTATTTATAAATTCATAAGATATTTCCAGAAGAATAACCCGCAACCTCTTAACAATAGTTCCTTCTGAGTAGGACAGTAAGTTTGCAGGGAAAGGGATGAAAGGGGAATGTTTCACTTTACTCTACACAGATCAGTGCAATTTGACTTTTTTTACAGTGTGTATTTGTTTCATAATTAGAAAAATGAGTGATGTGACTGTTAGGTGCAGGGCAACAGTATTATGTTCACCAGTCTCTGTACTCTATGTTACTGCACAGCATGGACTGTAGGAGAAAGCCCAGAGGAGCAATGAAGACAAAGAAGACATGACACCTGCAAAATGTCAGTGGAGTATTTCTACATAACAAACCTTCCAGGTGAGCAACAGTCAGTATCTTCCACTGCTCCAGCTCTCGCCATGAACCTAGTACCTGCCCAGAGTAAGCCAGAGGACCACGTCCCGCTAGTCCAATCCCTGCTCGGAGACTGTTTGTGCAGGGTGACTGCCATCAAGCAGACAATGGATTCAGGATGGGGCGTGTGCCTCTGGGGAGACTGGCAGAGAAGCATAAAGTGGAACACCAGCTAAGTGCTCACACCTGAGAAGCGGAGCTCCAGGTGGAGACACAAAATGTACCAAGAAACTGTGTGACGTGAAGGAAGCTACTCCATTTCTCTGAGCTCCAGTGTCCCCCCCCCGTAAAACGGGGATCACAGGACTACTTCACAGAGCTGTTGGTGAAGTTACATAAAAGTTTCTGTGACAGCCAGTGTCCACATTATTAACAAAGTCGTATCCGACTTCAAAATAATCGATGAAAAGAATAATGGGAATGAGACCAAAGACGGGATGCTCAACTTCATAAGCAGCCCCAGCAACATGAGAATGAGAGAGGCTCCTAGTAAGCAGGGTTCTTCACAGCTCCACTGGAGACGATGAACACGGGCTACACCAGGATAAGTCACTGTTGTACAGTGACTCGTGTAGGGAGGGTGGGTCCCTAAAGACACTGTGAAATCCAGTTACACACAGTGGCTCCTAGGAAACAACTACAAAGCAATCAACTCAGCAGATAGGAATGGGAAGGGGGCAAGCATAGGAGGGTCAGAGCCACAAAATCTGACGGAAAACACTGAACCATGAGCGCTCAGCTCTGTCAACAGCTGCTGTGGTTGCACCAGGAGATCAAATGTCTGAGACAGCCATTGTGGGGACTGCTGGGAGCATAGTGGTCACTGAAGCCACACCCCAACAGCAGTTGCATCGGAGCACACAGAACCCGAGACTTTCCTCTCCATTAATCGTTGTTTTAAGATGATGAATATCCTCATGTTACAATGTCTCCTTCCAACCCTTGTGGATGAGTGTCATCAGAACCCCCTGAAGAGGTCACAGGCCAGAGTAGGATAGAACACTGGGGGCTGGGGGAGCGGCGCTGTACCTGAACACACGGACTATATCGGGTCTATTGAACACGAGAGAAGAACTCGAGGATGTGGTCTAAGGAGAATTCCCCGTCTTGCCACATTCAGAGACACTGCAGAGTTTCTCGTCCGTTCTTTACAAAAATGTTAAAGAATTCGAGTCATTAATTAATAAAGAGACAAATTCTTCACATAGTGACAGGGTCCAGTTTCCATGACCAGCTTTTTCAGTTGTTTTGATAATATCCCACATTCAGGAATCGGAAATGTAACCTATTGGGATGTGTAATATAAACAAGGACTTTTTTTCATGTAGATCATCACCCAGGTTTTTAGGGAGGACATGAATCATGAAAGTTGCTAACCATTCCTCCACAGGTTTCAATAAGACTTTTAAGTTAATTTACCAATCTCAGGAAAAGATAACTTGGCAATTCAAATTTTTGTTTCTGCATTCAAGCGTATAGTACAGCCAAGAGAATGAGCATAAAAAAATTAACAAGAAGGTCTTGCTTGCATTTCATCTTTTGCAAATAATCAGGATATTTTATGCTCTGTCCCTTTCACTACTCTAATCAATTTTTAAAGAATACGGTTCATTTGACTATCCCTGGGCATGTTTATCCTGGAAACTTGCCAGAATCCAAAGCAGAGATGTTAAAGCTGATGGGTTTCAAATGCTGCCCAGGTGCTGTCTACCATGAACACGCCTCTCCCAAAGCTGGACCACCGGTCTCTTCCTGAAGGATCAGAGTCATCATTCATGTCTCTGAGAGACTGGCCACTCAGGCCTGAGCTGAGATTAGGTGATCAATCTAAAGGGCAAAATGCTTAAGCTATTCTCATCTAAAGGATGCTGTTTTGGAGGCCTCTGCGCTGGAATGGGTTAGTGAAAACGGCCTACTAGATACTTGTCTGGGAATTGTGTCGTTCCCCTCTGCTCTTAGCAAATCCTGGGGAAACCAATGATTAACCCCAAGGATGCCTCAACTTCCACATCTGTGAAAAAGGCAAGCAACAGCCAATGTTACCACCCTGCAAACTCTTAAGCTGTGCTTGCAAGAGGGGCCACAAGGGCGAATGTCTCCCAGAAGCTGATGAAATGATGGCACTTTCGCTGGTGAAGGCAGAGGGCAGTAGGTAAAGTGGAAAGTTTCTGGGATGTCAAACCAGTTCCCATAAGCACTTTAGAGAAGCACCTAGCATTGGACTAGGTAAGAGGCTGTGGAAAGACCCACAGGCATGCAGGTGGGAGGAGGAATCAAGCAACGGAGGGAGGTGGTAGGGAAGAGGCGTGAGTTCAGCTTCAATTTTGGACAAAAGCAGTTGCACGCTGCAGACCCGCGGCTGCCCATGCAGCCGCCACACCCTCCTAACTCCCTGGTCCCTCTCATCCCGTCACATCCCTCCGGGGCTCAGTCCAGTTGGAGCGGGTGCAGGGCCAGAGTCCTGATTCAATTGGGGTTTGGCCCCCGGCCAAGCTCACATTGCCCTGTTCCTCCCCCCAGAGCTAGGCACGGCCCCGCGCCCAGAGCATCCTGGGAGTTCTAGTCCTGCAGCCCTGGGGGCTGCCAGCTGGGAGCGGTTAAGAGAGAAAAGCTCCCAGCATGCACATCTCGTGGCCCCAATTCATGCCTTATCTCTCAGGCCCTGGGCTCCATGCCTCTGATTCTCCATCCAACCCTCTTCTCTATACCATGCCCATTCTCCATGCCCTGCCCACCTCCCAGAGTATGCGCAGTGTGGTTGGGCTGCATCCTTTGAGGCCAGTACTCAGGTAGGGGTGGGGCTCACCAGCCTGGCTATTGCTGAGGTTGCTTGCAGGCCTGGTGGAAGCCCCCTGGCCAGTATTTGAAATGTGAATTCAATATCTAAAATGGAAATACCAGGTGCCTGGGATCCTGGAATTTGCCTTTTCAAGGCCACCTGTCCTACCATTCCCCCTATCCCTCCAGGCTGCCATGATCCTCCCTCTGGACCTGTGGTCAGGGTCGTTGCAGAGATCCTCCCTTTGGACCCAATCTGCCTGAAGGGCCCATACCTTGGTCAGGAGTCTTAGAAGGACTTCCCTGAGCCATGTCATTAAAAGGAGAAAACATCACATTGGACAGCCCCAATTCTTGCGTTATACAGACAGGAAACTCAGGTGCACTGGTAAGTGACCCCTAAGCCACTTCAGGGGACCACACACGTGCCCCTTCTCCCACGCTGCACACAGGCTGGTTCACTGGACTTCCTTATACGAGTGTGGACCTCTTAGCCTCGTTAACATAGGCAACAACACTGAAACTTCCCTTTGGTCCTTCCCACAATGTTAGGCAAGTTTTTGCAGGAAGGTAATATGCAACTTCTGCTCTACTATAGGGCTGGCTCCTTGGGAACTAATTTTAATATCCCTGTTTAAATATACCCTCAGAATCACAAAATAATTTGTTGCTGTGGGGGGTTATGGTGATAATTCTCTGAAGTCGTTTTTCCATTTAGCCTTTCTGATTGACTCCAAATACTACAGCACCACACGCTTCTTAGACTGGTGGATGCACAGCTCCACTTCTTTGCAGGGAGAACGCACAACAGCAGAATATCCGTGGCCTGACTTTCTGGAGCATCAGTATTACTATAAGATTTGGAAGAAGAAAAGTTAGGTCATTTCCAAGGTAAGGAATTAAAAACTTAACACTAAGATGAAGTGGGAAAGTCATATGCCATTAATAATTGTCAGTAATCTGTGCCTGAAATGTCAGACTTTCTCTGAGAAAGAACTCTGAGACCCTATTTCCCATTGTTTTATTTATTTATTTATTTTTTAAAGATTTTATTTATTTATTTTTTCCCCCCAAAGCCCCAGTAGATAGTTGTATGTCATAGCTGCACATCCTTCTAGTTGCTGTATGTGGGACTCGGCCTCAGGATGGACGGAGAAGTGGTGCCTCGGTGCGCGCCCGGGATCCGAACCCGGGTCACCAGCATCGGAGCGCGCGCACTTAACCACCAAGCCACGGGGCCGGCCACCCATTGTTTTAAATAGGAAAAATTAGAAGGCATAGCAAATCTATTGAAAAACTCTACCAATTTCCTAAGTCACAATATGGCACCTAGACATAAGTTACGAACATCATGTGCTCCTCATTTTGTTCCTCATTTAACCCAGTCCCACAGGTTTTCAGTGCATGCTGTGAACACGGCACTGTGATAGATGTCGAGGCCTTGGTGAGCATCGTGGTGGGGGTGGACCTTGTTGGAGAAAGATGGCATCATGAAAAATCCATGCCACTTACAAAACTGAGGCAAAAATGTAAAGACCCAGGAGCCACGCAAGGATGAGGGCATTAATAGATACTTGGGAGTATTAAAATCCATCTAATGGTGTCAAGAGTGAATGTGTTCCACTTTAAAACAAAACACTGCTGTTATTCTGAGATATTGAGTTAGTATCTTTGTGCAAATATGCAGGATTTAAAATGTTTATTGATGTATAACATGCATACAGAAATATATGGAGAAGTCATCCACGTAAATCTCAAAGAATTATTACAAAGTGAACACACTTGTGTGACCAAGAACTAGCACCAGCTTTACTCAGGCCCCAACAATCCCTTTCTCCCTATTTCCTCCCCAAAGGTAACTGATATCTTACCAGCGAACACTATATATCGAGTTTGTCTTCTTATACACGTGTTTTATTACAGAACAATTTAAACAATATACAAAATAAGCAAAATAGCATAGTAGGCCCATCACCCAGCTTCAACAACTACTAATCATCTGCTATTTTTGTTTCAGTCACACTCCATCCCATTCCCACCTCACGTTATTATTCTTTTAAGCCTTTGTGCGTGTGTGGGTGAGTAAGATGTATGCACACTGAAAGGCACAAATCTCAACTGTACAGTTTTGGCAAATAAACATGCCCATATAACTTTCATCCCTTTAAGAATAGGATATTTCCATCACCCCCAGAAAACTCCTTCCTGCTCCTTCCCAGGCAATTTTTTCCTTCCCCCGATGCAACCCCTGTTCTGGTTTTTTCAGCATAGGTTCATCTTGGCTGAAATCATCCCATGTGTGTTGTTTTCTGTCCAGCTTGCCTCCCTCAGCACGAGGTTGATGAGTCTCTCTCAGCATGTGTGTGTCAGCATTTGCTCCTTGGCACGGCTGAGGGCGTTCTGCTCTGTGGATGCCCCAAAGTGCACTCATCTTCCTCCTGGGGACGTGCAGGTCATCTCCTGTGAACAGTCTTGTACAAACATTTTTTGGTATACTGTTTAATTCCTTTATTAGCATTTAAGTGACACACCTTTGCATTTTTACTGGTTGGTCCAGATTATAATATGCATCTTTAACATATCACAGCCTACCTAGACTTAATAGTTCACCAGTTTAATCAATGTAAAATATGGAAGCCTTGCTACAGAACAGTTCCATCTACCTCTGTCTGTCCTTTGTGCTATTGTTGTCATAAATTTTACATCTTCCCATGTTATAAATCCCACAATACAGTGTTATAATTTTTGCTTTAAATAGTCATAGGTATTTTAAAGAAATAAGTTAAGTGTTTGGAAGGAAATGCTTTGAGACTCTGCAATTGTACTGTTTCTTTAAGTTTCCTCCACAGTTTTTGCATTCATCAGTAAATCTGTCCAACAGTAATTATTACTGTAGCGTTCTAGTGGCGATTTTCAATTTCATGCTATCTAGCGCATATATTATATGGAATTCTGTGAGGAAGATTCCCCACCCTCCCTCTCCCTTCCTTCTTCCTTTCTTTCTCTCTTTCTCTCATTCTTTTTTTTTCCCTTTTTTCTTTCTTCCTTCCCTTCCTTTCTTATTTAATCTTTCTTATATCAGTATAGCCTCGTGGATATTTATTTTATTCTCTGGGTAATAATCCAATGCTACCATTATTTATTTTGTTGCTCACAGTTTTCCAGCTTGAGTCATTGGGAAGTCTTTTAGACTGATTCACTTTGACACGTCTCATCATTTTCTGTGTGTGTGGTTTTTTTTAAAACACTTTCCTACTTTCTGGCACTACAAGATGATCCAGACTCATTTTGTATTTTCTATCTCCAGCCCTAGAATTAGCCATTTCTCCAAGAAAACCTGGTTTCTTTTATTGGAGAATGATATTTAGAAAACAAGATCTGGGAGCTAGATGTGCTCATTAATATTAGAGTGTCACTGCTTCTAGTCTCTCTCAGCAGAGCTTGGAAATGTATGTATGAATAGAAACTCAAGTATACACATCTGTCTATCGATCTATCAATCTATCTATCTTTTTTGATAGATATATTAAAAGAGACATTGATTCATACTGATATTTCCAACTCCAAGCCAACACCACAGGGTTTATTCTAGCATTCTCCTTTTGTTTATTTGTAACTTCTTTCACCAACAGTGAGAAACTTAACTCCAGTTAGCTACAATATGTTTACTGTGTCAACTAGTTTCAGAATTGCTAATCCATACCCTTATTAAAAACAAATTTACCACCTAAAGTACAGTGTTAGTGTCCAGTACTTTAGTTCTACAGTATCCCGTCAAAACACTGTCTTCCAAAGTAACTTCGGTCAGGACCTTTCATCCCCACTCCTTCTGTATGGTTATGTCACATGCTTGTAATACAGTGTGATTCATTTATCACTGCATTCCATCTGGGTTCCCCAGCATCCTGATTGATTTTTAAAATTTGCAGAGTAAAATTCACTCTTTACTGTGTACAGTTCTATGGGTTTCGACTTTATGGTCATGCATCCATGTCCACAGTACCACACAGAGCTGTGTTTTTCACCCCCAAAGTTCTCTCATGCTATCCTTTTGTATTCAACCCCTTCCCCTACTCCATCCCTTGACAACCACTGATCATTTTCCATCCCTGTAATTCTGCCTTTTCTAGAAAGTCATATAAATGGAATCATATTCTATACAGCCTTTTGAATCTGGCTTCCTTCACTTAGAGAAATGCAGCCAAGATTCATCCATGTTGTTGTGTGAATCAAGAGTTTATCCTGGGACCAGCCCGTGGCTTAGCGGTTGAGTGCGTGCGCTCCCCTACTGGCGGCCCAGGTTCGGATCCATGGTGCGCACTGACACATCGCTTCTCAGGCCATGCTGAGGTCGTGTTCCACATACATCAACTAGAAGGGTGTGCAAATATGACATACAACTATCTACCGGGGCTTTGGGCGGAAAAAGGAGGAGGATTGGCAAAGGATGTTAGCTCAGGGCTTATCTTCCTGACAAAAAAAAAAGAGTTTATCCTTTTTATTGCCAAGTAGTATTATAATGTACCAATGCAACACAGTTTCTTTCTCCACTCACCTGATGAAGGACATTTAGTTTATTTCCAGCTTTTGGCAATTATGAATAAAATGGCTATAAAGATTCCCACAAAGATTTTTGTTTAAACATTAGTTTTCAATTTTCTTCAGTAAATACCTAGGAGTGGGATATCTGAGTCATATAATAAGTGTATGTTTAGCTTTATAAGAACCTGCTTAACTGTTTTCTGAATGCAACTATCATGTTGCATTCCCAGTTCTAATTGTTAATTGCTCCTAGTCCTCACCAGCACGTGGTATTTGCAATTTTATTTTTTATTTCAGCCATATAATAGGCGTGTAGTATCTTATTGTGGCTTCTACTTCCTTTTTGAAAGTGAGTTCTGCTAAATATAGAATTTTGTGTTGACTTTTGGGTTTTCTTTCTGCAATTGAATGATGTCATTTTGTTGTTGAGTTGTCTCTTTTGTTTTTGATAGTACATCATCCATCATTCACATTATTTCTCCCTGTATGTAACGTCTTCCACTGTATGTGTGTATTTCCCTGACTGCTTTCAAGATTTTCTTTTTATCTTTGGATTTGAGTAGCTTGACTATCATGTACCTAAGTATGCTTTTATTTTATATTTTATTTTGTGGGTTTGCTGAATTTCTGGGATCTAAAATTTTAGATTTTCCAACAAATTTTGGAAGTTTTATGCTATTACTTATTGATTTGCCTTTCTGCCTCATTTAATTTTTCTGTCTCTCTCCTCTCTGCTTGGGACTTAATCATCTCACAGGTCATAAGGCTCTCTTCATTTTTCTTCAAAATTTTTACATCCTTTCTTCAGACTGGATAATTTCTATTGCTGTATCTTCATGTTTTTTCTACTATTTCTAATCTACCGGTAAACTCAAAAGTATTTTTTTTATTTCATCTTCCTATTTGATTCTTTTGTGTAATTTCCACTTCTCTGCTGAGTTCCCACATCTGTTCATTCATTATGGGAATATTTTTCTTTACCACCATGATCATCTTTATAATAACTGCTTTCGTATTCTTGACTGCTAATTAGAACACATTGGGGAGAGTTTCTACTGCCTGCTTTTGGTCACATATGGATTACATTTTCCTATTTCGTCAAATCTCATGCTTCTTTTAAATTGTGTACTGGAAATCATGAAAGATAGGTATAGAGGCTCCGGATTCTATTGTATTCCTTAGAAGAGTTTTGTCATTTTTCTAGCAGGGAATCAACTTGGCTAGACTGAAATTCCAATCCTATCTCATTTACAGTGAGCATAGCTGAAATCCTAGTTTAGTTCTTTCATCTTCCAACTGCTGTTTTTACACTAGGCCTTCTGGGGCCTACCCTGCATGTGTGTTGTTCAAAGATCTGCCAATTTGGAGTGTGTGGAGGAGAGACTTACATATATATTTTGCGATTTTCCTCTTTGTGGCTCCCTCTCTTCCAGAATTTCTCCCCTAACTTTCCAGCTACTCTGCCAGCCCAAAAATACATCCTCTAACATTACAAGTAAGACTGTAGTTTTTCCCCTGTCTAGGCCATGTGCAGATTTTGGAATGCTTTGAGGCAAAAGACACAAGCTTGCAAATATCTCCTGGTGCAATTCCCATCATTTAAGGGAAAATTCCCTGTCAGTTCTGCTTGCTTTTGGAAATGATTTATACATACACACAAATACACATTTATTATACGTGTATTACATATAGCCACACGAGTCTGTATAAATATATATACTATTTTGTGCAGATTTTATCATTATCTGTGAGAGTGTTAGTTCAACAGGCTACTCCACCATTACTAGAAGCCAGACCTCGGTTTTGTTTCTTTCTTGGATTTTATATAAATGGAATTATAATAGATATAGCCTTTTGAATATAATTTCTTTTATGCAGCATTATGGTTGTGATATTCATCCATGCTATTGCATGTAGCTAGTGTTTGTTCATTTGTTGAAAATAATTAATTTTTTAATGGTCATAAAATATGCATAACATAAAATTTTAACCATTTTTACGTGTACAGTTCAGTGACATTCAATACATTCACATAATTGTGTAGCCATAACCTCCAACCATCCACAGAACTATTTTCACCTTGCACTGAAACTTTGTGCCCATTAAGCAACAACTCCCTGTTATCTCTCCCTCTTGCCCCTGGGAACCACCATTCTCCTTTCTATTCCTATAAATTTGACTACTCTAAGTACCTTATATGAGTGGAATCATACAGTATTTTTCCTTTTGTGACTGGCTTTATTTCACTTAGCATAAATTCCTCAAGGTTCATCCATGTCATAGCATGTGTCAGAATTCCTTCCTTTTAAAGGTTGAAGAGTATTCCACTATGTGTATACACCACATTTTTTTGTCAGTTCGTCCATTGATGGACACCTGGCTTGATTCCAGCTTCTGGCTATTTTGAATAATGCTGTTAAGAACACGGGTGTACATATATGTCTTTATACCTCTGCGTTCAGTTCTTTTGCGTGTATACCCATAAATGGTGTTCTCAGATTCACTTTTTCACATGTAGGAGGGTTTCCCACACCTCCAGCAAGCAATTCTTGGAATGCCAGCTGGTCGCCAGATAATTCAACTCAATTTGATGCTGACAACCCAGAGATACATCAGATTCCACAGGTTGATGGCTCCGTCCTGTAAGTCTGCACACCCACCCAACCTCACCTCAAGTTCAGATGCCAGTTACAAGCCCAGGCTGTTACCTATACTTCTGACTTACTGGCTAAAAACCAGAGGTTCCCACAAGCTTCTCCTTGGGTTTGATTAATTTGCTAGAGTGGCTCACAAAACTCAGAGAAACATTTACTAGATCACCAGTTTTTTATAAAAGGATATAATTCAAGAACAGCCTGTTGGAAGTGGTGCATAGGGAAAGGTATGGAGACGGTACACAGAGCTTTCATGTCATCTCCAGGTGCACCACTCTCCAAGCAGTCCTTGTCATTGCCAACCTGGAAGCTCTCTGAACCGCCCTCTCTTTGAATTTTTATGGAGGCTCTCTCACATAGGCATGATCAATTATTAACTCAGTTTCCAGCCACTCTCCTCTCTCTGGAGGATAAGGAGTAGGGCTAAAAATTCCAAGCTTCTAATCAGGGCTTGGTCTTTCTGGTGACCAGCCCCCATTCAGGAGGCATCCAGAAGCCCACCCCGAGTTGCCTCAATAGAACAAAAGATTCTCCTAGTGTTCTTACCACTGGGGAAATTACAAAGGTTTTAGGAGCTCTGTGCCAAGAACTGGACGCAGAGGCTGATAAATATGTTTTTTATTATTTCAGAACCCATAAGTGGAATTTCTAGATCATATAGTAATTCTATTTTTAATCTTTGAAGGAACTTCCATACTGTTTTCCACAGTTTTATATTCTCATCATCAGAGCACAAGGGTTCTAATTTCTCAACATCCTTGCCAACACTTGTTATGTTCTGATTTTGTGATAGTAACTATCCTAATGGGTGTGAAAAGGTATCTCATTGTGGTTTTATTTCACATTTTCCTGATACTTAGTGATGTTGAGCATCTTTTCATGTGTTTCCTGTTCATTTTATATCTTCTTTGGAGAAATGTCTATTCAAGTATTTTGTGCATTTTTAAATTGAGTTGTTTTTTTATTGTTGAGTTGTAGAAGTTCTTTATTTATTCTAGATATTAATCCCTTATCAGATTTGTGATTTGCAAATATTTTCAACCATTCCATGGTTTGCCTTTTTACTCTGTTGATAGTATCTTGTGATACAGAAAACTTTTTCATTTTGATGAAGTACAATTTGTTATTTTTTTTTGTTACTTATGTCTTTGGTGTCATATTAAAGAAATCATTGTTACAATGGCATTTGGACCCAATGACACACAGCTTTTACCATGTGTTTTCTTCTAAGAATTTTATAGCTTCAACTCTAACATTTATATCTTTGATCCATTTTGAGTTAATTTTTGTATATGGTGTAAATTACGAGTCCAACCTCATTCTTTTGCATATGAATATCCAGTTTTCCCAACAATATTTGTTGAAAAACTGATCTTTTCTCCAATGAATGGTCTTTGTACCTTTGTCAAAAATCATTTGACCATATATGCAAAGTTTTATTTCTGGGGTCTCTATGCTATTTCATTAGTATAGTGTGTGTATTTATGCCAATACCACACTGTTTTGATTACTTTATAGTAAGTTTTGAAATCAGGAAGTGTGAGTTCTCTAACTTTGTTCTTCTTTTTCTAGATTGTTTTGGCTATTCAGTGTCCCTTGAGAGTCCACATGAATTTTAGGATAGATTTTTCTAATTTTGCAAAACCATCACTGGAATTTTTACCTCTTTGAGTAAGTTGATTCTTAGTATTTTACTCTTTTTGATGCTATTGTAAATAAAAAAGTAAAGTTTTTAAATTTCTTTTTCAGATTACTTATTATTAATGTATAGAAGAACAACTAGTTTTTACATGTTGATTTTGTGTCCCACTACTCTGCAGAATTTTCTAGTTCTAACAAATTTTTGGTGGAATTTTTAGGGGTTTCAACATATAAGATACTATTTGTAAGCAAATATAATATTACTTCTTCCTTTCCAATTTGGATGTTATTTCTTTCTTTTTCTTGCCTACTTGCCGTGGCTAGAACTTCTAATACCATGTTGAATAGAAGTGGTGAAAATGGACCTTCTTGCCTTGTTCCTGATCTTAGAGAAAAAGCTTTCATTCCTTCACCCTTGAATATGATGTTCTCTGTGGATTTCTATATATGGCTTTTATTATGTTGAAGTAGCTTTCTTTTACTCTGAGGGGTTTTTTAGTGTTTTTAGCATGAAAGCATGTTGAGTTTTGTCAAACGCCTTTTCTGCATCCATTGAGATGATCATGTGTTTTTTTCCTTCATTCTGTTAATATGGTTTATTACATTGATTCATTTTCATATATTGAAACAGTCTTTATTCCAGGAATAATTGCCACTTAAAAATGCTGTATAATCCTTTTAATATGCTGATTAATTTAGTTTATTACTGTTTTATGGAGGATTTTTATATCGATATTCATCAAAGATATTGACCTATAGTTTTCTTTTCTCTTAGTGTCTTTGGCTTTGATATCAGGGTAGTGTTAATCCCATAGGATGACTTTAGAGGTATTCTCTCCTCTTCAACTTTTTGAAAGAGTTTGAAAAGAATTGGTGTTAGTTAATTTAAAAAAAAGTCTGTGGCCCAGGAATAAATTCAGCATAAAATAAATACAAATAAATATTTTTTATAAATATGAAAAAGTTTTCTTACTAAAAAAAATTAAAAATTAAGTACATCACTTATCACTTTATTTCTAAAAAGTTTTTTAACCTACTAGTAAGCATGAACAAATTGTTAGAATTAAAATGACTTGGGCCGGCCCCGTGGCTTGGTGGTTAAGTGTGCGCGCTGCGATGCTGGTTGCCCGGGTTCGGATCCCGGGTGCGCATCGAGGCACCACTTCTCCATCCATCCTGAGGCTGAGTCCCACATACAGCAACTAGAAGGATGTGCAGCTATGACATACAACTATCTACTGGGGCTTTGGGGGGAAAAATAAAATAAATAAAATCTTTAAAATGACTGAAGTGTTAATTTTCTTCATTGCAAATTTTCTGACAGAAGTATATGATGCAGTCATGTATGACATCTTTTATGAAAAAAATGATCATTTTTTGTAGTATTTGAAAATATTATGAATTTTCCCAGTGGCCTCTGACAAAACTCTGATATGCAAAGTTATCTTTTCAACATGTATGTCTCATCATCATCCTTACCAAATTAACAAACTCAGGTGCTAATTTTTCAACTACTTTTCATATGATTCAGGTTCTCCACCACCAAGTCCCCTAAGCATCAGGAAATTCTACAACTTCTGCAAGATTAACAATTTTACCTTACACTGTATATATCTCATGTGGTTTAAAACATCCAAAAATCATTGATAAACTGACCCTGTCCAGACTAAAGCATTGTGAATTATAAAAGGTGGTCTCTGTTAAACGAGGAGGGATTTCAGGTTGACCTTAATTTTATAAGTGGTCAATTTATTACAGTGTATTGTTCTGTTATGTATTTCACTTCTTTTCTAAAAAAAAGTGATAGTTGAGGGCACTTAGATAAAAATTTGAGAAAATAAGGTACTGTTACACACTGTAAGCTTCAAATGTTTTCAAGCATAAGATACAATAAGAACTAAAACTATGAAATGGCAGAGGAAATAGAGATAAGAGGATGAAATTGCAGAACTGAATCTATAATAATATCTCAACGGCTAATGTTGTGGTGCCAGGAATGTGGTGAAGGCAAAGAATTTGTAAAGATGATAATAAACACACTACAAAGAAAAAACATTGAAATTTTCATAGAGAGAATTTTTGCAATGATATGACAGATAGAGAACAAGGAAGAGAAGTTGGAGTGAGAGATTATCTGCTTCTTAAATTATTTCCACTGTTGAGAACAAAAATTCAATTTGCTGAAATCTTTATTCCCCTCTATGACCCTACCTTTACCTGCAAAATCTCAGCATTGAATCGATGTCACAGTCCAGCTTTTCCATCCCTGGGGAACAGAGCAACTTATCTCATCTGAAACCTCAATTGCTCAGGCTGTGAAACAAGGCCGGCCATCCACTCTCACAGAGGAGCCAACTGGAGGTACGATTTTTGGTTCTGAATTCAGCTAAACATCTTCAAAGAATTGTATCTGGCCTTCCTTATCCAGGGCTATCAGTGAAGTGTTGGCTGGCTTTCAGAGAAGAGCAATTCACACTCAACGGAGATATTTTCTGTTGAGCTCTGTAGAGAAGGCTGTGGGGCTTGTCAGCAAGAGTTGATTTCTATGCGGGTTATAATTTTTTATTTTATTCAGAGATATATAAAGAAATTTACATGGTAAGTATTATTATCAACATAAACGTTGTCTATTCTCTGGTCGTTTAAGCAAAATTTTCCTCTCAGGGTCCACCCATGGACGAAGCCCAGATTTAATCTCCAAGAGTCAGCCAGGCACTCTGTGGTCCATGGGAAGCCCTCAAGTTTGAAGCCTATTTCCTTGTGTGCTGTGCTGGTGTTTAATCTTCCATCTCTTCTGGGTACAACTAGACAGATGCCTATCAAATCATCAAGGGACTTGACATTCGACAAATGTACTTTTCATTATCTTTAGACTTCTACACTTTTCAAAAAGACTCTCAGCATTTCCAGTAATTGTGCAGCAGTTTACCCAACACTAAGGTTCTCACTATTAAAAGTTAAAACAAATAAATTTTGAAAAGGAAAAAGTGATCTTTGCAATTTTGTACAGAATGTATATAATGGGTGCATCCTTATAAATGGAGGTGATGGTGCTCAGGGCAAGCTAACCCAGGAGGTACCACTGTGATATGCAGATTATTTCGAGCTGAAGACAATAAGGACTCAGAGAACTCACGAAGAATATTTGAGTTTCCCCTCCCAAACTACCTAAAGAATTTAAAACAAAAGATCTGTTTCAGGAAGGAGTTGTTATCATGATGGCTGTAAAGATAATGTAGGATAGAGGTTACAACAGGAAAGGCACCAAGCCCCTTTTATCAAAAACTCTATCTCTCCCTGACCACATTATCTATAGATGACCCTGAGAAGAGTTGTCAAGCAAACATTTGCATTTCTATCTCCATGTGAGTTGTCTTCTTGCCCTCTGAGGTCCCAGACCACTACCCATCCTCAACACCTTCCTCGTCTTTAGCTACAATACTTAAGCGGGCAGCTTAGACAGAGGGACGAGTTGCTCATTTCTGAGTTTCTCCCATGTATACATGTTATTAAACTTGGTTTTATTTTCTCCTGCTAACCTGTCTTGTTAATTATTTGGCCAGCCATAAGAACCTTAAGAAAAGGGCAGAGGCAGATTCTCTCTCTCCCCCAACAGTTTTTGTGCCCAACGTGGGGCTACACTGGCTGGCAAGTTGCGTTCTCTGGCTGGAAGAACTGCTTTCTCCCTGGATTACTGCAGATGATGAGATATGGGAAGGCCTGATGAAAGCCGGCAAAATGTAAGACTTCTTACCATGTCAGCCTCTCAGAATCTCTACCTGTGGATTCCGGTGGAGGGAAGTGGTGAGAATTTTTTTCTCTTTCTAAATTTAGATTGGCAGGAGAAAATATTTGGGAAACTAGTTTCTTGTGCTTTTAGTGACCCTTGGTTTAAATTTGGTGGAGTACTCTTGGTTTTGATCTTGATCCCTTTTCCTCCCAGAGATAGTCTCTGTTTTTCTCTTTTGTCTTTGTCTTTTGTATCGTGTGTCATAAGAAGGAAATACCATAGGGTAGGACGCAGGCATAGGCCCTATAAGCCTACTCTCTGGGCCGGCCCCACAGACTGGTGAGTTTGCGGGTCTCACCAGACTGGTGTCTACTTAGACAAACTTTGCTGTGGGTTAATATGCACATGAAGTGAAGGCCATTGTCAAGGGCATCTTGGAAGCCAAAAAGGCCGCAAATATGGTGGGCACGGGTCGAGCAGTTAAGAGCCATTAGGGCGCTCGCCACTTTCAGGAGACTCCCGTGACAGGATAACTTGGGTCATGGAACAGGATAGATGACATAGGTCCCCCGCCAACTGCAAGAAAATGTCCATGCAACGACGAGGTACTCTGTAAAGCACACAGTCCCCAACCCCGTGGCACCTCCCTCCCTAGGTATTATTCTGGCTCCAAGAGACCTAAGGCGTGGCTAAAGCTGTCATTGTGCACATAAGAAAAAAACCAGATGATGTTTTTCCTTCTGTCTTGTTCTGTGTCCTGAGACAACTTGGCTTTGTGCCAAGTGAGAATATTCTCCTTGGTCTCCACCATACGGAAGGTGCATTTACTGGGGTGCCCCTTGGTGGCCAGTCGAGTAGACTGGGGTTCTGAACTGTCTCTTTGTCTGGCTGTGCCAAGCTCTCAGGGGAGTTTGACATAAAGGGCCCAGTCCATAAGGGCTTTTGTCGTCTTAACCTTCGTTGCTTGTTAGTGTTGAAAAAATCCCATTCCAGTATCACCTGCCCGGTGTCACAGTTTAGCAGGTCTGTGACTGGAGGTGCCCCACACTATTGTGGAGACCGGAGACACCGTTTTCACTACGCCATCCTTACAGCCTGTGCAACGAAGGTCTTTACTTTCTCTGAATATCTTTGGGAGTGAATTCTGTGGATCATGGGGGCTACATCATCTGCGCCCTCACAAGGGACACCTCTTGGGTCCATGGTAAAGATTTATTCTAAGCGTGGAAAGTTACCTCCAGGTCTTTCCTTAAAAAGTCTTATTGGATCGAGTCACTATTGGAATAAATATACAAATGAAGATCCTACTCGTCAATGGCCAGACGACGGATTCTTTGAATTGGGAAAACTTCTAAATTGGGGGAAAAAATATGTTTTGAGAGCTCTCACACAATTATTTAATTGGTACCTAAAAAAGGGCTAGAAAAAGGAAGGGAAAATTTAAATAGCCTTAGGACCTTGACTCAGGTTGCAATTGAATTGAGAACATGTAAAAGTGTAAGTGTTTATAAGATTATAAAGGTTGGAATATTTGAGCTAATTTTATATAAAGAGGTTACATCAACTTTGCCTGAGTATATTTTAAAATGTCTGACTGGGAATGCTTCCCTTGTCCAAAATCAGAAGACCAAGACCTATTAATAAAAATCTTAATTATAACTATGTTTAAAGGTATAAGAGGTGATGAAATTTACATGAACTTTTGTACAAAAAACTGATGTTATTTCTATTACAGAACTGGTTAACAAAAATAGTAATTTAAATGATGGTTAATTTTATCTAATGTCTTATGAAGTCTTATAGACAATCTAAATAATTATTGGGAACAAGTAACTAAATAGTTGTGAAAAAGATGAATGTTGGGTGAACTTTAAACAATAATTATGTGTTATGGTGGTTACAGCTTCCAAACTCTTTTTGGTGACATAAAACTTTAGAGTTTTGCTAAATTTTGTGATAAAAATTCACTGAGTATCATCATTTCCAAATAAGATAAGATATTAGACATTGATTATTAAACTTACGTTTGTCTACTTTTGGCTTTTCATTACAGGAAAACTAAAAGGTGTTTTGAGTCTATTGGTAAACGTGTGTTTTATTAAAAGATTGTACTATAAAGGAACATATTTCTAGAAGTTATGAAGTCTTTATAAATTTTCCAAGCCACAAGATCCTAATGTAAAAGAAAGTTTATAATGGTTTACTTGGTTTTTACTTACAAATTGTGGTTTCTAAGAGTTAAAATTTCTAATTAGTATATGTGATTGAAGCTACTAAATATTAAGAAAAATATGTCTGTGCACAAGGAAAGTAAGATGTATAAAGAAGGAACAAAGAATGGAGATATTTTATTTGATTGATTAAGAAAGATAAATTTGTCTTCAAGTACTAGGAGGGAAAAGAAAGACATGGGACAAATTCTGAATGTAAAAAGAAAGTTATAGGTTTGTGGAAGAGGAATTTTGGAAAAGGAGTTTTTGTATGGTCAAGTTGGCTAAGATTGAAATGAATTTAATTAAGTAAATGAGTTTTAATATCAGAAGGAAGCAGGTACAAAATTATCATTTGGTCTTATTTCTCTTAAAAGGATAATTTTCTTGAACTTGATAAAGAGGTTATAAAAGATTTTTCTTTACCTTTGGGTAAGTCTACCTAAAAGACAGAAAAAAAAAACTGTTAAAATAATTTCCTGTGTTCAAAAGACTGAGGTCTCTCTATTAAGGTGTTTGGACTGTCAATGCTCTCTTTGCTTTAACGTTTTCTATTTTTTTTTTTTAACGATTTTATTTATTTATTTTTTCCCCCCAAAGCCCCAGTAGATAGTTGTATGTCATAGCTGCACATCCTTCTAGTTGCTGTATGTGGGACTCGGCCTTAGGATGGACGGAGAAGTGGTGCCTCAGTGCGCGCCCGGGATCCGAACCCGGGCCACCAGCATCGGAGCGCGTGCACTTAACCACCAAGCCACGGGGCCGGCCCTAACGTTTTCTATTTTTGACAAGCTCCCCAAAATTCATATAAATAAAGTCTTTTTTTTACTTTTTTTCTTTGAGAATTTTCAAAGGGCCCTGGAACTTCTCAAAGAAATTTGCTCTCTTCCTACAAGGGGAAACATACTAAATTTATTAGGCTTATTCAGTACGTTAAATTACATGGAAAGCATTGTCAGACAAGTGATGATAAGTCTGCTTAGGTGGTATTATGTGGGCAAATGTTATTGACATAGGTGTTTTAAAATTGTATAACATTACTGAAATTCTGATCTGTCTTGATTATCAGTCATAATTCTGGTTATTATTATTTTAAAGTGTTGTATGTCACAAAATTAACCAAATTTCTCTGTCAATTGCCATTTTGAGGTCTTGTTTACAGACTTATTTCTTTGCTCTAATGCTTTTGCAAAATGTTTCAACTTCAGAAAAATTCATGGAAAGTGCTCTGACATTTACACTGGAGTACAGGTTTCTGACAAACTTTCTGATCATAAAACTGAACTTGGTAAGAAATTACAGAAATCTGATGGAAAGACTGATAACTTCATGAAGCTGCTAACAAAAAGATCGGGACCAAGAATGGATTACACAGGACTGAATGAACTGATAAAGATAATTATAAGTTTTATTATTTTTCATTTGAAGTATTGCTGAATTTTTAATGTTTTGTCTTTTTAGATTTAAGGAAAACTTTTTCTCTTTTCTCCTGAGCTAGCTATGACTTATAGCAATTTGGTAAATGATATTTTTGTAAGTAAAATTGAAATATTTATCTTTCTCTCTCTATCTGATCCTTAGAATTTGGAAACTCTTAGTAAGTGAGTATTGTTTTCATGGCAATATAGTTATTTGCATAAGTTCAATAAGAATCTGTTCTCCTTATAACAGGACACAATTGGAAACACTGGTTATATTACCAAGGCTGTGACTGGAACATCATATTTGCGATATAACCATACAGCTATTGAGGAATAAAGATTGGTCTCTATGGAATAAAGCCACGTGGAAGTATTGGCCTGGTACCTTATGTTCCAAGCAGCACTTACCAAGATAAGTAAAGAATGTCACTTATCTGGCAAGCACAAGGAACCTCGAAATATTTTGGGAGAACCTCGGAAGAGAGGAATTCACCCAAATCTGTAGGTATTACAGGCAAAGTCTGATGACAAAATCCTTGGCTTGGCTTTCCTGGCCTGGAGAAGCCTTTAATGTTCAATCTGAGATTCCTTATAAAAAGTTCCAGCAAAGCAGACTTAAAAGAGCCTATGTGATCAATTCCTATTCTTGCTGTACTTATGTAAATAATTGGGTCAACTCTATTGGAACTAGACTTATTTTGCAAACTACTTAGTTTTAATTTGTCTATCTTTGATAAAAATGAGGGTGATTTAGAAAGAAAAATTATATTTCAGTAAAAACTATAGTGTACATTTGCAGATATTAGATCCTAGTTTTGTTAATTGTCTTTTAAGGTTTTTGTTTTATATTGTTGACTTGACTGGATCCTGATTTCTTCTAGTCTCCTAAAATATCTGGCTACAGACGTCCAAACTAACGTTTTTGATTTTTTCCATCATTTTCATTTGGAATCACTGAAAACTGAACCTGCCCTTTTTCCTGAAGCCTTACAAACTGAAGCTGATGGACTTGATATAAATTTAAGAGATTACCCGATGACATCATCAGAGACATTTTAAACTGCAAAAGATGCTTTGATGCTGACATCTAAAAATCTTATCTGGCTGTCCTCTAAACTCAGAAACTGCTTTACAACTTGCTCCAACAATTAACCTTGTTTTTCTTTCATTTACATAGAAATGCTTCCATTAAATACTTGATTGCTTGCTTCCGCGATATAGGTGTAACCTTGAGAGCCACCTGCATCACCACCTTCTAAAATGTACTTAATTGAACTATCTATTATCAGGACTAAGAAATGTGCTCAGTGAGATGAAACAATCTACCAACTCAGCTTCTGGACTATGAAACTTCTTTAATTTTCAAAAAGACTGTGAAACTTCTAGGGAAGTTTCAGAGGAGGGAACTGATGGTGCTCAGGGCAAGTTACCCCAGGAGGCACAACTCTGGTATGCAGATTATTTCGAGCTGAAGACAATAAGGACTCAGAGAGCTCAGGAAGAATATTTGAGTTTCCCCTCCCAAACTGTCTAAAGAATTTAAAACAAAAGATCAGTTTCAGGAAGGAGTTATTATCATGATGGTTGTAAAGATAATGTAGGATAGAGGTTACAACAGGAAAGACTCCAAGCCCCTTATATCAAAAACTCTATCTCTCCCTCCACATTATCTATAGATGACCCTGAGAGGAGTTGTCAGGCAAACATTTGCATTTCTATCTCCATGTGACATGCCTCTTGCCCTCTGAGGTCCCAGACCACTATCCACCCCCAACACGTTCCTCGCCTTTAACTGCAATACTTAAGCAGGCAGCTTAGACAGAGGGACGAGTTGCTCATTTCTGAGTTTCTCCCATGTATACATGTTATTAAACTTGTTATTATTTTCTCCTGCTAACCTGGCTTGTTAATTATTTGGCCAGCCATAAGAACCTTAAGGGAAAGGGCAGAGGGAGATTTTCCCTCTTCCCCCAACAACAAGATTATCTGATTCCCAGAAAAAGAAAGCATTACTATAATATTAAGGCTACAACTGTCAAAATGAAGCCAAGATACACTCAAGTCGAGCTTTTGTTCAAAAGTTAATTGGCTCCTCTTTGAAACTTTATCATGTTTATTATGTAAGCATAATATACAGCCTAGAATATAGAAAGTGCTTATGGGTAAGTTAATATTGTGACCATTTATTTTGTAAATGTTAGTATGAGAGATGTAATTCATTTTCTAGTATATTCAGATTTTCAAGATCTGCTAAACCTAAAGACACATTACTGGCAAGTTGGGATACCTCTAGACATCTGAAAAATATGAATCCTAAACAGAAGCATATAAATTCTCTATTCATCAGGTTCTAAGTTCTAAAACATTCTAAGGTTTTGGAACAAATCAATGTCATTCCAAATTTACAGTAAGGCTACATGTGCCACACAGGATCCTACAGGAAGAGAAATCCAGATTTTAAATAGAGGAGATTATGTACAAAAATAAAGTACGTTTTCAAGTCTGAAAGAGGATTTCAAGAAAGAAGAGACTCTCAGAACATGTGGGAAGTGGTAAATAACTTACCAACGGCTCTCTAAAGGAGAATATATTGTGGACAAAAGAGCTTCATACCAGAGCTAAAATGGCATCTCTGGAATCCTTACGATGAAACAGATGCTGAACTATTATTTCCTGAAACTTAAAATGCACCTTGGGCCAGCCCCGTGCCTTATCGGTTAAGTGCATGCGCTCCGCTACCTGCGGCCCGGGTTCGGATCCCGGGCGCGCACCGACGCACCGCTTCTCCGACCACACTGAGGCCGCGTCCCACATGCAGCAACTAGAAGAATGTGCAACTATGACATACAACTATCTACTGGGGCTTTGGGGGAAAATAAAAGGAGGAGGATTGGCAGTGGATGTTAGCTCAGAGCTGGTCTTCCACAGCAAAATAAGGGGGATTAGTATGGATGTTAGCTCAGGGCTGATCATCCTCAAAAAAAAATAAAAATAAAATGCATCTTATCCTCCAAACAAATACCACCTCCTGCCTTGCAGTTTACCTGGACATAGTGATGTGTTGGAATCGTTTTTCTAATTCATTTGTTCTTTTATTTTTTAAGATTTTATTTATTTATTTTTCCCCCCAAAGCCCCGGTAGATAGTTGTGTGTCATAGCTGCACATCCTTCTAGTTGCTGTATGTGGGACTCGGCCACAGCATGGCAGGAGAAGCGGTGCCTTGGTGCGCGCCCAGGATCCGAACCTGATCCACCAGCAGCAGAGCGTGCGCACTTAACCGCCAAGCCACGGGGCCGGCCCCTAATTCATTGGTTCTTAAACTTGATGGGCACCAGAAGCACCTGGAGGCCTTGTTGAAACCCAGATTGCCAGGCCCCACCCCAGACTTGCCAGTTCAGCAGGTCTGCAGCAGCACCTGACAATTTGCATTTCAGCCCAGTTCCCAGGTGATGCTGATGTTGCTGGTCCAAGGACTCCACTTTGAGAACCACAGCCTGATTTAGACTCTATATATGGTTAACAAATCCATTATTTTATCCTTTGGCTGTGACTTTTCCTTTATCACATCAGCACCTTAGCTCAGAATCTCCTCACTTAACAGTGGGAATACGTGGAGAGTTTAACAGCTGGTTCTCCTTTCCAGATCAGTTCTCCCTCTTCCTCTCAATACTACATTCTCTTGCCAGGTAACTGTTCCTTAAACATCAGTGCATCATAGATCTTCCTCGCTCAAAAACTCATGACTCTTATGCTGAACACAAGACATTTTGAATTCTCCACTTGGTTCACAAGGTCTTTAATAGCCTTACTTTAATAGTAAAATGTGGACACCCTGTTCTGTACACTGCCTGCTTTAAAGGATTATGTTAGGATTACATAAGATACAGTCAGTTCTCTTTATGCACAGTGTGACATTCTATAAGGTCATTGTGTACACTGAATCAGTGAATATGACCCACTGCTTCTACGAGAAATGCAGTGTTAGGTTCCTGTAAGCCTTAGTCACATTTTCTTCAACTGATCAGTACATTACCTTGTTCTCTGTGTGTTCTCTTTAAAGTCACCTTATTTAATATATATTGTTGATATATTAACATTGAACTCACACCAACAGCACTGCAACTCGTGTCTGATAGTAGCTTGTCGAACACACATATTTTCTCAGTAAAGGCACGTCACAGCCTCTTGCCCTGAGGAACACCAGGCAGCATTGCAGCCCTACACATGGGGGACATATTAAATGGCAAGGTCACCAACATAATGCACAAAAAGATAAGAAATGAGGCACTAAATAGACTGCAAGAAGGACACTTGTTTACAATGTGGGCTGAAACAAGAGGGCAGAGCAGCATCTTGTTGCCCCTCAGCTCAGAACGTGCACGTCGAGTGAATCAAATTTCTCACCACTTTGTGCATATCTGAAAATGGACATGAAAGCCCTGAGAGTGTTGATTTGGGGGCTGCTGGTACATTTTAGCTAGTGGACAAGTGTGCAAACACGGAATCCACAAATAATGAGGATCAACTATATTATGAAAGCATCTTTTCAAAACCAGAATATTGCTTATATATAAGAGCAATAATGATAACATAACAGCTAACATTTACGTGCCTACTATGTGCCAGGAGCTCTTCTAAGTACTTTACATAAGTTAATGCACGTAAATCTCACTAAAACGCTACAAGACAGGAGTTTTCAGTAGCCCCTTTTTATAGATGAGGAAACTCAGGTTCAGAGAGTAAATATTTCCACAGGTTCTCCAGTTAAAAGTGGAATAACTGGGATTGATGCCCAGACAAACTAGTCCAAAGCCCACAGCCTCAACCACTATGGTAGGAATGTGAGCAAATTTTCTACCACTCCCTAAAAAGCCCCTTCTGCTCCATCCTGTGTGGTCTCACACATACTTATTCACTCATCAAACATTTTCTGAGTGCACCAAAGGTGTCAGGTACGGCGTTTAGATACTGGAGAGACAAATAGAATGTCGACGCAAATAATCCATAACCAAATAAATAAAAATTTATCAAAATTGGGGTGAGTTTATTATGAGCCAAGCTTTGAGGATCATATAGCCGAGGAGAGTCCTTTCACAAAGAAATGGAACACTTCAAAGAAGTGAGGTGTACAGCGTGATTATATACCATCAAAGAGCATGGACCACATGTGATTGCAATGTCCCTTTTACAATAGCCACGACGTTGACCTGTTGGCACGGGGATTGATGGACACTGTGGGTATCAGGTCTGCTGTCTCCATGGACGTGGCTGTTGTCTCAAGTTTGGTGGTCACGGAATGAGCGCAGCAATCAAACCCTAGCCTACGGAGAAATGCTTATCCTTAAGGAAATGCTAATGTGGGGAAAGTTGCATTTACAACTTAAGGGCATTGCTTTTGTCTTTGGGACACATTAATTGCTTAAAGCGGATATACAATGGATGAACAGAGGCTACAGGCCCCTTTTGGGGAAAAGAAAAATAAAACAGGGTCAGGCCCAATTAGTTTTACACCAAATGGCTTCCTCATATGCTCCACTGTATCCTGTTGCTTGCCATTTATTTATCAAGAAGAAGGATAGTCTCAGATTTAAGGAGCTCACTGTCTATGAGACAAGAATAAAACAACAGTTATGGAAAAGGATATAAGTACAGGGTCCCAGAGTGGGGACATCAAAATGGGTGTCTAGATGGAGACCTCTCAGGAAATGTCTCCAAGAGGAAGGAACATTTGATATGAGTTTAGATCAAGAAATAGGAATTAAGTTGACTAATAAAGGGAGTAGGAGTGCAGAAGAAACACATATAAAAAGACAGATATAAAGGATGCTAAAGCTTTCAGAAAATGGAGGTATTTTTAAGGCTGGAACAAAGCGAACATGTAGAACACAGTGGGTGATGAGGCTAAAGATGAGGACAGCAAGAGAAAGCCTGCGTGTCCAGCTCAGGAGTCTGAATGTTCTCTCGGATGCTCTGAGCAGTCATTGAAGGAGTCTAAGCAGATATCAGATTTAAGCAAATTTGGATTCTAGAAGGTAACTCTGGAGGCATGGTGGAGGAAAGATTAGAAGAAATTAAGACTGAAGGAAAGGGACCTGTTGGAAGACTAGGCAGCAATCCAGATAAGATAGGTCTTGGCCAGCCCGGTGGCACAAGCTATTAAGCGTGAGCGGTCCAATGCGGTGGCCCAGGCTTCACTGGTTAGGATCTCGGGTGCGCACCGACACACCGCTTGGCAGGCCATTCTGTGGCAGCATCCCATACAAAGTGGAAGAAGGTGAGCGCGGATGTTAGCCCAGGGCCAGTCTTCCTCAGCAAAAAAAGAGGAGGATTGGCAGATGTTAGCACAGGGCTGATCTCCTCACAAAAAAAAAAAAAATAGGCCTTGGCTCAACCACGGAGTCTGCAGGTGGAGGAGGCCAGGAGGTGGGAAGCAGTGCTGGGCTCCTGCAGGAGGAAACTGAGCTGCCTCTCAGTCATGGGAAGACTGTGCCTGTCATGGTCTCCCCACCCCCATGCCCAAATGCCATGTTCCTTTCTACTTCTGTACCTTTCCTCTCTTCTCCCATCTGAAATCCTCACTCTTTCTTTCCTCCACCTGCTCAAAAGTGGTCCCTTTGAGGACTTGATCTAGTCCACCTCTCCTAAGAAGCTGTCTTTAATTACAATTTCTCTATAACATTCTCATTTTTTTTAAGGTTCTGTAATACAACATACACTAAATACCTTGGCAGAATCAAATTATATCTTGCAAACAATTTCATGTATGTGGAGGAGCTTGGAACCTTATAATTCTTTATATTTCCTTCGATACCTACCACAAATACCTTGCACATAGAGGTGAATGGATGTCCAGTAAAGTTAAATAGATTGGAAGCACACTTTATAAGCTAAAAACTTTTATGAGTTCAGTTATTCCTTTAGATCAGGTGCTTGAACCATTTGTTTTTCTCCACAGGTCAACAGTGTTGCCCAGCACAAATGAATTTTACACCTTCTCAAACTCGATAGAGCAAAGATGGAACTTCATTTCCCTTGCAAGCCTTACTGCCCCAGAGAAAAGCAACAACATGAGACGTCTAATTCTTTCTTCACATTCTCATCTCAAATTGTAACTGTTTCCCAGTTGCTAATTGGTTTTCATTATTAAAACTGACAAAAAAGTTTCTCATTCTTTCTTTCTTTCTTTTTTTTGTTTTATGAGAAAGATCAGCCCTGAGCTAACTTACAAGGCCAATCCTCCTCTTTTTGCTGAGGAAGATTGGTCTTGGGCTAACAATTGTGCCCATCTTCCTCTACATTATATGGGACGCTGCCACAACATGGTTCGACAAGCGGTGCATTGGTGTGCGCCCGGGATCCGAACATCTGAACCCGGGGCCGCTGTAGCGGAGAGTGTTTACTTAACTGCTGCACCACAAGGGTCGCCCCTCTCTCTATTTCTGAAGCTAAAATGTCTAAATCTTTCTCTGGGCTAGTTGGAGTTTCCATAAAATGAAAATGTACATTCCAGAAAAATCCTTAACTTTCCAGAATAATCTCGAATATGGTAAACACCTTGGCAAAAATGTCACTGATTTTCAATGTCAGTGCCTCCACAAGGGTATCCTTGCATTGTCTCCCCTCCCAACCACCTCTCACTTTGGCCCTCCCCAGGCTCAGGGGGTCAAACTGTTTACTGAGCACTAGGAATGATCAGAGTCTGAGGGAGACTTCAAGGATGACTAAGCCATGGTTTCTGACCCCAACCATCACTCTCCATCTCTGCTTTAACCTCTATTTTTCTTACTCTGGTTTCTACTTTAGTTGTTTACTTGTCTTGTGAATTGTTGTTTTGTGGTTTATAATTACCATGTAAATTCATATTGTTGCCTTAGAGTTTAGAAAGAACTTACATTAAACAATGTTTTTTTCCCAGCCCTTTGATGTGTCTAATACCTTTCAACGAAATTCAAGTGGCTTCTTGTTTTTACGTCTCCATCATTATTTAGAATTATGTTCACCCCACACTTTTGAACTGACCAATGCTGCTTTACTCTTTAAACTTTTCTATGACAAGACTCACGTGAGGAATCCCTGAAGCACCATCAGCTAGGCATCCTCACATTCCTCACATCTGTTTCCTTGATTTGTTCCTAACTAAAGATGTTTCTGAAACTAATACTGAATTGTACCAAGTGGTCACTGCATAAAAAGCACTATCACAGATACCTTAAAGAGAAGAAATGGAAAAGAATATTCAATTCCTCAGATAAGTTTGCAATCAAATGAGGCATTGAGGGGACCTGGGGGCACTGATAAGAGCAGGAATCTAAGAGAAGAGTTTTAAGTCAATTTCAAATGAGATTAAAACTGGAATGAGATAGTATTTTACCAGTTATCTGAAATCATAGGCATTTTTCTGACCTTTGAGAATTTATTTGCATATAAACTGTACCTGTGGGGAAAGAGAGTGCTGATATTGTTTAATTTCTTTTTATTATTCACCACTTTGTAATAGATGTGGCTATTCACAATTAATAAATATCATAACGTGGAGAGACCCAACTGCCTCTTGTTATCAGTTCTTACACAAAGCTAAAGTTTTAAAGATCAAATTTCATTCTAGTTACCTTTCAACTAGTCTATTTATATCAGAAAGATGCTGAGTTTTAGGAAAATACTTCAAAACACAAATTTTATATGTAATTTCAAAAGCAAAAAATGAGTTAAAAATTGGGTGGTAACCGATTCTGCTGCTATATATTAAACTTTAACATGGGAGCAGACATTTTTAGAGAATATAATTGATATTTGCCTATTTATATATTGTAGAATGTTAAAGGATTTACAGTTTTAATAGTATTTCAAATACCAGAGAATAAAAAACAGAACTGTTTCAGTTTTATGAAATAGCTTTTTAGACATAGCAGATTTTCAGAGCCTATTACTTGAAAATAAAACAATCAGTTTGTGAGGTTTAAGCCATGTGGTTTTATTTTAAACTTGCTCATTCCATAGGAGCATCAATAAAAGCCCTCTAGGAGTAGCTGACGCTCTTTCCTTCCGCCTGAGCACCAGCTGTATTTTCTTTAAGCATCAGACTCTCGGGCAACACCATAGCCCTCAACTCCGTTTAGTTGAGAAAAGGCTTTATGTGTCATGTGTTGTTTCTAGGGGTATGGAGCTCCCAGACTTATTAAGTACAGGGAGAGAGTAAGAGTCTGAACACATTCAATAAACTCCAATGTGCTCAGGTGAGAAGACAGGTGCCTGAACTCACATCTGAAGAAGAACTTAGAGGATGCTTTCTGACTCTGCTTCGTGCCTCTGACTAAGCAGTCCTGGACATCCCCGTTACAGCCACGGAATAACACAGGCAGTCTTGATGGACCAGAAGTCCTCCTATGTCCATCATTTGTGCAGAGCAAACTGGCTTAAGACCTCTCATTTCCTCCTGCAGTGGTAATTTACAGAGATACAAAACTGCCATCTAGTGACTAAGAGAGCAGCAAAGTGCTTTACATGAAAAGTGAAACTCTGAATTTTATAAAACAGAACAGTGAAGCACTAAAGTTGGTAAAGTTCACACAATGTGGCACACGAAGGTTATAGTAAACCAGAAAAATGTGTAGGTGAACTAACCAGTTGCTCTCTATGCCTCTAAAACATGTCTTGACATCCTACTCATAAATAGTAGAGTTTAAATATAATAAACTAACTTTGGAAATAAACTTCTCATCTCATGTCATCCAATGCTGTTGGCAGGAGCCGGTATTAAATAGCCAGATGGTGAGAACCCATGTTGAAGCACCATTTTTATCACAGTGGAGAGAATATGAGGCATAACCCAACGGGCTGATGTTCAGATCTTCCCTCTTACCCTTGATCAATTTTGTAACCATGGTTTTCTTTAGCAGTTAAATATGAATTATAACAGTTACTTTAAAGGATTACTCTAAGAATTGCATAAGGTAATACAGTAAAGGAACTGGCACACAGTAGATTGATAGTTAATTCTCCTTCCCTGTCTCTCTTCTAAGAAACATACAGAAATAATCTAAGAATAGAACCCGTGTATAAAGAAAACTTATGAAAAATAGTCAATGGCTCCTGAAGTAAGGGACATCATTGTTGAGTGCTTAACCTCAACTGCCTCCAAATACTGTTAACTCTCAATTAATTCTATGTGTTTTCTGTCTTCCAGACACTTCACTGGCTACAAGGAAAGGAGAAGTGTGAAATTGAAATTAATTTCACCTTTGAATGGCCTAGCTGTAACAACAGGTGTTTTAAATCACCTAGTTCTTCAGGTTTTCTGCTCATTACTATATAGTTTAACATGGTCCACAGCCGGAGAAAATAAGAAAATCATTATAATTTTACATACATGAATATATGTCTTGACTATTACAGCTGGACTCTTAATATATAGAGCAATGTTGTACATGTTTTGTGCTTGTTGATAGTACAGAATACTTTTGTCCAGACTTTCTTTGGCATTATCATAAATAATGAAGAACTCAGTAATATAAGCCCAGGAGAAAAGAGTTTATAAAAATCTAACATACTATCCTAGTCATGCCTCAAAAACAAAAAAGAGCTATAAAAATAATGAGAGGATATTTTGAAGGCACTATTTTTCTTAATTATTTTCAACTTTATTTCCCTTTACCTCTTTTTAATCTGTCTCCGTCTTATTCGCTATTGGCTAATCATCTCACAGTAATTAAATCACCCTCAGCTGAGTCCACCATGCCTCTTCAAGTGCCCCGGCCTAATATCTGTCTCAGATCTGACAACAAGTAGCTGGGAAACCCTGTTTTGTGGCACTATTTTTAAGAATATCTTTACTCTTGAGCTGGCCCCGTGGCTTAGTGGTTAAGTGTGCGCACTCTGCTGCTGGCAGTCCGGGTTTGGATCCCAGGTGCTCACTGACAAGCCGGTTCTCCGGCCATGCTGACACGGCGTCCCAAATACAGCAACTAGAAGGATGTGCAACTATGACATACAACTATCTACTGGGGCTTTGCGGGAAAAATAAATAAATAAATAAAATTATTAAAAAAAAAAGAATATCTTTACTCTTACAATAATAGCTATATGTTTGAAAGGCACCAGTGGGTTACAAAACGAAGTACTTGACCAATGTTGTATCCTCATTTTCCCTCCAGGGAGAACACAACATTCGTGTGTAATGCAGGGCTGCTGCTTTATTGTTCTCTCCTTTCAAGACATTTTATTACTTGTAAAACATAATAGGATTAATAGTGATATATGAGTAACAATATAAACTTACAGACAGCAAAAAGATACTATTTCAGTGTCATCATTTTATGTACTGTAACAAACAGTAATATTTTCATAGTGTAATATCTTGATTGATCATAAATTTTTTCCTGGCTCATTTTTATGCTAATTCATTTATTAGATTACCAAATTTATACTTTTATGATCTTTATTTTCAATCAATATAATTGAAGGGACATCAGTTGTTCTTGGTAAGTGAAAGTTCAGAAAAAATTTTTGATAATGTATAAGTTTGAGAAGGATCTTTTTGTTTTTTAAAAGACAAGTCAGGCCTGGCCCTGTGGCTTAGTGGTTAACTGCGCGCGCTCCGCTGCTGGAGGCCCGGGTTCGGATCCCGGGCACGCACCGACGCACCACTTCTCCGGCCATGCTGAGGCAGTGTCCCACATACATCAAGGATGTGCAGCTATGACATACAGCTATCTACTCGAGCTTTGGGGGAAAAATAAATAAATAAAATTATAAAAAATATAAAAGAGAAGTCATTTAATATTTGGAAAAGTTCTCAAAAATCATCAAACTCTTTAATTTTACAGAAAGGAATACTACGTTCCAGAGAGCCTAAGTACGTTGTCACACACTAACCAGAAACAGACCTGGGCCTAGAACTCAGGTCTGAGTCACCTGACTTCTACTGGACCACACTCAAGGGAGCACACCCTCTTCTTACTGGTAATTTCTAATACTAAGTTATTTTCAAAAGCACAGTTGAGAGAAATTGTAAATAAATAAAACGTGATTTTATATAAAAAAGTAGCAATTGCGACCCACAATTTCTATTCCATATGAGTGTTTCCTTTCTTGTAGGTTTCTTGTTTTTAATACCAAGTCCATTTTGGTAACAAGACAAAAGACATAATGTTTAGTTTCTTTAGTAACATAAAAAAAGCTTCTGTGGAAATTAAAAAGACACTAACTAATGTCTCTTCTACTAAAGCAACTTAAGAATATTATTTGATTTTGGGAAAGCTCTGAGAGATTTTTTTAAAAATCATATCCACGTGACTATTAGTCCAGCCAGGCACATCTCCACATGACATCTCCTAGAGTGCCCAGTTTTCTGCTGGATCCAGCTATTGTCAGGCCCAATGCTCTGGCTGAGTAGAGAATGATGCCGCTTCTGAAAAGCATGTACTCAGTTCCACTTCAAGGCTGATTGATGGAGACACTAGGAAAGGAAAAGATGAAAATATTACCCTAATCAATGATGTAAAACACAAGATATGAACAACCGTTAAAAGAATTCTCTATGAAATTGATCAATTCTACTATCACTACACCGGGCTATTTCCTATCAGTAGTTTGACACATAAACAAATAGAATAGTGTATTTAATGATATCAATTCTTTTAGTTGTGTGCTTTTCCTTTTAAAACTACATATGCTTATATGTGTTTGCTTTATTTTCAGGTGGTGTCACCGTGTCAAGGCCTCGCGGGCAGGTGGGGCCTTCACTGAGGACCCCCAAGGCCCCCCCTAGGCCCGCTGGCTGTGCACCTGCCCTTGGCCTCATGGGTTAAACCCAAGGCCACAGGGCTGCCATAGTGAGCGGCCAGAGAAAGAAGGGTCCATGAGAGAGGTAGGCGAGGGGCGCAGGCTCTGCCAACATCCTCTTCTCAGGTCCCTGAGAGAGAGAGACAGAGAGATAGAGAGAGTGAGAGAATGAGAGAGATCCCTGACCTCTGCATTGCTGCCTCCACCGCTGGTGCCATGTCACACACCATCCCCCTTCCCCCAGCATCCCCATGCTACCCCTGGGAAGGCACCACCACTGGGAGGCCTGTTCCTGGTCACCTCCCTGTTGTCCCTTCAGGACCAGAGCCCAGTGCAGGGGAGTTGGTTCAGACAAACATTTACATGTCCCTCTCCATGAGAATTGTCTTCTCCAGTCTCACATCCCAAACCCCACCCCCAACATCCTCCTTTGTCTTATCTGAAGATAGTATTTAAGAGGAGCATCTCTGCCATTCTTTTGAGAGACTCCATTTCTCATGTGTCTCCCATGTATACATGTTATGAGCCCAATTTAATCAAGCATGGATTCTTTTACTTGCCTATTTGCATCAGGAACATAATTACTAGCTAGAGAATTAGAGAATATTCATGGTGAATGAAAGATGTCATTTCTAATAACATAATGGAATTCCTTGAGGCTTTATTCTGGGGATATCTGTAGGATTAAGTCAGGACACACTGTGAGAGTGATAAATAAGTTCTATATATTTTTCTTCTTCAAGACCATGAATTTCAGCCACGGTTCATACCCATCTACTTTGCAACAATGAAAAACAAACAATGACCTTGAATATTTTGCCCTCAGATTCATTAGTCTTTAAAGTATTAATTGAACAATTTAAATCTAGATGAGTGAAAGACTATGGAGACTTCTAGAATGTCACGTTAGGTCCTTTAGAATTGTTTTTATAAAACATTTCTATTCCTTCTTATACCTTGACAATAATGTTACTCTGAATCTGTTTTAAAGAGGATGATGGCAGATTTACTTTAATTTGCACCCTTTTTTAAGTACATTTACCTAATATTTCTCAGTCTCTTGAAAACTTTTATCTTTAGCTCAACATTCATTTAAATCACCAGACCTATTTTTTTTTTTTTTTTTTTTACTTTTTATATTATTTTATTGAGGTCATAATAGTTTGTGACATTGTGAAATTTCAGTCGTACGTTATTATTTGTCAGTCAACATATATATGTGCCCCTTTACCCCTTATGCCCCCCCCAACCCCCTTCCCCTCTGGTGACTACTAATCTGTTCTCTTTGTCCATGTGTTTGTTTATCTTCCACATATGAGTGAAATCATGTGGTGTTTGTCTTTCTCCATCTGGCTTATTTTGGTTAACTTAATACCCTCAAGATCCATCCATGTTGTTGCAAATGGGATGATTTTGTCTTTTTTATGGCTGAGTAGTATTCCATTGTATGTATATATATACCACATCTTCTTTATCCAAGCATCAGTTGATGGGCACTTGGGTTGCTTTCAAGTCTTGGCTATGGTGAATAATGCTGCAATGAATGCAGGGGTGCATAAGTCTCTTTGAATTGTTGATTTCAAGTTCTTTGCATAAATACCCAGTAGTGGAATAGCTGGGTCATATGGTATTTCTATTTTTAATTTTCTGAGAAATCTCCGTACTGTTTTCCATAATGGATGTAGCAGTTTGCATTCCCACCAGCAGTGTATGAGGGTTCCCTTTTCCCCACATCCTCTCCAACATTTGTTGTTTTTGTCTTGGTAATTATAGCCCTTCTAACAGGTATAAGGTGATATCTCATTGTAGTTTTGGTTTGCGCTTCCCTGATTAGTGATGTTGAACGTCTTTTCATATGCCTGTTGGCCTTCTGTATATCTTCTTTGGAAAAATGTCTGTTCATATCCTCTGCCCATTTTTTTTTTTTTGTGAGGAAGATCAGCCCTGAGCTCATATCTATGCTAATCCTCCTCTTTTTGCTGAGGAAGACTGGCTCTGACCTAACATCTATTGCCAATCCTCCTCCTTTTTTTCCCCAAAGCCCCAGTAGATAGTTGTATGTCGTAGTTGCACATCCTTCTAGTTGCTGTATGTGGGACGTGGCCTCAGCATGGCCGGAGAAGCGGTGCCTTGGTGCATGCCCAGGATCCGAACCCCGGGCCGCCAGTAGTGGAGCACGTACACTTAACCGCTAAGCCAACGGGCTGGCCCTCTGCCCATTTTTTGATCGGGCGGTTTGTTTTTTTATTGTTGAGTTGTATGAGTTCTTTATATATTTTAGAGATTAACTGCTTGTCGGATATATGATTTGCAAGTATTTTCTCCCAATTGGTGGGTTGCCTTTTCGTTTTGCTCCTGGTTTCCTTTGACTTGCAGAGGCTCTTTAGTCTGATGTAGTCTCATTTTTTTTTTCTTTTGTTTCCCTTGCCTGAGTAGACATGGTATTTGAAAAGATCCTTCTAAGACCGATGTCAAAGAGAGTACTGTGTATATTTTCTTCTAGTTTTTTTTTTGTTTGATTTTTATTGATATTTTAATGGTTTCTAACATTGTGAAATTTTGGGTTGTACATTTTTGTTTGTCCATCACCCCATATATGACTCCCTCCACCCCTTGTGCCCACCCCCCACCCCCACTTCCCGGGTAACCACAGTCCAGTTTTCTCTGTCCATGTGTTGGTTTATATTCCACATATGAGTGAGATCATACAGTGTTTGTCTTTCTCTTTCTGGCTTATTTCACTTAACATAATACACTCCAGGCCCATCCATGTTGTTGCAAATGGGACGATTTTGTCTTTTTTTATGGCTGAGTAGTATTCCATTGTATATATATACCACATTTTCTTAATCCAATCGTCAGTCGAGGGACACTTAGGTTGCTTCCACTTCTTGGCTATGGTGAATAATGCTGCAATGAACATAGGGGTGCATAAGCCTCTTTGGATTGTTGATTTCAGGTGCGTTGGATAGATTCCCAGTAGTGGGATGGCTGGATCATAGGGCATCTCTATTTTTAATTCTTTGAGGAATCTCCATACCATTTTCCATAGAGGCTGCACCAATTTGCATTCCCACCAGCTGTGTATGAGGGTTCCTGTTTCTCCACATCCTCTCCAACATTTGTTGTTTTTTGTCTTGGTGATTATGGCCATTCTAACGGGCGTGAGGTGGTATCTTAGTGTTGTTTTGATTTGCATTTCCCTGATGATTAGTGATGTTGAGCATCTTTTCATGTGCCTATTGGCCATCTGTATATCTTCCTTGGAGAAGTGTCTGTTCAATTCCTCTGCCCATTTTTTGATCGGGTTGTTTGTTTTTTTGTTGTTCAATTGTGTGAGTTCTTTATATATTATGGAGATCAACCCCTTGTCAGATGTATGTTTTGCAAATATTCTCTCCCAGCTGGTTGGTTGTTTGTTCATCTTGATTCTGGTTTCATTTGTCTTATAAAAGCTCTTTAGTCTGATAAAGTCCCACTTGTTTATTTTTTCTTTAGTTTCCCTAGTCTGGGTAGGCATGTCATCCGAAAAGATTCCTTTAAACCCAATGTCAAATAGTGTGTTGCCTATATTTTCTTCTATGAGTTTTATAGTTTCAGGTCTCACCTTCAGGTCTTTGATCCATTTTGAGTTAATTTTTGTGAATGGCGATAGCACATGGTCCACTTTCATTCTTTTGCATGTGGATGTCCAGTTTTCCCAACACCATTTATTGAAGAGACTTTCCTTTCTCCATTGCATGTCCTTAGCACCTTTGTCGAAAATTAACTGTCCGTATATGTGTGATTTTATTTCTGGGCTTTCAATTCTGTTCCATTGATCTGTGTGTCTGTTTTTGTACCAGTACCATGCTGTTTTGATTACTATTGCTTTGTAGTACACCAGACCTATTTGATGAAGCCGACATGAACATTTACTCGAAAACTCCTCAGAAAATTACTAATTTAACCTGTACCCTGGACGATCCATTGTAAAACTCAAACTGGATTTGCCAGGCCCCTCAAAACGGCTCATAACTCTGTTTGTACATTTATCTGGGAAGATACTATCTGAAGGTAATTGTTCTTCCCAAATGCTTTCTTTAATTCAATCAGCAATACTTCCAAAGTCTTAATGAAAATGTGGCCAATTTGGTGAAATCCAAGTGACTTTTTTGTTTTTGCATGCCAATGAGATTAAGAAAATAAGTATTTTAATTATTGTTATTGATTTTATAAATCAGAGATGAAGAAAACAAACTTCTTTGTCCAAAGACATTTCTGCAAATGAAATCGTCTGAAAAACTGACAGCTAGCCCCCTGTTTTAACCACTAAACCATAAGAAATGTAATACCGTGGGCAAACACTTGAGAGTTGTCACCTGCAGGAGTCCCCAGCACTGTTGCCCCATCAGGGCCATGGATCAGGGGAAGGAGCCAGTGGAGGGGAGTCAGCTGGGCCCTCAGCATCCTTCCTTCCTTGGTCAGAACCCGGTCCCAGCTGCTCCCTGTATCATCTTCTGGGGAAGCAGAGAATTCTTCTGGAGACACAACACATTGGGTGTTAAGGATGTCATTGTTCTTTTATAAACAGATGTTAGATCGTGTAACGGGCTTCTCAGGACAGGAGAAGCCACCTCAAGGGAAGGCAGAACTTCTCCAGGAGCTGAAGGTCATCCAGGGAGAGCAGAGTCAAGGGCTGCACAGCGTCAGCCGGCTCCTGCTCTCCATCTCATGGACACCTCGGTCCCCAATCCCCGACACCCCTCCCAGTGCCCCCCCAAGGGTTCCCATTGTATCCTCAGAGTCCCGAGCAAGCGCAGGACCGGTGCTCAGAGTGGCAGAGGGGCCGCCGAGCTGGAGAGCCCCGGGGCGCATGCACTGGGGGCGGAGTCCCTGATGCGGAAGTGGTGGCCACTGGAGTTTGTGTGGGGGGCTCGGGCAGTTTCTGGATCCTTCCTCCAGGATTTTCAGCGCGGGGAGCTCTCCTTTCTGCAGTGTGGAGGAGCGCTGGGCAGGAGCGGCGCTGAGGTAGGCGGTGGGCAGCGGGGTCCGCGTGGAGATCTCCGCCGCGTATGGCGGGAGTGCGGTGTCTGGGGCAGCGGATGGGACCGGGGGCCGGGGCTGCTGGCGGGCTGCTCCAGGCGGGGGAGCCCAACCTCTGTCCCTTGGAGGAGCAGAAGAGCGCCGCTTGGCCAGCCTGTCCCTGTGCCTTGGCGGGGCCCCACCTCAGCGGGGTCACACCCATCCGTGGTGCAGGGGGCGGCAGGGAGTCGCCTGCCCTGTGCACCCGCCCTTGAGTTCGCGCCCCCTGGGACCCCGTCTAGGCCAGGTCGCGACATCTTTGGGTGAACGCTTTCCTTCGGAAGAGGGCCTGTGGTCAGCGCTCCTCTGCCTGACTCCGCTCAGGCTATTGGGCTCCTCATTGCCTTCATTAAACAAATGAACGGTTCCTACATCCTTGGGACCACCTTTATTGAAAAGCCTGATCGCATTCATGGTTTCTGATAATTGACTTTATATTTGCAAGGTGAACTTTGAAGCCTGTGAATTGTTGTAAACTGCATTTAATGAAAGGAGCTTTAAACAATCTTTGGTGCAAATTGTGTAGCTTCCTAATACTAACTCACCTTCTGTTAACATAGACTGATGACTGATCAATTGATGATTGACATAATGTGTATGGAATTTTGGTTTCAGTTGAAAAGATTTTCTTGGCAGTCGGTGCTAAAATTAAAATCGGATAAAGAGGAGGATTTTGGAAGCTGTATGTAGTGTCTGTTTTGTCTCCGTACTCATTTAGAATTGTAAGAATTTAGATTTGGAAAGCCCATAGAACAAGAAGTTTGAAATTTTGATTTGACTGACAAGGCGAAAGGTCAAAAGGTCAAATACGGTAGGATGTCATTTATATAATATTCTAGAAAAGGTAAACCATAGGGAAAGACAACAGATCGTTAGTTGTCATTAGTTTTCATATTTAGTTAATCATTTAGTTTAATAGTTTAATCATTAGTTATAATATTTCTTATTAAAAATACATTTTAATGATAGCATCCTAATTATGCTTTTGGGTGATACCAGAAGTTGATAACCTATTAAATTCTGCAGTAGGAAGAAATGACATGTTGGTTATTGGCGTCTTTGAAGTGTAAGTATTGGCGGTAATGAAACTTTTAAATGAGCTTTTTTGGATTCTGAACTACTGATTTTTTTACTAGATCCTGTTGGACATGGCATGTTACAAGTTTCAAAAGGCTCTTTAAATTATTGTAGCAGGCTGAAGCTATTAAATTATAATGTAAGCTCTTTATAGATGAAACAGGCAAAAATACAAAAAGCCATTCATCAATTTATCTTTGTTAAAAAATCAAGTAAATCTTACCATACACATGAATGACTTTTGGCTAGACAGACCTGAACTTGACAAGATGGACTCATTGGTATGGGGAACTTCTTTTGGAATGTTAAAATGGGAGAGGATATACAAATTTTACCTGAGGGTGACCCAAGTCAATATGGCAGGTTTAGTTGCTTTTACACTCTTTCTGAGTTATGATCTTGATTAAAAACCTGGTCATAGACATTCCAAGACATTTGGGCCATCTTATGTATCAATATAATAAGATGTCTTATTTCTCTGATACTTTCTGATTTCAGGGTGTCTGGGGAAAACAGTTTCTCAACATACGTACTTTGGAATATAATTATTTATTGTTGACTAATTGAATCATAGAATTGTTGCGTTGGAAATAATTTTAGTGGTTTAGAGCCTAACCTCTTCAATTTCCAGGAAATGGAAAGTGAGGTTTCTTGAGTTAAGTTGTCCACAGTCAGACTGCTACTTTAGTGGCAGAGTTGGAACTAAATGCTCAGATGTTTGTCTCCAGATTCCTAGTACAGTGCTTTCTGTGCTACATACTATTAAGTAGACAAACCAATGAGTTACCTTCTCATATCATATACGTAGCCAGCAGGGTCGATTATTTCCCATATGCATTTCTTTCCTTTCTTTTTTAAATAACTACTAACCACAATTAATTTATTCCCCTGCCATGTTTAATGACTATCCTTGTGTGTGTCTCCTCGAGCACAGGTGTGAACTCCCTAGAATGGAAACCTGCTGTTATGAGAGGTTTGGGGATTCGATTGGAGACGTATCGGCTGAGATAGCAGCAGATCCGAATAGGTCATATAATAAGAAGGAAAAACATCAGATCGATCGGAAAGGGAAACACCAGATCGACTGAAGGGAAATGACACAAATCAACCGGAAAGAGAAACACCAGGTTGACCGAAAAGAGAACACATCAAATCAGTTACTTCACAGTAAATCAATTACTCACAACATCCATGCCCCACTGCCGGGAGAGTCCTGTCAATCGACACGGCTGGGCAAGGATCACACATCCTGGGCAAGGCGTCCCTTCCACAGGTGCAACTCTCGCCGGGTCTCAGTCTCCAGCAGTTTATATAAGCAGTTACAGAGTTTACAGAGCAAGCATCCAGTGTTTCCATGCACAAATGGTTATCAGTGGCGTACGTGCACTGAGCCCCTTGGCTAACGTCCCAACCCAGCAGTTGTGTACGTGCACTGTTTTCTTTGGTTATCGTCTTAGCCCGGCACAGATGGCCAGTCCATCCCGTGCTACGACGCTCCAAGAGCCTTGAAATGTTACAACTTGCAACTCCCTCCATGGGAGAAGGGCCAGTTCCCACCACGCAGAAAGCAGCTTTTATATTTCTTTTTGTGCTGGTGGCTGTAGGTCAATGGAGTGGCCAAACATGGCCGTACTCATGTCAAGACACCTGCCTGTGATTGAATTGTTGGGCCAGAGGCTGATGTGCATCTGCATCTTGACGAGCTGCAACCAAATCATCCTCTGAAGTTTTAACAATTTCCATTCCCTCCAACAGTGTTTGAGTCATCCTTGCCCTGGGATTGGTCAGATTAGCATTGTCAGATTTTTAAATTTTTGCCAATCTGATGGGTGAGAAATGAAGTATTTGTTTTCCTCTTTTGACAAACGCATAGAGCTGTGCAACTCCCAAAATTGAGATACAGAGCAGTTCCAGCACCCAGAACTCCCCTGAGCTGCTCTTTTGTAGTCAACTCTTCCCCCAACCTTAACCCCTGGCAGCTATGATCTGTTGTCTTTCTCTATGGTTTGTCTTTTCTGGAATATCATATAAATGGAATCCTACAGTATTTGGCCTTTTGAGTCTGGTTTCTTTCATTTAGCATGATACGTTTATTTGAGTGTTCATCCATGTTGTTCATTGTATCAGCAGTTCCTTCTGTTTTATTGCTGAATGTAGTATCCATTATATGAATTTACCACAGTTTATCCATCCACCAGTTGAAGGACATTTGAGTTATTTTCAGTTTTGTCTTTTTTGACTATGAATAAAGCTGCTATAAATCTTTATGATTTGAGAAGGCAAACAAGTTTTTGTATGAACATGTCTTCTTCTCCTGGGTAAGCACATAGAAGTGGAATTCCTGGGTCATATGGTATGTGCATGTTTAACTTTATTTTAAAAACTCTTTGTGGTAGCAAAGTCATGGCCCACAAAGATGTCCTAATCTCTGAACCTGGGAATACATTAGTTTACTTGGCAAAGGTGAATTAAATTTGCAGACGGAATTAAGGTGACTGATCAACTGATTTTAAAATAGGGAGATTATCCTGGATTATCCAGGTGGACCCGGTGCATCACAAAGGCCCTTAAAAGGGAAAGAGAAGCAGTAGAGGAGAGAAAAAGATACAACAAGGGAAGCAGGGCCAGAGAGATGCCGAGTTCTTGGATTTGAGGGTGGAGGAGGGGGGCCATAGGCTAAGGAATGTGGTGTTCTCTAGAAGCTTGAAAAGGCTAGGAAATGGATTAAGCTTTAAAGTCCCCCAAAAAGAACCTAGCTCTGCCAACACTTTGATTATAGCCCAAAGAGACCCGTGTCAGACTGCTAACCTACAGAACTGTAAAACTATAAATCTGAGTTGATTTAAGCCATGAAATTTGTGCTAATTTGTTACAGCAGCATAACAAACTCCTCTTTAAAACTGTTTTCCAAAGAGGCTGAACCACTTTGTGTTCCCACCAGCAATGTAGGGGTGTTCCAGTTACTTTCCATCCTCATTAACACTTGGTATGCTCAACCTCTTTAATTCTAATCATTCCAGTATGTACATAGCAGGATCTCAATGTGGTTTTTATGTGCCTTTTTCTCATGATTAACGACCTTGAGCATCTTTTCATGTGCTTATTTGCCATCTGTGTATCTTCTTTGGTGAAGTGACCAAATCTGTGACCATTTTAAACTTGGATTTTCTTATTGCCGAGTTCTGAGAGTTCTTTATAGTCCTGTCAGATATGTGATTTGCAAAGGTCTTCTCCCAGTCTGTGGCTTGCCTTCTCCAGCCTCCCACGAGTGTCTTTGTAACGTCTGTGTAACATAACTCGAGAGGTTTCACATGACCTTATCTTCTTTCATTGGGAAACAGAGTGAACTTGGAGCACCTGAGTCCAATCAGACTTTGATCAGAGTTGGGTCTGGGTCTCCATTTTAGTAAACCCAGACCTTCCACTTTCCCCCTGTTCCTGTTTGCGGTGCTTCCCTCCCCCGCACAGGGGTCTGGTCCTAAGTCTGGTAGATCTCTGTCTCCTCAGGTTTGGGATCCCACAGAAAACTTAGCTATGCCCGTCAGACATCTCAGCGTAGCTCTCCAGCCTCCTACCTTACATTGTTCACAATATGGCAAATTCCCGGAAGGTCCAACTAGCAATATGTTTGACTTAGGCCACTTCCACCACTTCCGGAGGTTTCACTTTGCTTTGTGGAAGCTTTTGGCCTATTTCCCCAGATTCCTGTGTGGCACCAAAACTTAACACAGGTGCTATGAGGAAGAGCAGTTGTGTGTCTGAGAGCCTTCAGGTTTCCTCTGCCACACCAAACTAGAAGTTTGGCTAGTTTCTCTTTTCCCTAGCCGAGGCTCTGACTGAACAAGCCAGATCCTCGGCAAGCACCCAGAATCAGAAAATGCCTGCAGGGTAAAGAAAGATAAAAATCCCTGCTCACATAAAAGAGTTTTCTTCTTTCTGGAATTTTAGTTGGTTGGTTCTGAAGTTCTCTGATGCTCTAAAAATATATTTATAATTTATCTGGCTTTGTCCAGTTTTGCAGCAAGAGTGTTTTCCTGTCCTAGTCTCCTCTAAACCAGAAGTTCCCTTGTCATTAGTTTTTAACTCCATCAGTTATACCCTGTCAACATTATTATTGTTTGGTAAAGTCATGTTTTCAATGATTTATTCAGACGTTTACCCTTTTTTATCCTCACGATCCATTTTTACATTTTAGCATTTCTTCTTCTATCAATTTCTTCTTAAAGTACATTCTTTTTCACTTTTTAAATTTTTTCTTGAGGAAGATTAGCCCTGGGCTAACATCTTTTCCTATCTTCGTCTATTTTGCATGTGGGTCACCACCACGACATGGCTGATGAATGCTGTAGGTCCACACCTGAGATCCAAACCCATGAACCCAGGCAACCAAAGTGGTGCTTGGTGAACTTAAACCACTACACCAGGTGGCTGGCCCCCTTAAAGTACATTCCTTTGATGTTCCTTAATGAGCATTTGTTGGTGGTAATACTCTTAGTAAATGTTTGCATAAAAATATCTTTAATTCACCCCAGTTCTTGAGATATGGTTTGATTGGGTATACACTGAAAATTATCGTCTCTCTGTACCCTGAAGAATTAATCCAACTCTGTCTTGCCTTCCATTGTTAAGAAACGTATCATGGGTCTAAATGTAAGTCTCCATAAGTGTTCTGTCCCTCTGCGGGGCTTTGAATGTCTTCTTTTGTGTTTGGTGTTCTTTGGTTTCCCTGGATGGATCTGACTCTAGATTTATTTTTTTAATTCTGCTTGAGATGTATTCAGCTGCCTGAAGCTAGAATAGAAGAATTTTATCAATTCTGGAAATTTCTGTTATTATGTCTGAATATTCCTTTAAATCATATATATATTTATATTTTTTAATTCAAATATATATACACATATTTATACACATTCAATATATATTCATTAAATATATATTTATATTATTTAACTCAATATTTTATATTATTCAATATAATGATTTATGTTATTCAAAAAAATACATATATTATTCACATATATGGTTTCCTTTACTTGACCAAACTCAAACCAGGCTCCTTTGAGCCCTCTTCTTCACTAGGCCTTGATCTTGGCCTATAATAACTACAGCCTCTCAGCACAAATGGTTTCACCCCACACACACACATTAAAGACTTAAACACAGACATAGTTTCTAACAGCTCAAATCCACATCCCTACGATGACCCCTGCCCCCTTATAGTGCCTGCCTGAGAAAGCTCAAGGCAGCCAAAAGAATTGACTGTTTGTTCTGGCCAACACTCGATCATTGGCCCCTGACATCCCTTTCTTAGAGCATTTACCCAAAAGTGCTTACAACTGTGAATCTTTCCTCTGTCTTTTTGAGTTGTGTATGTGTCTCCTATAACTGCATTTCTCAAGGTCCTGAGAGCCATTCCTTGAGAGGAGGACAGGGTGTCAGTCTCCCAGACTCTGTGAGAGGAGAGAAGTTAAACTTTGATCATTTCCAACTAGCAGACACAACTGACCAGATCACACTGCACTGACCAACACTCTGTAGCTTTTCCCTCCCTGACTCTACTGAGCCCCTCTTCACCCCTCTGCCTGTTCCCTCATTCTCCTTTTCAAATGCCCAGTCACCACTGTACAAATCAAATTGAGTTCAGCCCTGTTCCCTCTTCCCTACTGCAGTGGTATATTACTGATTAAAATCTGTTCTGATCACTTTAACTAGATTCTGGCTTTGTGTATACTCTACACTTAACACACATCCTGATAATCTCATGCATATGCATATATATGCATATACCAACACAACCATGGGCTCTCCAAGACCAGTTCAGCTGACCCCATCTTATCAACAGAGTAGTTCTGCATTTTCTTTCAGGAACTGACACCCCTCGTCCAATTCAGGCCAGTTGAGACCACCAACCCATCAACCGGGCTTGCACAAATGCTTGATAAGTGACCTTTTTGACATCGAGCTAAAAGCCCCATCCTCAGATCATGGTAACACTGCCAATTTGTGAACACACATCTGATGAAGAGCCATGAAGCTTGACTTTGTTTGTACAGATCATCAATTACCTCACTTCTCCTTACTTCCAATCATCTACCTCCACACATCAGACTACCCTGCCCTTAATCCCATAAATTGTAACCCAAGCCCTGGATCAGGGAGACAGATCTGAGAGAAACACGTGCCCCCTGTCTCCTTGCAGATCAATCTCACAAAATAAAGCTACAATTCTTTCCCCAAAAGCTAATGCCAGAATAATTACCTTTTTTAATGTAGATTGGGCAAGAGAACCTCAATATTGTGTGGTAACATCAATACATATATATATACTTAATGGATGTTTTATCTTCTATTTCTTTTTCTTTGCTGAGGAGGATTCACCCTGAGCTAATATCTGTTGCCAATCTTCTTCTTTTTCAAAGGAAGACTCACCCTGAGCTAACCTCTGTGCCAACCTTCCTCTATTTTGTATGTGGGTTGCCACCACAGCCTGGCCAACTGATGAGTGGTGTAGGTCCATGCCCAGGAACTGAACCTGGGCCGCTGAAGTGGAGTTCTCCGAATTTAACCACTAGGCCATGGGTCTGGCCCATCTCTTATTGTTTTGAAGATGTTACTAGAGATGTAATTGAAGTTTCACTATGATCTCTGGATTTCCTTGCTGCTCCTTTAGTCCCTCACTTCAGTGTATGTGTTTCTTGCTCCATCTTTCATGCTAGAGGAATTCCTCAAATATCTAGTGGTCCTTGGCTACCCATTCATATTTCTGTGATGGGGAGGAAACAGCTGAGTATGATCTCTGTGGGCCTGATGGGGCCTGTGTCTATCTGGACTCAGTGTTTCTTCAGGGGTGTAGAGTGTTGACATAAACAAGCAAACAGTGTTGGTACCCACGCTGATCTCTAACAACATACTTATTCCACACATTCCCACAATGACAGACATCCTCTGAACACTTGGAAATGCTGACAACACACACGCACACATACACACTATTTGCAAATGACCAGCAGCATTCAGACTGTAAACTGCACCTGATAATGCACACTGATAATCAGAACATACACACAAACTCACACACATACAGACCAATCACTGTGTCAGAGCCCACAGTGAATTGAACTCTCTAAACACACACAGACATCAACAAAACTCAACTTCACATAGATGCTATAATAGCCATACTCCCTGTGACCATACAGAATTGCTGAACACACACACATCCACACAACAAGGAACGTGGCCATGCACATGTGGGCTTGATCAGGGGTTTTTTCACACCTCAGCATCAACATGGACACCCCGGGGCGAGAGGGAGAGGCAGAGGGCACAGGGAGAACATGTGGGGAGCAAACAGGAGGCACTTGCATAAAGCAAATACGATACCTGCAAAGCTGGTTGCTAAATGACATATGACTCAAGGGTATGAGGACACAAGAGGATCTGAAATGGTACAAAGGAGGTGACTGATACAAACCCATCACAAGATATTTAAATGTAAGGGACAGTGATATTTTAAAAGGCACTGAGGAGAGTTCATCAAAGCTTAGATATAATTCCAGACAATGAGTGACATGGAATTCTGGCCAAAGAACAGCCATTATTGCTGTTAAAATTCCTATTTAAATGTTTCTTATAAAATTATACTCATTGAAAAATGACAAATATTCATTGGTTTAAAACATTTAAAACATTTCAGGATAAAATTACTGCCAGTTCCACTTTTATTGAGTAGCTTTCCTTGGGCAGCTATAAAAACTGGATAAAGCACACAGAACAGCTGCTTGAAGGGTCAGAGAACATCCCGTGCAGGCAGGACTTGAGGGTCTATAATTCTCAGATGAGGGAAGCACAAGATTGTGAGCACCAACTCCATGCAGCTTCTCCCCTAAGGCATTTGCTATTTCAACAGTGAGAGAAGAGAGTCTGAGTAGAAAGAGGAGGAAAAATGAAATGAAATTTGGTTCCAGCAAAGTCCAGTAACTTCTGCTTCCAGTCAGATGTGGTAAAGGTAGAGCAATAATTAAACATTGACTTAATAAATACAGTATGTTTGAAAACACCAAAGGGATGTGGAAGAAACAGGACTAGATGAAATAAAATTTCAAAAAGGGAAGAGCCTTTTTAGGTGAGATTGCCAGACATACCCTCACCCAAGGGAATTTGCATAATCTGGACTGTGGTAATCAGACTTGTGTTAGCAGAAGAAAATAGTAAGTATAATCTGTCATAATTGATCTATGTTAGCTTTTTAATATCACAAGCTTTGTTTCCCTGTTAAATTTTATTGCCTCCACTAGAAGACTCTGTGAAGGGAAGGACATTGTATCATTTGCCACGTGATCTCCAGAACATTCTTCAGTTGGGGCTGTATGACTACTATAAATATTTGTTAATTGTTGGTTTCATGAATGCTATGGACTGAATGTCTATGTAAACCAATTTCATACGTTAAAATCCTAATCCCTGACACGATGGTATTTGAAAGTGGAGCCTTTGGGAGTTAATTAGGTTAGGTGAGGCCATGAGTGTGAAGCCCCCATGATGGGATTAGTGCCCTTGTAAGGAGATGGAGGGCCAGAACTCTCTCTGCCAGATGAGGGTAGAGCAACAAGTTGTCCTTCTGCAAAACAGGAAGACAGCTCTCACCAAAAACAAATCAGCTGGAACCTAGATCTTGAACATCCCAGTCTTCAGAACTGTAAGGAATGCATTTCTGTTGTTAAAAGTGCCCAGTCTAAGGACAGCCCAGTGGTGCAGTGGTTAAGTGTGTGTGCTCCACTTCGGTGGCCTGAGGGTTTGCAGGGTCGGATCCCGGGTGCACACTGACGCACCGCTTGTCAAGCCATGCTGTGGCAGCGTCCCATATAAAAAGAAGAGGAAGATGGGCACAGATGTTAACCCAGGGCCAATCTTCCTCAGCAAAAATGAGGAGGATTGGCATTAGATCTTAGCTCAGGGTTGATCTTCCTCACACACACACACACACACACACAAAAACCCAAAAGTGCCCAGTCTAGGGGCCTTCCCCACCACCTAGTGGTTAAGTTCAGTGAGCTCCTCTCTGGTAGCCTCGGTTCAGTTCCTGGACACAGACCTACACCACTCATCAGCAGCCATGCTGTGGGGGTGACCAACATACAAAATAGAAGAAGACTGGCATGGATGTTAGCTCATGGTGACTCTTCCTCAGCAAAAATATAAATAAAGAACCCAGTCTATGGTATTTTTGTTACAGCATCCCATACTGACTAGGACACTGAGTGTGTGAATAAGTTCATCTAGATTGATGATCCTTCTTCCACGTGACACATTATTGCCAATGATTCCTAATTTGGTGTGAGTCAAATGTCCCTTAAGGATCATAAAGACCTTAGGGACCTACTCCGTAGTTATGTACATATTGATACACATGAAAACGTTGCATCAAGTGCTTTATCGACGCCTTAGTCTCACACCTCATCCCATTAGCCTTCAACGAACCTCAGTGTTACAGCCAGTGCTTTGGGAAATAGAAGAAAGTCCCTGGACAGAAGAGGGGCTGGTATCCATCGTGCAGCTCCTGTCCTCTGCCCAGCCAGCCCCCGTGTAGGGTCAATTTTTAAGATGGGCTTTCCTCCAGGCAGCTCTGTCTTTCTCCCAGCCTGTTCTCATTTAGGATGATCTCACCAAGAGCAATGAATGGAAATTGGAAGGGAAGAGCTACAGAAGGCATCTGCCAGGGGAAATTCTTTGTGGTTACATGATCTAGAATATGGACACCCGGCTGCTCTAAGGGGTCCTGAAAATGGAACCCTTCCCATGTCTGCAATATCTCTCTATGTCCTCTTTCCCCACCATCTCTCTGTTCTTGGTGGCAAAATTCCCTTGACAACGACAATATAAAAATGCAAATAAGGAATGGTCCATTTCCAGTCTCAGAATTCTGTGAAATTTTACTGCCTATCCCCAGTCTCCCAGGACTAACGCCCTTTTTACTCTTTTAAGATTAGATCACATTTTAATCTCCTTGAATCAGAGTTTTCTCTCATCCTTGTTATGTATATACATTTTCTAACACAGAATATTGAAAACATTATTTTTGGCCCTACAATTTCCAGATTAAGTCATAGCTATTTTCTGATGGATGCATGCCTTTTAATTACGTTTATAACTCCATTAACTATAGAAATTGACTAAATGATGAGTAGTAATGTACTAATACAGGAAAATGGCCCATTTTTATTCATCATAATGTTTCATATTTTCATCAAGACAAATACACGAATACTTACTTATTCAGCAAAAACTCTTACTGTGTACATGCAAGCAATTATAAATCTATTGGAGTTGGTTTACCTTGTCGATTATTCCTTGTTTCTGAATTGTCCCTTCAGCATTTCCATGGACATTTTAGAATCCTGCATCCTTATCCTACCATTTTAAATACTAGGTCATTGACAAAAGTCCACATGACTTATCCAGTTGTGTGCTAGTGGGTCTTTTGTAGGGTGTCTTTCCGGGTACATTTTCCAATGTGAACTCCAGCTGATGGCCTTGTGACACTGAGGTAAATACTGGTGTCTGCACATATCATGGGGCCAGTGGTGTGTGGTCCTTTATGGAGTCATACATAACCTAATACTTTTCATTCAATCAGTGTAAACAATGCTATGGAAAGTAGATTGGGGACAATTAATAAAAGAAGATTGATTATGAACATGCTGTTAGGGAGAAAAATTGAACCTCTGGCTATAAAGGTTTATGTTTATGCAATTAATCAGCCACCCTAACAAACCCCGTTCATAGGCAGGGCTATATACATATATATATTAGATTAAGATTATATCATCCATTAGTTTGAATGTGCTTTTGTAAAGTATGCCTTGTTTCTCTTGCCCTTTCATACTGGGAGAAATATGGAATAGATAGAAAACGACTGGCTTACTCTGGTCCTAACTCAGATCACATAGAGCTTGAATCATTGAACAAATGAGCCATTAACGGCGGCTACACCACTGGGATTTCCTGATCTAACATCGGTTATACACCCTATTGTGGATATGGACTCTAGAATAGGATTGTGCTGTTATCCTGAGGGTAACTTGTTCTGTTGATCAATATTTTGGATCAATAACTGATAAAATATTTTGACTAGCTGGTTTGGATTTTAATCACTCGGTGGTTATTTTCTTCTCTGAAGTCACCCCAACCAAAATTGTTAGTCCATTTAAGTTTTGTTATCCCTTGATTTGGCTTACCTTTGTTTTTTTTTAATTCATTGAAGCTCCATAGGGTCTTCTCGCCTCTCGCCTATTTTGTCATTCCCGCCAATTCAGGGAAAGGTCAATTTCACAGTTTAAATATAAGAGAGAGTAAAACCCTCGAGTGGCCCTTCATACAAGTTCTCATTTAGACAACAAATGATGATGTTGCCTTTGCAAGGTCTGGTCACTGCAGCCTTTACACCGTGTCACTGGGCAAGCAGTGCCTGTAACACCAGAAATGCCAGAGGAGATGCTTTAGGTAAACAGGTGTGGGTTTGCCGAGTTTCTTTTATTTTTTTAAAGCTTTGCTTGAATGCCTACGTGTGTTGGGTTAAGAATGAATGTAATAAATAATTATTGGGTTGAAATTATTTTATTGCTAACTTTTGGTGATTATGTGTCCTGATATCAGATTATGCAAGGAGAAACAACTCTTATTCCTCATAGTAACAATACTACTTTTATGAATTAATAGATTAATGCAGTATTAGATTAGGAGTCAGTTTCTGTGACTAAAATCAAGATAAGTATACTGTCGAACCTGAAGGCTTTCTTAATTGGTGGCTGAATTTAGGCCAACTAAGGCATTGTTTGTACTCCCTCTCTAAGGAAGGTTGTATCCTGTATCTAAAAGGCTGTACCTCTTTAGGGCTGGGTCTGGAGGAGGCAGGAGGCTGGACAAGTGTGGAGCTGGCTCTGGCCCAGAGGGATGAGCAAGAGACACAGGGCATCTGCTGCCACACACGGCCGCAGCAGACATCACTCATCAGTCACGACATGCTTGGCTGCAGAGCCAAGAGAGCCCCCAGTCCAACAAGGTGCACTCCGAAGCCACTCCCGGGCAGAGCAGGGGACTGTGATGAACCCATTTGCAGTCCCTGCTCCCCTAAGACGTGCTGCAGGCCTCCTATCCCCACTTACCTCAGCAGCTCCTCACTGTCCTCGGGACTCAGGACTTCAAGGCCTGCCAGCAGGCTGCTCCAGCACTTCTCCTTCCTTATCATCGTCTCCCCTCTCTGCTCCCAATCTAGTTCCAGGGCAAGTTACTTGTGGCTCCTGAGTGCTGCTACTTGTCCTGGAAGGCCCTTCCTTCACCTCATCCACCCTGTGTGCTCCTACTTACCCTTCAAGACTCGACTCCAGTGATGCCTCCTCGGGAAGAACTCCCTGATGCTCCATCTTCCCAGGCATGCTCTGGGCCACCACTCTGCCTCCTGCCCACGTCCATCACTGCCGGGAACCTTGCTGGGCCCTTGTCTGGTCTCCACGTCCAGCCTAGACTCTAAGGGGGGGAGGAAATGCTTAGGCTCAGGCAGTGGAGCAGACTCCTGGACCGTGGTAACACTGCCCACCCAAGGAGAGGTCATTTTTGGCCCACTTCCAGCTTGGGCCCAATGCAGCTCAGGGGGAGCCAGGACACAGGGAGGCTGGCTCTGGGCTCCACAGGTCACAGGGTCAGCCTAGAGAAAGGGCACAAGGGGCCACACAAAGGGCATCAGGACAGAAGTCCAAGTCAACAATACCCTTGCCAAGGGTAGCAGGGGCCAAAGGCAGCTGCACAGGCCACAGGAGGTTCTGGTGAGATTTTCATCTGCTCAGAGAGACCCAGGGCTGGATAGAAGGAGCTCAGGGGGTCCGTCTGAGGTGGAGGCCACCTTGGGGGCATGTAAGCAGAAGCTGAGGTTCCCACAGCAAGTGGAATCTGAAGAGGTGACCCTCAGACCCCTGGCAGCTCTAACGTCTCCGAGTTGGAAGTCAGTCCCCTCAGTCACAGCCTCTAGCTGCCCGCTTACAGGGCTGTGCCTCTCAAACACAGCTCCCAAGGCAAGTGGAGGCTGAGGGTGAATCAAACTTCCTACCGGTGAGAACCTCTGTGATCCCGGCCTCCCACAAGGGGCCAAGGATGATGAGCAAGGGACAGAGGGACTGACCCACACGACTTCCCCATGGAGTCTGAACATGCTTGTGATTCACGGGGCCACTAAGTATCTGTCCTCATCTCCACTCCTCTCTCCCCAAAAGGACATGTCAATGTTTACTATGACATCCACAGACACACCAAGCGCATCTGGGAAGAGTCATGTGTACATTTGGAGAGAAAGGAACTGTGAAAACCAGTAATATCTGCATCCATGTGTGCAGATACTGACATCCACATACAGCTGTCACATCCCTCCAGCAGCCCTGGAATACTCCGCAATCATGCTGACAGGTTTTGGCACATGGGAGCCAAACCAACAGGTGCTGTCCCCGAATGCCACCACTGCTGGGGCCTACCTTGAGATTGGGGAGAGCCTGGGTGCCATGCCCCATCTCACAAAATTCTGGCTGGTGTCCAGGAGGGTCTCACAGCCTTTGAGGATCATGCACTCCATGGCTATGTTTTCTTGGATGCTCTCTGTCTGGTTTACTTCATTGTTCATTATCCTGTGGGGACAGAAAATAAGCCAGAGACAGGCTGCCCCCACCTCTCAGGGAGAATGGAATGCCGGGCCTCTGGCCAGACGTAGGAAGAAGGCCTGGCACCCAGGATGCTCAGGTGGAGCCTGTGGTCATGAAGGGGGAGAGAGCATGCATATTGAATACCTGCTGTGCTGGACACTCTATGGGCATGATCTCACATCATCCTTCTGACAGCCCAAGGAGACAGATGGCCTTATTTCAGAGAGACGGAAATGGAGAATAATAGCTAGAAAGCAGGTCTGATCTAAAAGTCTGAACCACGTCGAACAGAGATGGCAAAACTGGGAGTAGGACTGGTGTACAGGAAAAAACCTTTCTTCATTACTCTGCCCCCCACACCACTGTTGACCTTATCTACATCCATAGAAGTCCACCCACCCATCCTGCCTCAGGGCCTTTGCACTTGTTATCTCCTCCCTTCACCCAATGCACTTTATACAGTTCTTCCTTAATGTTTGGGCCTTGGAATGGCTTAGCCTTGGAGCACATGGCAATCCTACTTGCTCATGGAAAGACTGACTTCAGTAGGCTCCAGCACACCTGGGGGGGGAGCAGGATACACCTTGCCCCTTAATCTGAGAATAAGGACAACTCTCCTATTTGTCCTGTTCTGACTGCTGCAACAGCCCTCCTCTCCAGGAGTTTGAGCCATTTAACTGCTTTTGAAAAATAGCATTGGTGGAAAAAGAGGAGTGTAAATTGCCAACTTTGCTAACAGCCTTGGTGGGTTTTCAGGAGTCTTAGGATGTTAGTGATTTTGGAGGGAAGAGCATCTGGAAAAAATACCCCACCTACTCCAAGAAAAGCACAAAACCTCTTATTTGTCTGCTGATGCCTCAAATTCTACAACCATGACCAGATCACCAAGAGAGCTGGTTAATATGTATGGCTTTCGAAGTTCTCTTGTAAACACTGTCCCATTTACCCTTCCCAGCAATAAGAGATGACACTGGTGGGGCTGGATCCGTGATTAACGAACTCAGCATGATGAGCAAATTACTGGGCCCTTCTGACCCTCAGTTTGCTCACCTGTAGAAGATCGGAGTGAGGATGGAAGAGAACGCATTTCACGTGCTGACCTCAGGCCCATCACATGGAAGGTGCTTGAGTAAAGGGCCGTGATGATTGTGGCTATTAACACTGGTTGCAAAGATGTTATTATAAAACTATTATTATCCGTTGTTTTCTGGTTATCAGACTGGGGCATGGAGATGGGGTTTCTTCCTTAGGAGCCTCAGTCCCTCCCTCCAAGCAATGCTCTTCTTAGCAGCCCAGGCCCTAGCCCTGTTCTAGGATTTCAAGGATATGCTAATTCGCTGGATATGGACTCCTTTTTGGAGGTTAGCAAAGGTAAGCAGAACCATTTCTTTTGAAGAGGGTGGGGATTTTGTTGAGGAGGGCTGTATTTGCAAAAAACAAGGTGGCGATTCCAGACTAGCAACACTAGTTTTACTCTTAGACAAGTGCCAGCTTCAGCTGCTCAGGACTACTGCCAGCCCCGGCTGGGGTTTGTACTGAGAGCCACACTGTCCACGAAGCTGGGAAGGAGTTCCCAGGGCCACAGGCTCCCGGGGGGACTGAAAGTGATGACCTGGGTTACAGTGAGCCCAAGAGATGAGGTTCAGGAGAAAAAGCGGGACAAAGGCTAGAGGTAGGAGAGAGTCAGCCCCAGGGGAGGAGTGTTTCTGAGCACAGCCAAGGAGGATAGGTTATCTGATGGCTTCTTGCCGGGCTGGGAGCCTTCCTCAGTCCCCAAAGGGAAGGAGAGAGAAGGATGAAAGGGCTGCTGTCAGGGTGACAGGAAAACCCTCTTCTGTGCTACTAGGGCTGGGTTCAGGCCAGGTGCAGGTGATCAGGTGGGACAATGGAGGAGTAGGCTTCAGGAAAGGGGATCAGGGTCTTGGGACAAAGGGCTTGGCACTCATGTGCCTTCCTCACTCTTGCCCGCACGGGAACAGGGCATCCCGCAGTGACGAGGAGCCTCGCTGGAGCCCCAAGTCTTCTCCTTGGGGAAGTGTGCAGGATTTGGCTCCTTGGGGCATGAGAAGACTGGGGTCCCCACTGCACAATGGTTTTTGTTAGTCTGCAATCACGCTCCGATTACATTTGCTCCCTGAATGAACCTCCACTCCGGGGCCTGTGCCCTGCCCTGGTCCAGCATTGTCCTCCCTCTACCCAGCTGGGATCCGTGGCCCTACTGGCTGCCTTTTGCTGGATTCGGGAAGCCATTTAGGGCACTGAGTGGTTGGCAGGGCTGGGTACTGGACCTCACATACTGCACACCAACACTCCTTTGCAGTTTGTGGCAGCCCAACACTGACTAAGAGGCTGCTCATCATCTCTTGGCCTTCATAAAGTGGAGACCCCAGGGCTCAGCTCTTGGTGCGCATCTCGTTCCTGCCTAAACTCACTCCCCTGGTGATCTCACCAATCTTGTGACTTTAAATACCATCTCCGAGCTGATGGTTCCTGAATGGCTCCCTCCCTGAAACCCCAGACTCAAACGCCCTCCTCCCTTCTTGTCCTCTCCACCAGTGTTGTCCATCTCAAGTTCAACATGCCCCCAGTAAAGTTCCAGTGAAGCAAGAAAGACTCCCCCTCCACACCTGCCCTTCCTGCACCTTTCTCCATCCCGGTTAGCAGCAACTCCAACCTTCTGCTTGCTCAGCCAAAAACGCTGGACTCACACTTGACTCCCGTCTTCTCTCTCCTCACATCTAATGCATCAGAAACTCCTGTTGGTTCCATCTTCAAAACACACCCAGAATCTGAACCTCCTCCTCGCCTCCACTGCCACCACCTGGTACAGGCCACCGTCAACTGCTGCCTGGGTTGTTGTAGGCGCCTCCTTCCCTGCCCCTCTGCTTCTGCCCCAGCAGAGGAAGGTTGCCCCGTACTTTGGTGACTGAAGAGGGGCAGGGGAGGGGCCTTGACCAGAGGGCTGGGGCCACTGACGCTGGACAAGTCATGGGCTTCTCCACCCATGATACTGCCTGCTGTTGACTGCAGCCTTGGGCACATGAAGGCCCATCACCCAGGACCCCCTCTGGGGCTCCTAAACCACAGATTGTGACACGCTGACACTGGAGTCAGACAGAGGAAGTTGGCAGAGTGCCTGTGATGGTTCCCCATTCTGGCAGGTGGGCTCACGTGAGTACCCAGGGCCCTTCTTCGAACCCCATCTGTGCCAAGGACAGCACAGCACCCACACCATCCCACCAAGTGCCCACAGAGCTTCAGCTGTGAACTCCTCAGATTGCTCCGGGGGCCCTGCTTGCAGGTGGGGCAAGCTGGGGGGTCCCCCAACCCTCACCACTTGGGATCGTAACCTGAACATGAGTTTTTACCATCTGGGGGTCAGCAAACTCCCTCTGGGGAGCATCCTCAGCCCTGGCTTGTCCACTGGCGAGGGCACCCGGAAGCCGGATTCACCCAGACAGCTCCTCCATTTTAGCCCTGGCGTCGTCCAGGCTGTTGGCTTGATGTGCTCGTAAAAAGTGGGCCAGGAGCTCACGCAGTGTCAGAATGTGCCTGGGAATCTGCAGCAGGGAGAGGTAGGGGGAGAGGAACAGAGGCAAAGATGGGGAAGGAGAGAGACAGTGATGAAGCAAGTCAGAGAGAGAGCAGCAATGTAGAGAGGGAGAGAGAGAGAGAGAAAGCAGATGGAGACTGGTTCTCTCAGCTCCCAGAACTCCCACGAGCAGGGCTGAGGACGGACACCCACAGCACTTCTGATCTCATACTGTAACGTGGAGCCTCGTCTAGGGTCTTGTCTGGGGCAAGAGCCCAGAGCTTGAGGCTCTAAGCCGACAGGAGGAAGGGACTGGAGGTGGGCTTAGGACTCGGAGCTCCCCCTAACCTTCCCACACTGCCTGCTCTGCGGAGCTGGACAGCCTGTGGTCCGCTGGGTCAGGGTCTGGCTCTAACCCCATTCTCCACGCAGCCCACAGCTGGGGCCTGTTAGGGCCTGGGCCCTCCAGGCCATGGGCCCCTGGTGCCCCCAGGTGTGGCTTCCTCCCAGCTGGGGCCCTCACTGCCATGGCCCCCGAGTGGGCTCCCCAGGCATGTGTCCTCAAGGACATTGTTCAGACTTTTAGATCAGACCTGCTTTCTAGCTATTATTCTCCATTTCCGTCTCTCTGAAATAAGGCCATCTGTCTCCTTGGGCTGTCAGAAGGATGATGTGAGATCATGCCCATAGAGTGTCCAGCACAGCAGGTATTCAATATGCATGCTCTCTCCCCCTTCATGACCACAGGCTCCACCTGAGCATCCTGGGTGCCAGGCCTTCTTCCTACGTCTGGCCAGAGGCCCGGCATTCCATTCTCCCTGAGAGGTGGGGGCAGCCTGTCTCTGGCTTATTTTCTGTCCCCACAGGATAATGAACAATGAAGTAAACCAGACAGAGAGCATCCAAGAAAACATAGCCATGGAGTGCATGATCCTCAAAGGCTGTGAGACCCTCCTGGACACCAGCCAGAATTTTGTGAGATGGGGCATGGCACCCAGGCTCTCCCCAATCTCAAGGTAGGCCCCAGCAGTGGTGGCATTCGGGGACAGCACCTGTTGGTTTGGCTCCCATGTGCCAAAACCTGTCAGCATGATTGCGGAGTATTCCAGGGCTGCTGGAGGGATGTGACAGCTGTATGTGGATGTCAGTATCTGCACACATGGATGCAGATATTACTGGTTTTCACAGTTCCTTTCTCTCCAGATGTACACGTGACTCTTCCCAGATGCCCTTGATGTGTCTGTGGATGTCATAGTAAACACTGACATGTCCTTTTGGGGAGAGAGGAGTGGAGATGAGGACAGATACTTAGTGGCCCCGTGAATCACAAGCATGTTCAGACTCCATGGGGAAGTCGTGTGGGTCAGTCCCTCTGTCCCTTGCTCATCATCCTTGGCCCCTTGTGGGAGGCCGGGATCACAGAGGTTCTCACCGGTAGGAAGTTTGATTCACCCTCAGCCGCCACTTGCCTTGGGAGCTGTGTTTGAGAGGCACAGCCCTGTAAGCGGGCAGCTAGAGGCTGTGACTGAGGGGACTGACTTCCAACTCGGAGACGTTAGAGCTGCCAGGGGTCTGAGGGTCACCTCTTCAGATTCCACTTGCTGTGGGAACCTCAGCTTCTGCTTACATGCCCCCAAGGTGGCTTACATCTCAGACGGGTCTCCTGAGTTCCTCCTATCCAGCCCTGAGACCCTCTGAGCAGATGAAAAGTTCGCCAGCACCTTCTGCCGGCCTGTGCTGGTGCCTTTAGCCCCTGCTGCCCTTAGCAAGGGTATTGTTGACTTGGGGTCCTCTCCTGAGCCCCTTTGTGTGGCCCCTTATGCCCTTTCTCTAGGCTGACCCTGTGACGTGCTGGGCCCTGAGCCAGCCTCCCTGTGTCCTGGCTCCTCTTGAGCTGCATTGGGCCCAAGCTGGAAGTGGGCCAAAAATGACCTCTTCTTGGGTGGGTAGTGTCAGCACGGTCTCTAGGAGTCTGCTCCACTGCCCTGAGTCTAAGCATTTCCTCCCCTTGAGGGGCTAGGCTGGACGTCGAGACTAGACAAGTGGTCCCAGCAAGGTTCCCGGCAGTGATGGACCTGGGCAGGAGGCAGAGTGGTGGCCCAGAACATGCCTGGGAAGATGGAGCATCAGGGAGTTCTTCCCGAGGAGGTATCACTGGAGTCGAGTCTTGAAGGGTAAGTAGGAGTGCACAGGGTAGATGGGGTGAAGGAAGGGCCTTCCAGGACAAGTAGCCTCACTCAGGAGCCACAAGTAACTTGCCCTGGAACTAGATTGGGAGCAGAGAGGGGAGACGATGATAAGGAAGGAGAAGTGCTGGAGCAGCCTGCTGGCAGGCCTTGAAGTCCTGAGTCCCGAGGACAGTGAGGAGCTGCTGAGGTAAGTGGGGAGAGGAGGCCTGCAGCACGTCTTAGGGGAGCAGGGACTGCAAATGGGTTCATCACAGTCCCCTGCTCTGCCCGGGAGTGGCTTCGGAGTGCACCTTGTTGGACTGGGGGCTCTCTTGGCTCTGCAGCCAAGCATGTCGTGACTGATGAGTGATGTCTGCTGCGGCCGTGTGTGGCAGCAGGTGCCCTGTGTCTCTTGCTCATCCCTCTGGGCCAGAGCCAGCTCCACACTTGTCCAGCCTCCTGCCTCCTCCAGACCCAGCCCTAAAGAGGTACAGCCTTTTAGATACAGGATACAACCTTCCTTAGAGAGGGAGTAAAACAATACCCTAGTTGGCCTAAATTCAGCCACCAAATAAGAAAGCCTTCAGGTTCGACAGTATACTTATCTTGATTTTAGTCACAGAAACTAACTCCTAATCTAATACTGCATTAATCTATTAATTCATAAAAGTAGTATTGTTACTATGAGGAATAAGAGTTGTTTCTCCTTGCATAATCTGATATCAGGACACATAATCACCAAAAGTTAGCAATAAAATAATTTCAACCCAATAATTATTTATTACATTCATTCTGTTTTTATTGATATTTTAATGGTTTCTAACATTGTGAAATTTTGGGTTGTACATTTTTGTTTGTCTATCACCCCATATATGACTCCCTTCACCCCTTGTGCCCACCCCCCACCCCCACTTCCCGGGTAACCACAGTCCAGTTTTCTCTGTCCATGTGTTGGTTTATATTCCACATATGAGTGAGATCATACAGTGTTTGTCTTTCTCTTTCTGGCTTATTTCACTTAACATAATACGCTCCAGGCCCATCCATGTTGTTGCAAATGGGACGATTTTGTCTTTTTTTATGGCTGAGTAGTATTCCATTGTATATATATACCACATTTTCTTAATCCAATCGTCAGTCGAGGGACACTTATGTTGCTTCCACTTCTTAGCTATGGTGAATAATGCTGCAATGAACATAGGGGTGCATAAGCCTCTTTGGATTGTTGATTTCAGGTGCGTTGGATAGATTCCCAGTAGTGGGATGGCTGGATCATAGGGCATCTCTATTTTTAATTCTTTGAGGAATCTCCATACCGTTTTCCATAGAGGCTGCACCAATTTGCATTCCCACCAGCTGTGTATGAGGGTTCCTGTTTCTCCACATCCTCTCCAACATTTGTTGTTTTTTGTCTTGGTGATTATAGCCATTCTATCGGGCGTGAGGTGGTATCTTAGTGTTGTTTTGATTTGCATTTCCCTGATGATTAGTGATGTTGAGCATCTTTTCATGTGCCTATTGGCCATCTGTATATCTTCCTTGGAGAAGTGTCTGTTCATTTCCTCTGCCCATTTTTTGATCGGGTTGTTTGTTTTTTTGTTGTTCAATTGTGTGAGTTCTTTATATATTATGGAGATCAACCCCTTGTCAGATGTATGTTTTGCAAATATTCTCTCCCAGCTGGTTGGTTGTTTGTTCATCTTGATTCTGATTTCATTTGTCTTATAAAAGCTCTTTAGTCTGATAAAGTCCCACTTGTTTATTTTTTCTTTAGTTTCCCTAGTCTGGGTAGGCATGTCATCCGAAAAGATTCCTTTAAACCCAATGTCAAATAGTGTGTTGCCTATATTTTCTTCTATGAGTTTTATAGTTTCAGGTCTCACCTTCAGGTCTTTGATCCATTTTGAGTTAATTTTTGTGAATGGCGATAGCACATGGTCCACTTTCATTCTTTTGCATGTGGCTGTCCAGTTTTCCCAACACCATTTATTGAAGAGACTTTCTTTTCTCCATTGCATGTCCTTAGCACCTTTGTCAAAAATTAGCTGTCCGTATATGTGTGGTTTTATTTCTGGGCTTTCAATTCTGTTCCATTGATCTGTGTGTCTGTTTTTGTACCAGTACCATGCTGTTTTGATTACTATTGCTTTGTAGTATGTTTTGAAGTCAGGAATTGTGATGCCTCCTGCTTTGTTCTTTTTCTTTAGGATTTCTTTAGCTATTCGGGGTCTTTTGTTGCCCCATATAAATTTTAGTATTCTTTTTTCTATTTCTGTGAAGAATGTCATTGGGATTCTGATTGGGATTGCATTGAATCTGTAGATTGCTTTAGGTAATATAGACATTTTAACTATGTTTATTCTTCCAATCCACGTGCATGGGATATCTTTCCATTTCTTTATGTCATCGTAGATTTCCCTCAATAATGTCTTGTAGTTCTCATTGTATAGGTCCTTCACCTCCTTGGTAAGATTTATTCCTAGGTATTTTATTCTTTTGGATGCAATTGTAAATGGTATTATCTTTTTGATCTCTCTTTCTGTTAGTTCATTATTAGCATATAGAAATGCAACTGATTTTTGTAGATTGATTTTGTACCCTGCAACTTTGCTGTAGTTGTTGATTGTTTCTAACAGTTTTCCAACAGATTCTTTAGGGTTTTCTATATATACAATCATGTCATCAGCAAATAGTGAGAGTTTCACTTCTTCGTTACCTATTTGGATTCCTTTTATTCCTTTTTCTTGCCTAATTGCTCTGGCCAAAACCTCCAGTACTATATTACATTCATTCTTAACCCAACACACGTAGGCATTCAAGCAAAGCTTTAAAAAAAATAAAAGAAACTCGGCAAACCCACACCTGTTTACCTAAAGCATCTCCTTTGGCATTTCTGGTGTTACAGGCACTGCTTGCCCAGTGACACGGTGTAAAGGCTGCGGTGACCAGACCTTGCAAAGGCAACATCATCATTTGTTGTCTAAATGAGAACTTGTATGAAGGGCCACTCGAGGGTTTTACTCTCTCTTATATTTAAACTGTGAAATTGACCTTTCCCTGAAGAGGCGTGAATGACAAAATAAGGCGAGAAGACCCTATGGAGCTTCAATGAATTAAAAAAAAACAAAGGTAAGCCAAATCAAGGGATAACAAAACTTAAATGGACTAACAATTTTGGTTGGGGTAACCTCAGAGAAGAAAATAACCTCTGAGTGATTAAAATCTAGACCAGCTAGTCAAAATAGTTTATCACTTATTTATCCAAAATATTGATCAACAGAACATGTTACCCTCGGGATAACAGCACATCCTATTCTACACTCCGTATCCACAATAGGGTGTATGTCTGTGATGTTGGATCAGGAAATTCCAGTGGTGTAACTGCCATTAATTGCTCATTTGTTGAACGATTCAAACCCTACATGATCTGAGTTCAGACCAGAGTAATCCAGTCAGTTTCTATCTATTCCATATTTCTCCCAGTACGAAAGGGTAAGACAAACAAGGCATACTTTACAAAAGCACATTCAAACTAATAGATGATATAATCTTAATCTAATATATATATATGTATATAGACCTGCCTGTAAACGGGGTTTGTTAAGGTGGTTGATTAATTGCATAAAAAGTAAACCATTATACCCAGAGGTTAACTTTTTCTCCCTAACAGCATGTTCATAATCAATCTTTTATTAATTGTCATCAATCTACTTTCCATAGCATTCCTTACACTAATTGAATGAAAAGTATTAGGTTATATGACTCTGTAAAGGACCTGTCTTGACGTGAGTACAGCCATGTTTGGCCGCTCCATCGACCTATAGCCACCAGCACACAAAGAAATACAAAGCTGCTTTCTGTGTGGTGGGAACCGGCCTTTTCCCGAGAACTGGCCTTTTTCCCACGGAGAGAGTTGAAAGTTGTAACATTTCAAGGCTCTTGGGGCATCGTAGCGTGGGATGGACTGGCCATCTGTGCCGGGCTAAGATGATAACCAAAGAGAACAATGCATGTACACAACTACTGGGCTGGGACATTAGCCAAGGTGCTCAGTGTACATACGCCACTGATAACCATTTTGTGTATGGGAACACTGGATGCTTGCTCTGTAAACTCTGTAACTGCTTATATAAACTGCTGGAAACTGAGACCTAGTAAGAGTTCCACCTGTGGAAGGGACACCTTGCCCAGGACGTGTGATCCTTGCCCAGCCGCGTCGATTGACAGGGCTTTCCCGGCAGTGGGGTGTGGATGTTGTGAGTGATTGATTTGATGTGAAGTAATTGATTTGATATTAAGTAATTGATTTGATGTCTTCTCTTTTCGGTCAACTTGGTGTTTCTCTTTCCGGTTGATTTGTGTCATTTCTCTTCAGCCGATGTGGATGTTTTCCCTTTCCACTCGGGCTGATGTTTTTTCCCTCTTAATATTTGACCTATTCGGATCTGTTTGCAGACTATCGCCTTTACTATCCTCTATATAATAAAATATACCTTCAGTCCATTTGTTTGGAGTGGAAAGTGTCTTTTACATCTCCGATCGAATCCCCAAACCTCTCATAACAGACCACACATCATTGGCCCCATGATTTGTGGAGACACCAGTATTTATATCAGTGTCACAAGGCCTTCAGCTGTAGTTCACATTGGAAAATGTACCCGGGAAGACACCCTACGGAGGACCCATTAGCACACAACTGAATAAGTAATGTGGACTTTTGTCGATGACCATGTGAAAACGTACCTAGGAAGACACCCTACAAAGGATCCACTAACACAGAACTGAACGAGTAATGTGGACTTTTGTCGATGATTTAGTATTTAAAATGGTAGGATAGGGCCGGCCTCGTAGCTGAGCGGTTAAGTGCGCACAATCCGTTGCTGGCGGCCCGGGTTTGGATCCCAGGCGCGCACCGACACACCACTTCTCCGGCCATGCTGAGGCAGCTTCCCACATACAGCAACTAGAAGGATATACAGCTATGACATACAACGATCCACTAGGGCTTTGGGGGAAAAAATAAATTAATAAAAATTATAACATATAGGGCCGGCCCCGTGGCTTAGCGGTTAAGTGCACGCGTTCTGCTGCCGGCGGCCCAGGTTCGGATCCCGGGTGTGCACTGATGCACTGCTTCTCCGGCCTGGCCACGTCCCACATATAGCAACTAGAAGGTTGTGCAGCTATGACATACAACTATCTATTGGGGCTTTGGGGGGGAAAATTTATAAAAAAAAAAAATTTATAAAAAAAAAATTATAATAAAGAAAATAAAATGGTAGGATAAAGATGCAGAATTCTAAAGTGTTCATGGAAATGCTGAATGCACAATTCAGAAACAAGGAATAATCGACAAGGTAAAGCAACTCCAATAGATTTATAATCGCTTACATGTACATAGTAAAAGTTTTTGCTGAACAATTAAGTATTCATGTATTTGTTTTGATGAAAACATGAAACTTTATGTTGAATAAAAATGGGCCATTTTCCTGTATTAGTACATTACTACTCAGCATTTAGTCAATTTCTATAGTTAATGGAGTTATAAACATAATTACAAAGGCATGCATCCATCAGAAAATAACTATGAGTGAATCTGGAGATTGTAGGGTCAAAAATAATGTTTTCAATATTATGTATTAGAACATGTATATACATAACAAGGATGAGAGAAAACTCTGATTAAAGGAGATTAAAATGTAATCTAATCTTAAAAGAATAAAAAGAGTGTCAGTCCTGGGAGACTGGGGATAGGCAGTAAAATTTCACAGAATTCTGAGACTGGAAATGGGTCATTCCCTACTTTCATTCTTTTATTGTCATTGCCAAGGAAATTTGGCCACCAAGAACAGAGACATGGAGGGGAAAGAGGACATGGAAGGATATTGCAGACATGGGAATGGTTCCATTTTCAGGACACCTTAGAGCAGCCAGGTGTCCATATCATAGGTCATGTAACCACAAAGAATTTCCCCTGGCAGATGCCTTCTGTAGCTCTTCTCTCCAAATTTCCACTCATTCCTCCTGGTGAGATCATCCTAAATGAGAACATGTTGGCAGAAAGACAGAGCTGCCTGGAGAAAAGCCTATCTTGTAAATTAACACTGCTCTAGAGCTGGCTGGGCAGAGGACAGGAGCTACACGATGGATACCGACCCTTTTCAGTCCAGGGACTTTCCTTTATTGCCCTTTGGGGAATACACTGACTGTAAAACTGAGGTTCACCGAAGGCCAATGGGATCAGGTGTGAGACTAAGGTGTCAATAAAGCACTTGATGCAACATGTTTTCATGTGTATCAATATGTGCATAACTAGGGAGAAGGGCCTTAACCTCTTTATGATCCTTAAGGGAAATTTGACTCACACCGATTTAGGAATCATCGGCAGTAACGTGTCATGTAGAAGAAGGATCGTCAATCTAAATGAACTTATTCACACACTCAGTGTCCTAGTCAGTATGGGACGCTGTAACAAAAATATCATAGACGGGGTACTTTATTTATTTATATTTTTGCTGAGGAAGAGTCACCATGAGCTAACATCCGTGCCAGTCTTCCTCTTTTTTGTATATGGGTCACCCCCACAGCATGGCTGCTGATGAGTGGTATAGGTCTGTGTCCATGAACCGAACTCATGCTACCAAAGAGAAGCTCATTGAACTTAAACACTAGGCCATGGGGCAGGCCCCTAGACTGGGCATTTTTGGGTTTTGTGTGTGTGTGTGTGTGTGAGGAAGATCAGCCCTGAGCTAACATCTGATGCCAATCCTCCTCTTTTTTGCTGAGGAAGATTGGCCCTGGGCTAACATCTGTGCCCACCTTCCTCTACTTTTTATATGGGATGCTGCCACAGCATGGTTTGAGAAGCGGTGCATTGGTGCATGCCTGGGATCTGAACCTGTGAACCCTGGGGCCACTGAAGCGGAGCAGCCACATTTAGCCACTACACCAGCGGGCCCTGCCTAGACTGGGCACTCTTAACAACAAAAGTGCATTCCTCACAGTTCTGAAGACCGGCTTGTTCAAGATCTAGGTTCAAGCTGATTTGCTTTTGGTGAGAGCTCTCTTCCTGTTTTGCAGAAGGACAGCTTCTTGCTCTACCCTCATTTGGCAGAGAGAGCTCTGGCACTCCATCTCCTTGTAAGGTCACTAATTCCATCGTGGGAGCTTCACACTTATGGCCTCATCTAAGCTAATTAACACCCAAAGGCCCCAATTCCAAATACCCTCAGGTCGGGGAGTAGGATTTCACCGTATGAAATTGGATTACATAGACATTCAGTCTATAGCATTCATGAAATCAACAATTAAATATTTATAGAAGTCATACAGCCCCAACTGAAGAATGTTCTGAAGATCATGTGGCAAATGATACAATGTCTTTCCTTTCATAGAGTCTTCTAGTGGAGGGAGTAAAAATTAACAACAGCCAAACAAAACTTGTGATATTTAAAAGCTAACATAGATCAATTATCACAGACTGTACTTACAATTGTCTTCTGGTAAGACAGGTCTGATTATCAGAGTCCAGATTAAGCAAATTCTCCCGGGTGAGCTCATGTGTGGCAATCTTACCTAAAAAGGCTCTTTCCCTTTTGAAATTTCCTTTCATCTAGTCCTGTTTGCTTCCACATCCCTTTGGTGTTTTCAAACACGCAGTATTTATTAAATCAATGTTTAATTGTTGCTCTGCCTTTACCACACATGACTAGAAGCAGAAGTTACTGGACTTGGCTGGAACCAAATTTCAGTTCATTTTTCCTCCTCATTCTGCTCACTCTCTTCTCTCACTGTTGAAATAGCAAATGCCTTAGAGGAGAAGCCACGTGGAGATGGTGCTCACAATCTTGTGCTTCCCTAGTCTCAGAGATTGTAGACCCTCAAGTCCTGTCTGCACAGGATGTTCTACAACCCTTCAAACAGCTGTTCTGTGTGCTTTGTCCAACTATTCTAGCTGCCCAAGAAAAGCTACTCAGTAAAAGTGGAACCTGAAGTAACTTTATCCTGAAATGTTTTAAATATTTTAAACCAATGAATATTTGTCATTTTTCAAGGAGTATTTCTATAATTTTATAAGAGACATTTAAATAGGAATTTTAACAGCAATAATGGCTGTTCTTTGGCCAGAATTCCATGTCATTCATTGTTTGGAATTATATCTAAGCTTTGATGCACTCTCTTCAGTGCTTTTTAAAATATCACTGTTCCTTACTTTTAAATATCTTGTGATGGGTTTGTATCAGTCACCTCCTTTGTACCATTTCAGATCCTCTTGTGTCCTCATACCCTTGAGTCATGTCATTTAGCAACCAGCTTTACAGGTATCATATTTGCTTTATGCAAGTGTCTCCTGACTGCTCCTCACATGTTCTCTCTGTGCCCTCTGCCTCTCCCTCTCGCCCCGGGGTGTCCATGTTGATGCTGAGGTGTGAAAACCCCCTTGATCAAGCCCAGATGTGCACGGCCACGTCCCTTATTGTGTGGATGTCTGTGTGTTAAGCAATTCTGTATGGTCACAGGGTTCATGGCTATTACGGCTTCTATGTGAAGGTGTGTTTTGTTGACGTGTGTGTGTTTAGAGAGTTCAAGTCACTGTGGGCTCTGAGACAGTGAGTGGTCTGTATGTGTGTGTGTGTTTGTGTGTATGTTCTGAGTATCAGTGTGCATTATCATGTGTAGTTTACAGTCTAAATGCTGCTGGTCATTTGCAAATAGTGTGTATGTGTGTGTGGGTGTGTGTTGTCAGCATTTCCATGTGTTCAGAGGATGTCTGTCATTGTGGGAATGTGTAGAATAAGTATGTTGTTAGAGATCAGTGTGGGCACCAACATTGTTTGCCTGTTACTACTTCAACTCTCAACACCCCTGAAGAAACATTGAGTCCAGACATTCACAGGCCCCATCAGGCCCACAGAGATCTTACTCAGCTGTTTTCTTCCCATCACAGAAATATGAACAGGTAGCCAAGGACCACTTGATATTTGAGGAATTCCTCTAGCATGAAAGATGTAGCGAGAAACACATACACTGAAGTGAGGGACTAAAGAAACAGCAAGGAAATCCAGAGATCATAGTGAAACTTCAATTGCATATCTAGTAACATCTTCAAAACAATTAGACATGGGCTGGTCCCATGGCCTATTGGTTAAGTTTAGAAAACTCCACTTCAGTGGTCCAGGTGCAGTTCTTGGGCGTGGACCTACACCACTCACCAGTGGCCACGCTGTGGTGGCAACCGGCATACAAAATAGAGGAAGGTTGACACAGGTGTTAGCTCAGGGTGAATCTTCCTCAGCAAAAAGATTGGCAACAGATGTTAGCTCAGGGTGACTCCTCTTAAGCAAAGAGGACAAAAAAAAAAAATAAAACAACCAGTAAGTGTATATACATGTATTGATGTTACTGCACAATATTGGGGTTCTCTTGCCCAATGCACATTAAAAAAGCCAATTATTCTGGCATCAGCTTTTGGGAAATGAAGTGTAACTTTATTTTGTGAGATTGATCTGCAAGGAGACGGGGGCATGTGTCTGTCTCAGATCTGTCTCCCTGATCCAGGTCTTGGGGCACAATTTATGGGATGAAGGGCAGGGTGTTCTGACGTGTGGAGGTACATGATTGGAAGTAAGGAGAAGTGAGGTAATTGATGATCTTCGCAAGCAAAGTCAAGCTTTGCAGCTCTTCATCAGATGTGTGTTCACAAATTGGCAGTGTTACCATGATCGGAGAATGGAGTTTTTAGCTCCTTGATGTCATAAAGGTCACATATAAAGCATTTGTGAACTCCCAGTTGATGAGTTGGTGGTCCCAACTGGTCTGAACTGGAAGAGGGAGGGGTCTCAGTTCCTGAAAGAAAACTCTTAACTACTCTGTTCATAAGATGGGGTCAGTTGAACTGGTCCTGGAGGGCCCATGGTTACGTTTGTATATGCGTATCTAGGCATATGCGTGAGATTATCTGTATGTGTGTTAAATGTGGAGTATATACAAAGCCAGACTCTAGTTAAAGTGGTCAGGACAGATTTTAATCAGGCATATACCACTGCAATAGGGAAGTAGGAACAGGATGAACTGAACTCAATTTGATTTGTACAGATGTGACTGGGCATTTGAAAGGGAGAATGAGGGAGCAGGCAGAGGGGTGAGCAGGGGCTCAGTAGAGTCAGGGAGAGAAAAGTTACAGAATGTTGGTCAGTGCAGTGTGATCTGGCCAGTTGTGTCTGCTAGTTGGAAATAATCAAAGTTTCACTTCTCTCCTCTCACAGCATCTGGGAGACAGACACCCTGTCCTCATCTCAAGGAATGGCTCTCAGGACCTTGAGAAATGCACTCCTGAGTTATAGCAGACACACCTACAACTCTAAAGGACAGAGGAAAGATTCACAGTTCTAAGCACTTTTGGGTAAATGCTCTAAGAAAGGGATGTCAGGGGACAATGATCAAGTGTTGGCCAGAACAAATAGTCAATTCTTTTGGCTGCCTTGAGCTTTCTCAGGCAGGCACTTTAAGGGGACAGGGGTCATCCTAAGGATGTTGATTTGAGCTGTTAGAAACTGTGGAAGTGTTTAAGTCTTATAATATGTGTGGAGGTGTGAAACCATTTGTGCTGAGAGACTGTAGTTATTATAGGCCAAGTTATTATAGGCTCAAAGGAGACTGGCTTGAGTTTGGTCAAGTACAGGAAACTATATATATAAATAATACTCGTATATTTTTTCAATAATAAAAATCACTATATTGAATAATATATATTGAATTAAATAATATAAATATATATTTAATGAATATATATTGAATGTGTATATGTATATATTTGAATTAAATAATATAAATATATATATATATGATTTAAAGGAATATTCAGATATAATAACAGAAATTTCCAAAATTGGTAAAAGACTTCTACTCTAGATTCAGGCAGCTGTATACATCTCAAGCAATATTAAAAAAAAAAAAATCTAGAGCCAGATCCATTCAGAGAAACCAAAGAGCACTAAATACAAAAGAAGATACTCAAAGCCCCTCAGAGGAACAGAACACTTACAGAGACTTACATTTAGACCTATGATACATTATTTAACAATGGAAGGCAAGAGAGGGTTGGATTAAATCTTCAAGGTACAGAGAGAAAATAACTTTCAGTGTATACCCAATCAAACCATATCTCAATAACTAGGGTGACTTAAAGACATTTTTATGCAAACATTTACTAAGGGTATTACCACGAACAAATGCTCATTAAAGAATTCCTAAAAAATGTACTTTAAAGGGGGTCAGCCACCTGGCGTAGTGGTTTAAGTTCAGCACACTCCGCTTCCAAGGCCTGGGTTCGTGGGTTTGGATCCCAGGAGGGGATCTGCACCATTCATCAGCCATGCTATGGTGATGACCCACGTACAAAATAGAGGAAGATTGGCATAGATCTTAGCCCAGGGCTAATCTTCCTCAAGGAAAAGACTTAAAAAGTAAAAAAGAATGTACTTTAAAAAGAAAGAAACTGGGCGGGCTCCGTGGCTAAGAAGTTAAGTGTGCGCGCTCGGTTACTGGTGGCCCGGGTTGAGATCCTGGGTGCGCACTGATGCACTGCTTCTCCGGCCATGCTGAGGCCGTGTCCCACATACAGCAACTATAAGACTGTGTTAACTATAACATACAACTATCTACTGGGGCTTTGGGGGTAAAAAAAAAAGGAGGAGGAGGGGCCGGCCCGGTGGCGCAAGCGGTTAAGTGCGCGCGCTCCACTGCGGTGGCCCGGGGTTCGCTGGTTCGGATCCCGAGTGCGCACCGACGCACTGCTTGGCAAGCCATGCTGTGGCGACGTCCCATATAAAGTGGAGGAAGATGGGCACAGATGTTAGCCCAGGGCCGTCTTCCTTCAGCAAAAAAAAGAGGAGGATTGGCGGATGTTAACACAGGGCTGATCTCCTCACAAAAAAAAAAAAAAAAAAAGAGGAGGATTGGCAATAGATGTTAGCTCAGAGCCGGTCTTCCTCAGCAAAAAGAGGAGGATTAGCATGGATGTTAGCTCAGGGCAGATCTTCCCCACAAAAAAAAAAAAGAAACAAACTGATAGAAGAAGAAATGGTAAGAGGTAAAAATGGATCTTGAGGATAAAAAAGGGTAAACGTCTGAATAAATCATTGAAAGCATGATTTTTCCAAACAATCATAATATTGACAATGTATAACTGATGGAGTTAAAAACTAATGACAAGGAAACTTCTGTTTTAGAGTAGACCAGGACAGGAAAGCACTCGCTGCAAAACTGGACAAAGCCAGATAAATTATAAATATATTTTTAGAGCATTGGAGAACTTCAGAATCAACCAACTAAAATTCCAGAAAGAATAAAAAGATTTTTATGTGAGCCCTGCAGGCGTTTTCTGATTCTGGGTGGTTGCCGAGGATCTGGCTTGCTCAGTCAGATCCTCGGCTAAGGAAAAGAGAAGTTAGCCAAACTTGTAGTGATTCTGCAGGACTGGTGTGGCAGATGAAACCTGAGAGCTTTCAGACACACAACTGCTCTTTCTCACAGCACCTGTGTTAAGTTTTGGTGCCACACAGAAATCTGGGGAACTAGGCCAAAAGCTTCCACAAAACAAAATGAAACCTCCAGAAGTGGTGGAAGTGGCCTAAGTCCAACATACCGTTAGTCTGATCTTCAGGGAATTTCCCATATTGTGAAGCAATATCAGGTAGGAGGCTGGAGAGCTGTGCTGAGATGTCTGAAGCATGTAGCTGAATTGTCTATGGGTTCCCAAACTTGAGGAGACAGAAATCTACCAGACTTAGAACCAGATGCCTGTGCAGGGGAGGGGAGCACAGCAAACAGGAACAGGGAAAGTGGAAGGGCTGGGTTTACTAAAAGTGAGACCCAGCCCCAACTCTGATCAAGGTCTGATTGGACTCAGGTGCTCCAACCTCACTCTGTTTCTCAATGAAGGAAAATAAAGTCATGTGAAACCTCTTGAGTTATGTTACACAGACCTTCCAAAGACACTGGTGAGAGGATGGAGAAGGCAAGCCACAGACTGGGAGAAGACCTTTGCAAATCACATATCTGACAGGACTATAAAGAACTCTCAAAACTCGGCAATAAGAAAATCCAAGTTTAAAATGGTCACAGATTTGGACACTTCACCAAAGAAGATACGCAGATGACAAATAAGCACATGAAAAGATGCTCAACGTCATTAATCGTGAGAAAGATGCACATAAAAACCACATTGAGATCCTGCTATGTACCTATTAGAATGACTAGAATTAAAGAGGTTGAGCATACCAAGTGTTAATGAGGATGGAAAGTAACTAGAACACTCCTACATTGCTGGTGGGAACACAAAATGGTTCAGCCTCTTTGGAAAACAGTTTTGTTTATTTACTTTTTTGTGAGGAAGATCAGCCCTGAGCTAACATCCATGCTAATCCTCCTCTTTTTGCTGAGGAAGACCAGCTCTGAGCTAACATCTATTGCCAATCCTCCTCCATTTTTTTCTCTCCAAAGCCCCAGTACATAGTTGTATGTCATAGTTGCACATTCTTCTAGTTGCTGTATGTGGGACCCGGCCTCAGCATGGCTGGAGAAGCGGTGCGTCAGTGTGCACCCTCAATCCGAACCCGGGTCGCCAACAGCGGAGCAGATGCACTTAACCACTAAGCCACGGGGCCAGCCCCTGGAAAAACAGTTTTAAAGTGGAGTTTGTTATGCTGCTGTAACAAATTAGCACAAATTTCATGGCTTAAAACAACTCAGATTTATAGTTTTACAGTTCTGTAGGTTAGCAGTCTGACATGGGTCTCCTTGGGCTAAAATCAAGGTATTGGCAGAACTAGGTTCTTTTGGGGGAACTATAAAGGTTAATCCATTTCCTAGCCCTTTCAAGCTTCTAGAGAACACCACATTCCTTAGCCTATGGCGCCCCTCCTCCACCCTCAAAACCAAGAACTCTGCATCTCTCTGGCCCTGCTTCCCTTGTTGCATCTTTTTTCTACTCTACTGTTTCTCTTTCCCTTTTAAGGGCCTTTGTGATGCGCTGGGCCCACCTGGATAATCCAGGGTAATCTCCCTATTTTAAAGGCAGTTGATCAGCAACCTTAATTCCAACTGCAAATTTAATTCACCTTTGCCAAGTAAACTAAAGTATTCCCAGGTTCAGGGATTAGGACATCTTTGTGGGCCATGACTTTGCTACCACAAAGAGTTTTTAAAATAAGGTTAAACATACACATACCATGTGACCCAGCAATTTCACTTCTAGGTGCTTACCCAAGAGAAGAAGACTAATGTTCACACAAAAACATGTTTGCAAAGATTTAGAGTAGTTTTTTTCAGTCAAAAAAGACAAAACCGAAAATAACTGAAACGTCCTTCAACTGGTGGGTGGATAAACTGTGGTAAATTCATACAATGGATACCACATTCAGCAATAAAACAGAAGGAACTGCTGATACAGTTATCAACATGGATGAACACTCAAATATATGTATTGCGCTAAATGAAAGAAACTACTCAAAATGCTGAATACTGTAGGATTCCATTTATATGATATTCTAGAAAAGACAAACCATAGGGGAAGACAACAGATCATTAGCCACCAGGGGTTAAGGGTGGGGGAAGAGTTGACTACAAAAGAGCAGCTCAAGGGAGTTCTGGGTGCTGGAACTGTTCTGTGTCTTGATTTTGGTAGTTGCATAGCTCTATGCATTTGTCAAAACTAACGAACAAAGAGAAAAACAAATACATCATTTCTCACCCATCAGATTGGCAAAAATGTAAAAATCTGACAATGCCCATCTGACAATTCCCAGGGCAAGGATGACTCAGACACTGTTGGCGGGATGGAAATTGTTAAAAAATTCAGAGGGTGATTTGGCTGCAACTCATCAAGTTGCAGATTCACATCAGCCTCTGGCCCAGCAATCCACTCACAGGCAGATGTCCATTCTAAGGAGTCCACGTGTGCTCGAGGAGAGACACATACAAGTATATTCATTAAACATGGTAGGGGAATGAATTAATTGTGGTTAGTAGTTATTTAAAAGAGAAAGGAAAAAATGCATATGGGAAAGAATGAACGCTGCTGGCTACATATATGATCTGGGAAGGTAACTCATTGGTTTGTCTACTTAATAGTACATAGCACAGACAGCACTGTACTAGGAATCTGAAGACAAGCATCTGAGCATTTAGTTCCAACTCTATCACTAAGTAGCAGTCAGACTATGGATGACTTAACTTGAGAAACTCACTTTCCATTTCCTGGAAAATGAAGAGATTAGTCTCTACAACCACTAAAATTATTTCCAATTCCACAATTCTATGATTCAATAAGTCAACAATCAAAAATTATATTCCAATTTACCTATGTTGAGAAACTGTTTTTCCCAGACACCCTGAAATCAGAAACTATGAGGGAAATAGGACATCTTAAAATATTGATACATAAAATGGTCCAAATTTATTGGTACATCTATGACTAGCTGTTTATAATCAAGATTGTAATTCAGAAAGAGCATATAAACAGCGAAACCCACCATATTGACTTGGGTCACCCTCAGGTAACACATATGTCCTTTCCCATTTTAACATTCCAAAACAAATTCACCATACTAATGTGGGAGATCAAGATTTGGCCATCCTAAAATATATCTCTTTACCTTGATTGTTTTCTCTGAGGGACATTTGACCTCCCTCACTAACTGCCTAAAAAAATTTGACATGGTGGCTCCTTCCTGGCACAGATCTATCATGATGGCTATAAAGATAATGTAAGATAGAGGTTACAATAGAAAAGGCACCAGCAAACCCCTCTTATCAGAAGTTCTGTCTCTCTGGCCACATTCTCTAGATGGCCCTGCGAGGAGTTGCAGGACAATCATTTACCTTTATAAGGGAAATCTCCATTTATAAAGGTATCTCCCTCTGTTTTGGAAAGAAGGGGGGTTGGCCTCATTTCTAGAGGCTTATCAATGTAGAAGGAGAGGCCTTAAATCTGCATAATAACCTTACTCTTGTTTACTGTGCTTTAGTGGTAATCTCCTATAACTGACTCCCCCCACCCCCAACATCCTCCTTTGTCATTGGCTGAACATGGTATTTAAGACGAAAATTTCTGCTAGCGTGTTAAAAAACGCAATGTCCCTGCTTTCTCCCATGTATACATGTTATTAAACTTGATATTATTTTCTCCTGCTAACCTGTCTTGCTAATTATTTGCCCAGCCATAAGAACCTTAAAGAAAAGGGCAGAGGGAGATTCTCCCTCTTCCCCCGACAGTTTTCGCGTAGTCGCCAGGAGCCACACTGGCTGGCAAGTTGCCTCCTCTGGCTGGAAGACCTGCCTTCTCCCTGGACTACTGCAGATGATGAGATACGGGAACGCCTGAAGAAAGCCGGCAAAAGGTGAGACTTCTTACCACGTCAGCCTCCCAGAATCTCTCTCTGCAGAGTCCGGTGGAGGGAAGTGGTGAGAATTTTTTCTCTTTCTAAATTTAGATTGGCAGGAGAAAATATTTGGGAAACTAGGTTCTTGTGCTTTCAGTGACTCTTGATTTAAATTTGGTACAGTACTCTTGGTTTTGATCTGATCCCTTTCCTGCCAGAGATAGTCTGTTTTTCTCTTTTGTCTGTGTCTTTTGTCATAAGAAGGAAATACCATAGAGTAGGACGCAGGCATAGGCCCTATAAGCCTGCTGTCCGGGCCAGCCTCACAGACTGGTGAGTTTGCGGGTCTCACCAGACTGGCATCTACAAACTTTGCTGTGGGTTAATATGCACATGAAGTGAAGGTCACTGCCAAGGGCATCTTGGAAGCCAAAAAGGCCCCAAATTTGGTGGGCATGGGTCGAGCAGTTAAGAGCCATTAGGGCGCTCGCCACTTTCAGAAGACTCCCGAGACAGGATAAGTTGGGTCACGGAATGGGGTAGATGACACAGGTCCCCCGCGAACTGCAAGAAAATGTCCACGCAACGACAAGGTACTCCGTAAAGCACACAGTCCCCAACCCCGTGGCACCTCCCCCCCAGGTATTATTCTGGCTCCAAGAGACCGAAGACTTGGCTAAAGCTGTCATTGTGCACATTAAGAACAAAACCGGATGAGGTTTTTCCTTCTGTCTTGTTCTGTGTCCTGAGAAAACTTGGCTTTGTGACCAGTGAGAATATTCTCCTTGGTCTCCACCATATGGAAGGTGCACTTACCGGGATGCCCCTTGGTGGCCAGTCGAGTAGACTGCGAACCGAACTCTCTCTTTGTCCATCTGTGCCAAGCTCTCAGGGGAGTTTGTCATAAAGGGCCCAGTCCATAAGGGCTTTTGTCGTCTTCACCTTCGTTGCTTGTTAGTGCTGGAAAAATCACATCCTAGTATCGCCTGCCCGGTGTCACAGATTAGCGGGTCTGTGACTGGAGGCGTCCCACACTATTGTGGGAGACCGGAGACACCGTTTTCACTACACCATCCTTACCGCCTGTGCAACGAAGGTCTTTACTTTCTCTGAACATCTTTGGGAGTGAATTCTGTGGATCATAGGGGCTACATCATCTGCGCCCTCACCAGGGACGCCTCTTGCGTCCATGATAAAAATTTATTCTAAGCGTGTAAATTTACCTCCGGGTCTTTCCTTAAAAAGGCTTATTGGATTGAGTCACTATTGGAATAAATATACAAATGAAGATCCTACTCGTCAATGGCCAGACGACAGATCCTTTAAATTGGAATAACTTCTAAATTGGAGGAAAAAAAAAGAAATGTTTTGAGAGCTCTCACATAATTATTTATTTGGTACCTAAGAAAAGGTGAAAAAAAAAAAGAAGGGAAAAATTTAACTAGCCTTAAGACCTTGACTCAGATTACAATTAAATTGAGAACATGTAAAAGTATAAGTGTTGATAAGATTATAAAGGTTAAAATGTTTGAGCTAATTTTATATAAAGAGGTTACATCAACTTTGCCTGTGTATGTTTTAAAATGTCTGACTGGGAATGCTTCCCTTGTCCAAAATTAGAAGACCAAGACCTATTGATAAAAATCTTAATGATAACTATGTTTAGAGGTATAAGAGGTGATGAAATTTACATGAACTTTTGTACAAAAAACTGATGTTATTTCTATTACAGAACTGGTTAACAAAAATAATAATTTAAATGACGGCTAATTTTATCTGAAGTCTTATAAAGTCTCGTAGGCAATCTAAAAAATTATTGGGAATAAGTAACTAAATAGTTGTAAAAAGGATGAAGGTTGGATAAACTTTAAGCAGTTATGTGTTATGGTGGTTACAACTTCCAAACTATTTTTGGTGACTTAAAACTTTAGAGTTTTGCTAAAATTTATGATAAAAATTCTCTGAGTACCATCATTTCCAAATAAGATAAGATATTAGACATTGATTGCTAAACTTATGTTTGTCCACTTTTGGCTTTTCATTACAAGAAAACTGAAAGATGTTTTGGGTCTATTGGTAAACATGTGTTTTATTAAAAGATTATACTATAAAATAACATATTTTTAGAAGTTATAAAGTGTTTATAAATTTTCCAAGCCACAAGATACTAATGTAAAAAAAAGTTTATAATGGTTTACTTAGTTTTTACTTACAAATTAAGGTTTCTAAAGGTTAAAATTTCTAATAAATATATGTGATTGAAGCTACTAAAAAATTAAAAAAATATGTCTGTGTACAAAAAAAATAAGATGTATAAACGTACAAAAAATGGAAATGTTTTGTTTGGTTGATTAAGAAAAATAAATTTGTCCTCAAGTACTAAGAAGAAAAAAAAACACATGGGACAAATTCTGAATGTAAAAAGAAAGTTATAAAAGGTGTGGAAGAGAAATTGTGAAAAAGGAGTTTTTGCACGGTCAAGTTGGCTAACATTAAAATAAATTTAATTAAGTAAATGAGTTTTAATAGCAGAAGTAAGCTGGTACAAAATTAAAATTTGGTCTTCTGTCTCTTAAATAGATAATTTGCTTAAACTTGATAAAGAGGTTACAAAAGATTTTTCTTTACGTTTGGGTAAGTCTACCTAAAAGACAGAAAGAAAAAAAAAACTGTTAATTTCCTGTGTTCAAAAGACTGAGGTCTCTCTATTCAGGCTTTTCGGACTGTTAATGCTCTGTTTGCTTTGATTTTTTATATTTTTGACAAGCTCTCCAAAATTCATATCTTTAATAAAGTGTTTTTTTTCCTTTTTTTGTTTGGAAATTTTCAAAGGGCCCTAAAACTTCTCAAAAAAATTTGCTCTCTTCCTATAAGGAAGAAGACAAAAAAATTTGCCTCTACCTATAAAGAAAAAGATACTAAACTTATTAGGCTTATTCAGCATGTTAAATTACATGAAAAGCATTGTCAGACAAGTGATGATAAGCCTGCTTAGGTGGTATGATGTGGGTAAACGTTATTGATATAGGTGTTTCAAAATTGGATAACATTACTAAAATTCTAATCTGTCCTGGTTATCAGTCATAATTTTGGTTATTATTATTTTAAAGTGTTATATGTCACAAAATTAACCAAATTTCTCTGTCAATTGCCATTTTGAGGTCTTGTTGTTTGCAGACATTTCTTTGCTCTAATGCTTTTGCAAAATGTTTCAACTTCAAAAAAATTCATAAAAAAGACTGACATTTACACTGGAGCACAGGTTTCTGATAAACTTTCTGATCATAAAACTGAACTGGGTAAGAAATTACAGAAATCTGTTAGAGAGACTGATAACTTCATAAAGCTGCTAACAAAAAGATTGAGATCAAGAATAGATTACACAAGACTAAATAAACTGATAAAGATGATTATAATTTTTATGAGTTTTCATTTAAAATATTGTTAAATTTTTAATGTATTTTTTTTTCAGATTTAAAGAAAACTTTTTCTTTTCTCCAGAGCCAGCTATGACATAACAATTTAATAAATGATACTTTTATAAGCAAAATTAAAATATTTCTCTTTTTCTCTCTACCTGATCCCTCCAAAATTTAAAAACTCTTAGTGAGTAAATATTGTTTTTTCATGGCAATATAGTTATTTACATAAGTTCAATAAAAATCTGTTCTCCTTATAACAAGACACAATTAAAAACACTAGTTATATTACCAAGGCTGTGACTAAAACATCATATTTACGATATAACCATACAGCTTTTGAAAAATAAAGATTAAACTTTATAAAATAAAGCCACATAAAAATATTGGCCTAGTTCCTTATGTTCCAAACAACACTTACCAAGATAAATAAAAAATGTCACTTATCTGACAAGTACAAAAAACCTCAAAATATTTTAGAAAAACCTCAAAAAAAAAATTCACCCAAATCTATAGGTATTACAGAAAAAGTCTGATGACAAAATCGTTGGTTTGGCTTTCCTGGCCTAGAGAGGCCTTTAAAGTTAAATCTGAAATTCCTTATAAAAAGTTCCAACAAAGCAGATTTAAAAGAGCCTATGTGATCAATTGCTATTCTTACTATACTTATATAAATAATTGGGCCAACTCTACTAACTAGACTTATTTTACAAACTAGTTAGTTTTAATTTGACTATCTTTGATAAAAATGAGGGTGATTTTTTAAAAAAAATTATATTTCAATAGAAACTATAATATTGTCGGGGGAAGAGGGAGAATCTCCCTCGGCCCTTTTCCTTACGGTTCTAATGGCTGGCCAAATAATTAGAAAGACAGGTTAGCCGGAGAAAATAATACCAAGTTTAATAACATGTATACATGGGAGAAAGCAGGGACACTGCGTTTCTCAACACAATAGCAGAAATTCTCGTCTTAAATACCATGTTCAGCCAATGACAAAGGAGGATTTTGGGGGTAGGGGGAGTCAGTTACAGGAGATTACCACTAAAGCACAGTAAACAAGAGTAAGGTTATTATGCAGATTTAAGGCCTTAGCTTCCACATTGATAAGCCTCTAGAAATGAGGCCATCTCCCCCTCTTCCCAAAATAGAGAGGGAGATACCTTTACAAATAGAGATTTCCCTTATAAATGTAAATGATTGTCTGGCAACTCCTCGCAGGGCCATCCAGAGAATGTGGCCTGAGAGACAGAACTTCTGATAAGAGGGGCTTGTTGGTGCCTTTCCTATTGTAACCTCCAGCCTACATTATCTTTACAGCCATCATGATAGATCTGTTCCAGGAAGGAGCCACCATGTCAAATTCTTTAGGCAGTTAGTCCGGGAGGTCAAATGTCCCTAGAGAAAACAACCAAGGTAAAGAGATAGATTTCAGGGTGGCCAAATCTTGATATCTCATAGTCCCGCCTTTGAAACTACAAGTTTCACAGTCCTTTTGAAACTTAAAGTAGTTTCATAGTACAGAAGCTGAGTTGGTAGATTGTTTCATCTCACTGAACACATTTCTTAGTCCTGATAATAGATCAGTTCAATTAAGTTCATTTTGGAAGGTGGTGATGCAGGTGGGCTCTGAAGGTTACGCCTATATTATGGAAGCAAGCAATCAAGTATTTAATAGAAGTATTTCTATGTAAACAAAAGAAAAACAAGATTAATGTTTGGAGTAAATTGTAAACCAGTTTCTGAGGTCAGGGGACAGCCAGTTAAGATGATTTTTAGATGTCAGCGTAAAGTATCTTTTGCAGTTAAAAATGTCTCTGATGGTGTAGTCAGGTCATCTCTTAAGTTTATATCAAGTCCATCAGCTTCAGTTTGTAAGGCTTCAGGAAAAAGGGCAGGTTCAGTTTTCAGTGATTTCAAATGAAAATGATGGAAAAAATCAAAAACGTTAGTTTGGACATCTGTAGCCAGATATTCCAGGAGACTGGAAGAAATCAGGATCCAGTCTAGTCAACAGATATAAAACAACAACCTCAAAAGACAATTAACAAAACTGGGATCTAATATCCGCAAATTTATAATGAAATAGTTTTTACTGAAATATAATTTTTCTCTCTAAAATAACCCTCATTTTCATTAAGATAGCCAAATTAAAACTAACTAGTTTGCAAAATAAGTTTAGTTCCAATAGAGTTGGCCCAATTATTTACATAAGTACAGCAAGAATAGCAGTTGATCACATAGGCTCTTTTAAATCCGCTTTGCTGGAACTTTTTATAAGGAATCTCAGATTGAACTTCAAAGGCCTCGAAGGGAGGAAAGCCAAGCAAAGGATTTTGTCATCAGACTTTGCCTGCAATACCTACAGATTTGAGTGAATTCCTCTCCTCCGAGGTTCCTCCAAAATATTTCGAGGTTCATTGTACCTGCCAGATAAATGACATTCTTTACTTATCCTGGTAAATGCTGCTTGGAACATAAGGTACCAGGCCAATACTTCCACGTGGCTTTATTCCATAAAGTCCAATCTTCATTCCTCAAAAGCTGTATGGCTATATCGCATTGCCATGAAAACAACAATACTCACTTACTAAGAGTTTCTAAATTCGAGGGATCAGGTAGAGAGGAAAAGATAAATATTCCAATTTTATTTACAAAAGTATCATTTACCAAATTGCTATAAATCATAGCTAGCTCAGGAGAAAAGAGAAAAAGTTTTCCTTAAATCTGAGAAAACGAAACATTAAAAATTCAGCAATACTTCAAATGAAAAATCATAAGAATTATAATTATCTTTATCAGTTCATTCAGTCCTGTGTAATCCATTATTGATCCCAATCTTTCTGTTAGCAGCTTCATGAAGTTATCAATCTTTCCATCAGATTTCTGTAATTTCTTACCCAGTTCAGTTTTATGATCAGAAAGTTTATCAGAAACCTGTACTCCAGTGTAAATGTCAGAGTCCTTTCCATGAATTTTTCTGAAGTTTAAACATTTCACAAAAGCATTAGAGCAAAGAAATAAGTCTGTAAACAACAAGACCTCAAAATGGCAATTGACAGAGAAATTTGGTTAATTTTGTGACATACAACACTTTAAAGTAACCAGAATTATGATTGATAACCAGGACAGATCAGAATTTCAGTAATGTTATACAATTTTAAAACACCTATGTCAATAACATTTGTCCACATAATACCACCTAAGCAGACTTATCATCATTTGTCTGACAATGCTTTCCATGTATTTTAACATACTGAATAAGCCTAATAAGTTTAGTATCTTCCTCCTTATAGGTAGAGAGCAAATTTCTTTGTCTTCCTCCTTATAGGAAGAGAGCAAATTTCTTTGAGAAGTTTTAGGGCCCTTTGAAAATTCTCAAAGAAAAACAGTAAAAAAAGACTTTATTTAAGATATGAATTTTGGGGAAGCTTGTCAAAAATATAAACAGTCAAAGCAAACAGAGCATTAACAGTCCAAAAAGCCTGAATTGAGAGCCGTCAGTCTTTTTAACACAGGAAATTAACAGTTTTTTTTTTCTTTCTGTCTTTTAGGTAGACTTACCCAAACGTAAAGAAAAATCTTTTGTAACCTCTTTATGAAGTTTAAGCAAATTATCCTTTCGAGAGACAAAAGACCAAATTTTAATTTTGTACCAGCTTACTTCTGATATTAAAACTCCTTTATTTAATTAAATTTATTTTAATGTTAGCCAACTTGACCATGCATATAACTTTTCTTCCAGAATTCCTCTTTCACAAACCTACAACTTTCTTTTACATTCAGAATTTGTCCCATGTCTTTCTTTTCCCTCCTAGTACTTGAGGACAAATTTATCTTTCTTAATCAATCAAACAAAATATTTCCATTTTTTGTACCTTCTTCATGCATCTTACTTTCCTTGTACAGACATATTTTTCTTAATTTTTTAGTAGCTTCAATCACATATATTAATTAGAAATTTTAACCTTAAGAAACCTTAATTTGTAAGTAAAAACTAAGTAAACCATTATAAACTTTCTTTTACATTAGTATCTTGTGGCTTGGAAAATTTATGAACACTTATTTCATCATTTCTGGAAAGATGTTACTTTATAGTACAATCTTTTAATAAAACACATGTTTACCAATAGACCCAAAACACCTTTTAGTTTTCCTGTGATGAAAAGCCAAAAGTAGACAAACGTAAGTTTAGCAATCAATGTCTAATATCTTATCTTATTTGGAAATGATGATGATCAGTGAATTTTTTTCATAAAATTTAGCAAAACTCTAAAGTTTTAAGTCACCAAAAACAGTTTGGAAGCTGTAACCACCATAACACATAATTATTGTTTAAAGTTCATCCAACATTCATCTTTTTCACAACTATTTAGTTACTTATTCCCAATAATTATTTAGATTGCCTGTAAGACTACATAACACATTAGATAAAATTAGCCATCGTTTAAATTACTATTTTTGTTAACCAGTTATGTAATAGAAATAACATCAGTTTTTTTCTACAAAATTTCGTGTAAATTTCATCATCTCTTATACCTCTAAACATAGTTATCATTAAGATTTTTATCAATAGGTCTTGGTCTTCTAATTTTGGACAAGGGAAGAATTCTCAGTCAGAAATTTTAAAACCTCTTTATATAAAATTAGCTTAAACATTCCAACCTTTATAATCTTATCAACACTTACACTTTTACATGTTCTCAATTCAATTGTAACCTGAGTCAAGGTCTTAAGGCTAGTCATATTTTTCCCTACTTTTTTCTGGGCTTTTCTTAGGTATCAAATAAATAATTATGTGAGAGCTCTCAAAACATATTTTTTCCCCCAATTTAGAAGTTTTTCCAATTCAAAGGATCTGTCGTCTGGCCATTGAAGAGTAGGATCTTCATTTGTATATTTATTCCAATAGTGACTCTGAAGGATGTAAATTATGTTAAAAATTTAATATGTTAACACCTTAAGGGGCAGTTGGGGCGAGTCTTCTATGAATAGAGTCTATCGATCCCAACTGACTCTGTTCGCGGAAGACTCACCCTAAACTGTTCAGAGAAAATTGAGAACAAGGGAGTGCTACAGAGGGATAAGTTTGGGAGGGTCGGTGTGGAGGGGGCCCAGGTGGGGACATGTGTGTGCACCTTGATAGCTGTTTCGCGCCGTAGCAATTCGCGCCATAATATGTAACTGTCTGAATGTTTTGAATTAACCAATCATGTAAAACCGCGCCAACCTTTTCCCGCTTTATGCTCCCAAATCCTATAAAAGAACTTGCCCCCTAAGGCTCGGGGTCGACCCCTCTGTCTCCTGCGAGGGACACGAGTCGACCCGGAGCTCCGTTCAATAAACCTCTTGCGTTTGCATCAAGTTCGGTCTTCTGTGTCTGTGGGCCCGCGTCATCCCGAGACCTGGTGAGTTGGGATTTCCCTCCCCTTCCCCTTGGGAATCCAACCTTTGGGGGCTCGTCCGGGATCCACGCGGTAACCCCAGACTCCGAAGACCCCTTGGAGGTAGGCCTGAGTGACTGAGTGTGTGAGTGTGTGCGGCGCCGCAAAGTATTGTTTTATTGTTTTGGTTTCAGTATCGGGCAGCCGCCGCTTCGGCCCGTGAGGACCGAGCGGCTGCAGTGGCAGACGTGCTGGGAACTGCAGGCTGCAACCCTGGGGGACGCCCCAAGGGACAAGGGGAGTCAGGAAAGCCTGACTACCCCCTTTCAGGTAGAAAAAGAAACGGCACTCTTTTTCCCAGGGAGGACACGAAAACCCCTCCCGTCTGAAACCGCCTTCGGTTGGCTTGTACAGACACCAACCGGGCAAAGTTGTTTTTGTCTTGCTGTGTTTTTGATGTTCATTGTTCTGTTTTTGTTCGTTACGTGGACCTCATTTGACGGGATGGGACAGACTATGACGACCCCCCTCTCTTTGACCTTAGACCACTGGACTGAAGTGAGAGCGAGAGCGCACGAATTGGCGGTAGAAATAAAAAAAGGGCGTTGGCAGACTTTTTGCACCTCTGAGTGGCCCTCCCTCAATGTGGGTTGGCCCCCTGAGGGGACGTTTAATCTAACTGTTATCCTCGCGGTGAGGGCTATTGTTTTCCAGGAGAGACCGGGGTCCCATCCTGACCAACGACCATATATTACAGTGTGGCAGGATCTGGTGCAGAACCCACTCCCGTGGGTTAAGCCATGGGTAAAAGCAGAAAAACTAAGCCCCCGAGTCCTGGCGCTGCAGGATGCGGAGACACGGCAAAAATCGAAATCAACTCGAACAGCAGAGTCGGAGACCCCTTCGGCCGCCCCCCCGGGGTCTACCCTGAGATTGAGCCTCCTCCCGAATGGCCCCCTTTCTCGCCTCCTCCTTACCCCTCCCCCGCTCCAGGATCGCAATCAGGACGGAGGGCGACTGGCTCGGGTCCCTCCGCTGGAACCCGAAGCCGCCGCGGAGCCACTCCGGACGGGCCTGATACCACGGTGGCGCTCCCGCTAAGAGAGTATGGAGCTCCTGCGGGGCCCAACCAGCTGTCACCCCTCCAGTACTGGCCTTTCTCTTCCTCAGACCTGTATAACTGGAAAAATAACCATCCCCCCTTTTCAGAAAACCCCGCCGGATTAACTGCCCTGATAGAGTCCCTAATGTTTTCCCATCAGCCCACTTGGGATGATTGTCAACAGCTCTTACAGGCACTCTTTACCACGGAGGAGAGAGAAAGAATCACACAGGAAGCAAGAAAGAATATCCGAGGCACCAACGGGCAGCCGGCAACGATAGCGGAAGCGGAAGAAGGGTTTCCGCACAACCGGCCCAATTGGGACTATAACACGGCTGAAGGTAGGGAGGCGCTGTCCGTTTATCGCCGGGCTCTAGTGGCGGGTCTCCGAGGGGCCGCAAGGCGGCCCACCAATTTGGCTAAGGTAAGACAGATCCAGCAGGGGCCCACTGAACCTCCCTCCGTTTTCCTAGAACGATTGATGGAGGCTTACCGCAGGTATACGCCCTTCGACCCATCCTCGGAAGGGCAAAAGGCCTCTGTCATTATGGCCTTTATTGGACAGTCTGCCCCAGATATAAAAAGGAGATTACAAAGGCTAGAAGGGCTGCAGGACTACGACTTGCGGGACGTGGTAAAGGAGGCTGAAAAGGTGTATCATAAAAGAGAGAGTGAGGAGGAAAAGCGAGAGAGAGAGAGAAGGGAGGCTGAAGAGAGGGAAGATAAGAGAGATAGGAGACAAGAGAAGAAACTGACCAAAATACTGGCCGCAGTGATAAAGGCGACAGGGCCAGATCATAGGCAGTCAGGGAACCTGGGCAACGCCCCACGACCAGGCTCGCGCAGACGACAGCCCTAAGACAAGGACCAATGTGCCTATTGTAAGGAGAGAGGACACTGGGCAAGGGAATGCCTGGTTCCTTGCCGGTCTCCTTGGAACACCCCTCTCCTGCCTGTAAAAAAGCCTGGAACTGCTGATTATAGGCCGGTCCAGGATTTGAGGGAAGTGAACAAGAGAGTGCAGGACTTACACCCTACTGTGCCAAACCCATATAACCTACTCAGCTCCCTCCCCCCATCACGGAAATGGTATACTGTCCTGGACCTGAAAGATGCATTCTTCTGTCTGCGGCTGCACCCAAAGAGCCAATTACTTTTTGCTTTCGAGTGGCGCGACCCTGATATGGGGATCGCTGGACAACTGACTTGGACAAGACTGCCTCAAGGGTTTAAAAACTCCCCCACCCTGTTCGATGAGGCCCTCCACAGGGATTTGACTGACAATAGGGTTAAAAACCCTCAAGTGACTCTTTTACAGTATGTAGATGATCTACTGTTGGCGGCGGAAACCCCGGGAGACTGTGAGGAAGGAACCAAGCACCTCCTGGCCGAGTTGGGTGAGTTGGGGTACCAGGCGTCAAAGAAGAAGGCACAATTGTGCCAGGAGAAAGTAGTCTACTTAGGCTACACACTAAAAGACGGCCAAAGGTGGTTAACCGACGCCCGGAAAAAGACTGTGACTCAGATCCCGGCCCCAACCTCCGCTCGCCAGGTAAGGGAATTCCTAGGGACAGCCGGCTTCTGCCGATTGTGGATCCCAGGGTTTGCTACCCTGGCTGCTCCACTGTACCCATTGACTAAGGAAAGTGGGAACTTTGTCTGGACTCTAGAGCACCAGAAGGCTTTTGAGACTCTAAAACGGGCATTATTAGAGGCACCCGCGTTGGCCCTACCAGATTTGACCAAGCCCTTCACCTTGTATGTAGATGAAAGAAAGGGAATCGCCCGGGGAGTCCTAACTCAAGCCCTTGGGCCCTGGAAGCGCCCAGTCGCATATCTATCAAAAAACTGGATCCGGTAGCCAGTGGATGGCCCTCCTGCTTAAGGGCAATCGCCGCCACTGCCCAGCTGGTAAAAGATGCAGATAAGTTAACTCTGGGCCAACAGATAACCGTAGTAGCCCCCCATGCCTTAGAAAGCATTATCAGACAGCCTCCAGATCGATGGATGACTAACGCCCGGATGACTCACTACCAAAGTCTGCTCCTAACTGAAGAGAATTACCTTCGCCCCACCGGCCATCTTAAACCCGGCCACACTACTGCCCGAAGCAGATGACCCGACCCGATCTGCCAGATGAGCCATGGGCTGGAGCCCCTAATTGGTACACCGGCGGCAGCAGCTTCATGGCAGAAGGTAAGAGGATGGCTGGGGCGGCTGTGGTAGACGGGAAAAAGACTCTGTGGGCAAGCCGCTTGCCGGAAGGGACTTCTGCACAAAAGGCTGAGCTTATCGCCCTGACACAGGCGTTAAGGTTAGCTGAAAATAAGACTGTGGCCCAGGTCATCAGAAAGGCACCGACCCCATAGCTCAAGGGAACCGCCTAGCCAAGCGGGCGGCACTAGGACCTATGGTCCTGACTCTCCAGGGAGCTAAGGTCAGCAAAGCTGCCTCCGGTGGGGAACTAACTAAAGAAGAGAATGTCCTTTCCGTTGCAGAAGGGCGAGAATATCTATCACATCTACACCGGCTAACCCACTTGAGCCCTCAGAAACTAATTAAAATTATTGAGGCCTCCCCGTACCAGGTACCAGATTTGAGAAAGGCGGCTGAGGAAATTTATAAGGATTGTAGAGCTTGCACTCTCACAAATGCTGCAGTTACCAAATACCGCACTGGACATAGACTCCGGGGAGATAGGCCTGAAACCTTTTGGGAGATAGACTTTACTGAAATCAAACCGGCCCGGTATGGAAATAAATATCTTCTAGTATTTGTAGATACCTTCTCGGGATGGGTAGAGGCTTTCCCCACCCGAAAAGAGACTGCCTCTGTAGTAGCCAAGAAGATATTGGAAGAAATCCTCCCGAGATTCGGGATCCCAAAGGTAATTGGATCTGACAACGGTCCTGCATTCGTTGCCCAGGTAAGTCAGGGACTGGCCAGTCAACTGGGGGTCAATTGGAAATTACATTGTGCTTATAGACCCCAGAGTTCAGGCCAGGTAGAGAGGATGAATAGAACAATTAAAGAGACCCTAACTAAATTGTCTATGGAGACCGGCGGTAGTGACTGGACAGCCCTCCTGCCCTTTGCCCTGTTCCGCGTCCGGAACACCCCACAGGGACCCTTAAAACTTACACCCTTTGAGATCCTCTATGGAACCCCTCCCCCTTTGGCACAAATAGGGATACATGACCCTGACATTGTACCTTCTATACCTTTGTCAGCCCGCTTGAAAGCACTCGAGGCTGTCAGGCGCGACATCTGGAACCAGCTAAAAGAGGCTTACCAGCCTGGTGATCTGCTCATACCGCACCAGTTCCAGGTTGGGGACTCTGTCCTTGTGAGACGACATCGGACGGGGTCGCTAGAACCACGTTGGAAGGGGCCCTACGTGGTGCTCCTCACTACACCCACAGCAGTCAAGGTGGACGGTATAACTTCCTGGGTTCACGCTACACACGTAAAGAAGGCACCCCAGAATGCAGCAGATCTCTGGAAGGTGGAAAAGACTGATAACCCTCTTAAGCTGCGTTTGCGTCATGGGAACGGCAAGCAGGTCGTCCAATCCTAATCCCCACGCTCCTCAACTGCTCACGTGGCAAGTCGTCTCCCAGGTAGGAGATATAACCTGGTCAATCCAAAAAACTGCTTCCCCTTGGACATGGTGGCCGGACTTACACCCTGACCTTTGTAAACTGGCTATAGGAACCCCCGACTGGGATTTCATGGGTCGACGAGGGGGGGCAAAACAAGCCGGAGGATGCCACTCCCCCCATCGCAAGGGTAAACTAAAGGCATACCCCTATTTTTGCGTGCTTGTGCAGTTAGTGCCTAGAATTTACTATCATACTGCCAATAGTTTCGAAGATGAGTTTGATCAGAAATCTATACTAAGGAAAAGAGAACCAGTATCCCTCACCCTAGCTGTGCTCCTGGGACTGGGAGTTGCCGCGGGTGTAGGAACCGGCACTGCAGCCTTAGTTGCAGGGGAGAGAGGATTAACTGCCCTGAGCAATGCTATAGATGAAGACCTCAGGACTTTAGAGCAGTCTATATCTAAGCTAGAAGAGTCCCTCACCTCCCTGTCTGAAGTAGTGCTGCAGAATAGAAGGGGATTAGATCTGTTGTTTTTAAGGGAGGGAGGGCTTTGTGCAGCTCTTAAAGAAGACTGCTGTTTCTATGCAGATCACACAGCGGTAGTCCGAGACTCAATGCAAAAATTAAAGAAAAGATTAGACATGAGGCAGCAAAGTAGGGAGGCGCAACAAAGCTGGTTTGAATCCTGGTTCACTAAGTCCCCCTGGATGACGACCTTACTATCCTCCCTAGCAGGACCCTTGCTGATTCTTTGTCTACTTTTGGTTTTCGGACCGTGTGTTTTCAATAGAAATACTGCTTTCATAAGAAAAAGAGTCAATGCAGTGCATGCTATGATGCTCCAACGCCATTACCAAGCTCTCCCACGCCATGAGCCACTAATAGTAGACACCGAAAACTAAGTTCTAAGATTAGAACTAGGGACAAAAGAAGAAGTGGGGAATGAAGGATGTAAATTATGTTAAAAATTTAATATGTTAACACCTTAAGGGGCAGTTGGGGCGAGTCTTCTATGAATAGAGTCTATCGATCCCAACTGACTCTGTTCGCGGAAGACTCACCCTAAACTGTTCAGAGAAAATTGAGAACAAGGGAGTGCTACAGAGGGATAAGTTTGGGAGGGTCGGGGTGGAGGGGGCCCAGGTGGGGACATGTGTGTGCACCTTGATAGCTGTTTCGCGCCGTAGCAATTCGCGCCATAAAATGTAACTGTCTGAATGTTTTGAATTAACCAATCATGTAAAACCGCGCCAACCTTTTCCCGCTTTATGCTCCCAAATCCTATAAAAGAACTTGCCCCCTAAGGCTCGGGGTCGACCCCTCTGTCTCCTGCGAGGGACACGAGTCGACCCGGAGCTCCGTTCAATAAACCTCTTGCGTTTGCATCAAGTTCGGTCTTCTGTGTCTGTGGGCCCGCGTCATCCCGAGACCTGGTGAGTTGGGATTTCCCTCCCCTTCCCCTTGGGAATCCAACAACTCGATCCAATAAGCCTTTTTAAGGAAAGACCCGGAGGTAACTTTCCACACTTAGAATAAATCTTTACCATGGACGCAAGAGGCGTCCGTGGTGAGGGCGCAGATGATGTAGCCCCTATGATCCACAGAATTCACTCCCAAAGATACTCAGAGAAAGTAAAGACCTTCGTTGCACAGGCGGTAAGGATGGTGTAGTGAAAACGGTGTCTCCGGTCTCCACAATAGTGTGGGACGCCTCCAGTCACAGACCCGCTAATCTGTGACACCAGGCAGGCGATACTGGAATGGGATTTTTCCAGCACTAACAAGCAACAAAGGTGAAGATGACAAAAGCCCTTATGGACTGGGCCCTTTATGACAAACTCCCCTGAGAGCTTGGCACAGCTGGACAAAAACAGCTCGGAACCCCAGTCTACTAGACTGGCCAAGGTGCACTCCGGTAAATGCACCTTCCGTATGGTGGAGACCAAGGAGAATAGTCTCACTGGTCACAAAGCCAAGTTTTCTCAGGACACAGAACAAGACAGAAGGAAAAACCTCATCCGTTTTTTTTTCCTTATGTGCACAATGACGGCTTTAGCCACGCCGTAGGTCTCTTGGAGCCAGAATAATACCTAGCGGGGGAGGTGCCGAGAGGTTGGGGACTGTGTGCTTTACAGAGTACCTCGTCGTTGCATGGACATTTTCTTGCAGTTGGTGGGGGACCTGGGTCATCTACCCTGTTCCGTGACCCAATTTATCCTGTCACGGGAGTCTTCTGAAAGTGGCGAGCGCCCTATTGGCTCTTAACTTCTCGACCCGTGCCCACCAAATTTGTGGCCTTTTTGGCTTCCAAGATGCCCTTAGCCATGACCTTCACTTCATGTGCATATTAACCCACAGCAAAGTTTGTCTAAATAGACGCCAGTCTGGTGAGACCCGCAAACTCACCAGTCTGTGGGGCCGGCCCGGACAGTAGGCTTATAGGGCCTATGCCTGCGTCCTACCCTATGGTATTTCCTTCTTATGACAAAAGACACAGACAAAAGAGAAAAACAGACTATCTCTGGGAGGAAAAGGGATCAAGATCAAAACCAAGAGTACTCTACCAAATTTAAACCAAGAGTAACTCAAAGCACAAGAAACTAGTTTCGCAAATATTTTCTCCTGCCAACCTAAATTTAGAAAGAGAAAAAATTCTCACCATTTACTTCCGCAGATAGAGATTCTGGGAGGCTGACGTGTTAAGAGGTCTTACCTTTTGCCGGCTTTCGTCAGGCGTTCCCGTATCTCACCATCTGCAGTAATCCAGGGAGAAGGCAGGTCTTCCAGCCAGAGAAGGCAACTTGCCAACCAGTGTGGCTCCTGGCAACTACGCCAAAACTGTCGGGGAAGAGAGGGAATCTCCCTCTGCCCTTTTCCTTAAGGTTCTTATGGCTGGCCAAATAATCAACAAGACAGGTTAGCCGGAGAAAATAATACCAAGTTTAATAACATGTATACATGGGAGAAAGCAGGGACACTGCGTTTCTCAACACAATAGCAGAAATTCTCGTCTTAAATACCACGTTCAGCCAATGACAAAGGAGGATGTTGGGGGTGGGGGGAGTCAGTTATAGGAGATTACCACTAAAGCACAGTAAACAAGAGTAAGGTTATTATGCAGATTTAAGGCCTCAGCTTCCACATTGATAAGCCTCTAGAAATGAGGCCATCTCCCCCTCTTCCCAAAATAGAGAGGGAGATACCTTTACAAATGGAGATTTCCCTTATAAATGTAAATGATTGCCTGGCAACTCCTGGCAGGGCCATCTAGAGAATGTGGCCAGAGAGACAGAACATCTGATAAGAGGGGCTTGTTGGTGCCTTTCCTATTGTAACCTCCAGCCTACATTATCTTTACAGCCATCATGATAGATCTGTTCCAGGAAGGAGCTACCATGTCAAATTTTTTAGGCAGTTAGTGGGGGAGGTCAAATGTCCCTAGAGAAAACAACCAAGGTAAAGAGATAGATTTCAGAGTGGCCAAATCTTGATCTCCCACACTATACATTTACACATATTAGATCCTAGTTTTGTTAACTGTCTTTTAAGGTTTTTGTTTTATATCTATTGACTAGACTAGATCCTGATTTCTTCTAGTCTCCTAAAATATCTGGTTACAGATGTCCAAACTAACGTTTTTGATTTTTTCCATCATTTTCATTTAAAATCACTAAAAACTAAACCTGTCCTTTTTCCTAAAGCCGTCCAAACTAAAGCTGATAAACTTGATATAAACTTAAGAAATGACCTAACGACACCATCAGAGACATTTTAAACTACAAAAGATACTTTGACGCTGACATCTAAAAATCATCTTACTTGACTGTCCTCTGACCTCAAAAACTGGTTTACAATTTACTCCAACCATTAACCTTGTTTTTCTTTTGTTTACATAAAAATACTTCTATTAAATACTTGATTGCTTGCTTCCATAATATAGGCTTCCATAATTGAGAGCCCACCTACATCACCACCTTCTAAAATAAACTTAATTAAACTGATCTATTATCAAGACTAAAAAATGTGTTCGGTGAGATAAAACAATCTACCAACTCAGCTTCTAGACTATAAAACTTCTTTAAGTTTCAAAAAGACTGTGAAACATTTAGTTTCAAAGGCGGGACTGTGGGAGATCAAGATTTGGCCATCCTAAAATATATCTCTTTACCTTGATTGTTTTCTCTGAGGGACTTTTGACCTCCCTCACTAACTGCCTAAAGAATTTAACATGGTGGCTCCTTCCTGGAACAGATCTACCATGATGGCTGTAAAGATAATGTAAGATAGAGGTTACAATAAAAAAGGCACCAACAAGCCCCTCTTATCAGAAGTTCTGTCTCTCTGACCACATTCTCTAGATGGCCCTGCCAGGAGTTGCCAGACAATCATTTACATTTATAAGGAAAATCTCCATTTATAAAGGTATATACCTCTTTGTTTTAGAAAGAGGGGGGGATGGCCTGATTTCTAGAGGCTTATCAATGTAGAAGGTGAGGCCTTAAATCTACATAATAACCTTATTCTTGTTTACTGTGCTTTAGTGGTAATCTCCTATAACTTACTCCCCCCACCCCTAACATCCTCCTTTGTCATTGGCTGAACATGGTATTTAAGACGAAAATTTCTGCTATTTTGTTAAAAAACGCAGTGTCCCTGCTTTCTCCCATGTATACATGTTATTAAACTTGATATTATTTTCTCCTGCTAACCTGTCTTGTTAATTATTTGCCCATCCATAAGAACCTTAAAAAAAAGGGCCGAGGGAGATTCTCCCTCTTCCCCCGACACTAATGAGTCCATCTTGTCAAGTTCAGGTCTATCTAGCCAAAAGTCATTCATGTATATGGTAAGATTTGCTTTATTTTTTTAACAAAGATAAAATGATGAATGGCTTTTTATATTTTTGCTTGTTTCATCTATAAAGATCTTACATTACAATTTAATAGCTTCAGCCTGCTACAATAATTTAAACAGCCTTTTGAAGCTTATAATATGCCACGTCCAACAGGATGTAGTAAAAAAATCAGTAGTTCACAATCCGAAAAAGCTCATTTATATTCATTACCAACAATACTTACACTTCAAAGACACTAATAACCAACATATCATTTGTTTCTACTGCAGAATTTAATAGGTTGTTAAATTCTTTATCATCCAAAAGCATAATTAGGATGCTATCATTAAAATGTATTTTTTTAATCAGAAATATTAAAACTAATGATTAAACTAAATGATTAACTAAATATTAAAACTAATGGCAATTAACGACCTGTTTTCTTTCCCTATGGTTTATCTTTTCTAGAATATCATATAAATGAAATCCTACCGTCTTTGGCCTTTTGACTTTTCACCCTATCAGTCAAATCAAAATTTGAAAATTCCTGTTCTATGAGCTTTCCAAATCTAAATTCTTACAATTGTAAATGAATATGGAGACAAAACACACACTACATACTACTTCTAAAAACCTCCTCCTTATCCGATTTTAATTCTATCACCAACTGCCAAGAAAAATCTTTCCACTGATACCAAAATTCCCTACACAGTATGTCAATCATCAATTGATCAGTCATCAGTCTATGTTAACAGAATGTGAGTTATTATTAGGAAGCTATATAATTTGCACCAAAGATTGTTTAAAGCTCCTTTCATTAAATGCAGTTTACAATAATTCACAGGCTTCAAAGTTCGCCTTGCAAATATACAGTCAATTATCAGAAACTATTAATGGGATTAGGCTTTTCTATAAAAGTGGTCCCAAGGAAGTAGGAATATTTATTTGTTTAAAGAACGCAATGAGGAGCCCAATAGCCTGAACAGAGTCAGACAGAGGAGCGCTGACCACAGGTCATCTTATGAAGGGCCGTGTTCACCGGGAGATATCCCGACCTGGCCTAGACGGAGTCCTGGGTGGCATGAACTCAAGGGCTCGTGCAGAGGGCAGGCGACTCCCTGCCGCCCCCTGCACCTCCGCTGGGTGGGCAGGAGGCCCCGCTGTGGTGGGGCCCCGCCAAGACAGAGGGACCGGCCTGCCAGGCAGCACTCCTCTGCTCCTCCAAGGGACAAAGTTGGGCTCCCCCGCCTGGAGCAGCCCACCAACAGCCCCGGTCCCCGCCCCTGACACTGCGCTCCCGCCATCTGCAGCGGAGATCTCCACGCCAAGCCCGCTGCCCACTGCCTACCTCGGCGCCGCTCCTGCCCAGCGCTCCTCCACACTACAGAAAGGAGAGCTCCCCAGTGCTGAAAATCCTGGAGGAAGGATCCAGAAATCGCCAATCCCCCCACACAAACCTCCGAGGCACCCACGTCCACACCAGGGACCCCGCCTCCAGTGCACACGCTCCGGGGCTCTCCAGCTCGCTGGCCCCTCTGCTGCTTTGAGCTCCCGTCCTGCGCATGCTCGGGCGTCTCCGAGGATACAATGGGAACCGCTGAGGTGGGCGCGGGAGGGGTTGGGGACTGAGGTGTTCCTGAGAGGGAGAGCGGGAGCGGGCTGCCCCTCTGCAGCTCTTGACTCTGCTCTCCCTGGATGACCGTCAGCTCCTGGAGAAGATCTGCCTTCCCTTGAGGCGGCTCCTCCTGTCCTGAGAAGTGCATCACATGAACTAACATTTGTTTCAAAAAGAACGATGACATCCTTAACACCTGATGTGTCGTGTCCCCAGAAGAATTCTCTGCTTCCCCAGAAAACTAGACAGCCAGCAGCTGGGACCGTGTTCTGACCCAGGAAGGAAGGATGCTGAGGCCACAGCTGTCTCCATTCTGCCGGCTCCTTCCCCTGATTTGTGGCCCTGATGGGGTTATACCGTTGGGGACTCGCGCAGGTGACAACGTTCAAGTGTTTGCCCATGGTATTACATTTCTTATGATTTAGTGGTTAAAACGGGAAGCTAGCTGTCAGTTTTTCCGACGATTTCACTCGCAGAAATGTCTTTGGACAAAGAAGCTTGCTTAATTTCTGATTTTTATAATCAATAACAATAATTAAATTACTTATTTTCTTAATCTCATTGGCATGCTAAAACAAACAAGTCACTTGGTTTTCACCAAATTGGCCACATTTTCCTTAAAACTTTGGGAATATCACTGTTTGAGGTAAAGAAAGCATTTGGGAAGAACAAGTACCCTTAGATAATATCTTCCCAGATAAATGTACAAACACATAGTTATGAGCCATTTTGAGGGGCCTGGGAAATCCAGTTTGAGTTCTACAATGGATCATCTGAAGGTTAAATTAGTAATTTTCTGAGGAGTTTGCAAGTAAATGTTCATGTCGCCTTCATCAAATAGGTCTGATGATTTAAATGAAGGTTGAGCTTAATGATAAAACTTTTCAAAAGACTGAGAAATATTAAGTAAATGTACAAAAACAAAAGGGTGCAAATCAAAGTAAAGCCTGCCATTATCCTCTTTAAAAGAGAGTCACAGTAGCACTATTGTCAAGGTATGAGAAGGCATAGAAATGCTTTATAAAGTCAATTCTTCACTTCCAAAGGACCTAACGTGACATTCTAGAAGTCTCCATAGTCTTTCACTCATCTAGATTAAAATTGCTCAATTTATATTTTAAAGACTAATGAATCTGAGGGCAAAATATTCAAGGTCAGTGTTTAATTGTTTTTCATTGTTGCAAAGTACATGGGTATAAAGTGTGGCAGAAATCCATGGTCTTGGAGAATAAAAATATATAGAACTTATTTATCACTCTCACAGCATGTCCTGACTTAATCCTACAAATGTCCCAAGAGTAAAACCTCAGTAAATTCCGTTCTGTTCTTAGATATGACATCTTTCATTCGTAATGAATATTCTCAAATTAGGCTCTAGCTAGTAATTATGTTCCTGATGTAAATATGCAATAAAGAAGAATCCATGCGTGATTAAATTTGGCTCAAGAGGACTACTTAGAACCCAAATTTGTTCTTTGCTTTGTTTTTCTTTATCGATTTCTTTCTTTCTCCTCAGCGGAGTCGGCAGATAGATGACACAGAAAGCTGAGAGACTGAAGGGCAGAGTCTTGAAGAATGTGGGATTTCCTAATCTTCCAGATCTTTTTTATCTTTAAAATTCTACGATTTTTCTTTTTACATAGGGGTTCATTTTTTTCATTATTTCTAATAGTGATCATAATAGTGAGACTAACAAAACTTAGCACTTGTGGAACATTTTTCATCATAAAAATTTACGTTATTCTGACAATTGTTAATATATTAAAAAGCCACTAAGAGCTAATCTGATGCTCAGAGGATTTTTAGGGTAGTGAGACTGTTCTGTGCATAATGGTGGCTACATGTCACTATATGTGTGTCAAAACCCATGGAACTGTACAACACAAAGTGTGACCCTTAAACTAGAGACTGTAGTTCATAACAACATTTCAATATTGTTCATTCATTATAACAAACGTATCACACTAATGCAAGGTGTTAATAATAGGGGAAACGGGGCTTGGGAGAGAGGAGAGAGGCAGTGTAGTGGATGTATGGAGCTCTATGTACTATCTGTTCAATTATCTGTAAATCTAAAACTGTACTTTTAAGAATAAAGTGTTTTAAAGATTTTATTTATTCATTTTTTCCCCCCAAAGCCCCAGTAGATAGTTGAATGTCATAGGTTCACATCCTTCTAGTTGCTGTACGTGGGACTCGGCCTCGGGTTGGACGGAGAAGTGGTGCCTCGGGGCGCGCCCGGGATCCGAACCCGGGCCGCCAGCATCAGAGCGCGTGCACTTAACCGCCAAGCCACGGAGCCGGCCCAGAATAAAGTGTTTTAAAGTTTTTTTGAAAGGCACCAAGCTAACACTGTAGGGCATCTATTTTGTGCAGAAGGGCAAGGAAGAAGTTGAAATGATTTTTTTTTTTTTTTGTGAGGAGATCAGCCCTGAGCTAACATCCGCCAATCCTCCTCCTTTTTTGCTGAGGAAGACGGCCCTGGGCTAACATCGGTGCCTATCTTCCTCCGCTTTATATGGGACGCCGCCACAGCATGGCTTACCAAGCAGTGCGTTGGTGCGTGCCCGGGATCCGAACCAGCGAACCCCGGGCCGCCACAGCGGAGTGCACGCACTTAACTGCTTGCGCCACCAGGCCGGCCCCTGAAATGATTTAAAAAGTTCACCTTGTGAAGGTTTGAATTGTGGTATGTTTCTGAAGACTTAGACAAGGGCAGGACATAGAATTTGAGACATGGATGAAATAAAGGAGAAGGAAGACATCAGAGAGATCAGACCTGATCAATTAAATTTAGGACAAATTACTAAATTGGTTGGATTTGTTTTTATTTTCTTTGCTTTTTAGAAACCTTACACCTTTCTATGAAAGCCACACGTGCACAGTGTCCACAGGTATGTTTCCTACCGAGCGGCACCTGCTTCTCTCCCTCTGCATCTTCTATTCCTTTCCCCTCCTCTCACTACCTCTGACTGATGGTCCCTGTTTCTATCTCCCTTCCTTACTCTCTCTCTCTCCTGTTTGTTTGTTTGTTTTCTTTATCTTTGTGTTTTCTTTCTCCTCTTACACATCAGACTAACCATAACCTTCCTAGTCATTGTTTAGTTTCACTGAAAGATCTCAGTAGTTTCCATGAAGAAATGACAGATCAGTGTTCTGGGAAAAATTTCTCTATTTCAGTTACTTCACCCTCAATCTGAAGCAGGAAAATTTCTTGAATGTTGAATCAATTTTTTATATGTTTTTCTTTTTTGAATTCAAATTTCAGAGCTCCTGGTCATATTGGAAAAATTCCTGAGGATGGCTGCCTGGAGTTGAGCCATAGGAGTTCTTCTTATGGCCATAATGGGGAATCCTTATTTTGGCCATGGGGCCTCAGGAGAAGCCCTCGTGGGGGAGGAATCTTTGCTAACCCTATGTTGTACCTAGGACTGGCTTCTCCTAAGACAGTGGTTCCTGAACTCCAGTGTGCATTAGAACCGTGTGGAGGTCCCCTACAACACAGAGTGCTGAGCCCATCCCAGAGTTTGTGATCCAGCAGGATGGGGGGACACGAGAATTTACGTCTCTGACCGTTTCTCAGGTGATGCTGCTGACCAGCCACACATTGAGAACCACCGGCTTAGAAACCCTAGGTTTCAAAGGATGCTTTGCTTGAGCAGACAGCCAAAACTATCAAAATCGTAACCAAGATTCACCAACAACTTGAATGTGTTGGCATTTGGATCTAGAGGCTCCTGAATTTTCAGGGGCTAAAGCAAACATTACTCTGAGTTCAGGGTTTGTGACTCTCCTAAGTGTCACTCAATTCCTTTGCTTGCTTCCCTTGAGCCCTACCTGGCTAGGAAAGAATATTAAAAACAAAGCCAGCTTTGATTATTTAATCCTCAGTCAACTAAGACAGTTTTGAATGAGGTTTTTTAGACAGAATAGCCAACTTTATCTACACTATTGGAAACGAATTATTACTGATAACAATGGTTATTTACTAAGGTCCCAATATGTCTCAAGCCCTTTACATACTTTTATTTCTCAGCTTCTCAGAACCCTACGGGATCCCAGGTGTGTTAACTCTTTCTCCACAACTCCTCTAAGGAACCCCCCCAGAGCACACTCATAATTGACCTCACCATGCCTTCTCTCATTTAATTTAGCAGTAGATTAAAATTACAGAAGAAACTTGAAGGGATCTTGAGCCCCAGCAGGAGAAGGTCTAAAGTCTATCCAGGACAAATGGCTTAATGTTTGTTTCTGAGAAGTTTCCAGGGACAAAGACTCCACAACCTCCAGAAACCAGTTCTGTTGATTATTAATATCTCTAATCAATGATATACATTAATTGTTTTTTATTTATTGGTTGATTGTCTGCTATATTACTTTGCCATATAATAAAATTTTTCTTTGTGTTATTTAAATAATTTTCACTTTATATCCACTTTTTAAATTTAGCCTTCTCTGGACTTCCTCATACATTGAAGATGGTAAATGTCACCTATTAGCATTTTCCTCTTCAGTTTAGATAACCTCAGTTTCTTTACTGTGTTAAAAATATTTAATAAGTGTAGTTCTTTTTTTCTCCAGTTCTTCTCTAGGTTCAACTTATTGGGTAGTATAGTGGAAAGATGACTTCAGAGGTCCTGTGTGGTAAAGAATCTTCTTTGTATTGTATTCAATGTGAATAAAATCTCTATTAGTTTTGTGTTCAGTCTAATCTGGAATCTGAACCTTTCCTTCCTTCCTCCCTCTATTGTCTGCAATAGTTAATAGTCCCAGACTTAGAGTTTTGCTTGTGGAAAGTGTTTGTGGTTTTTGTTGGTTAGTTGGCTTGACGTTTTAACAATTCAATTTATTTAGTAGATATGTGAGTTTTCCTATTTTATGTTATTTTTTGTGTCAGTTTCAGTATATTGTTTTTTTATAAAGTGAATTTTGATGTTTGGTGTCTAATTCGCAGTCCTAAGTATTTCACAAAATGGTGTATCGTGTTAAGATCTAAGCACTCTCTAGAGAATACTTCTTATTTGATTTCTTTTTTTTTTTAACAGGATAAAATAATACCAAGTTTAATAACAGGTATACTTGGGAGAAACTCAGAAATGAGCAACTCTTCCCTCTGTCTAAGCTGTCCCCTAAAGTATTGCAGTTAAAGGCGAGGAAGGTGTTGGGGGTGGGTAGTGGTCTTGGACCTCAGAGGACAAGAGGCAACTCCCATGGAGATAGAAATGCAAATGTTTGCATGGCAACTCTTCTCAGGGTCATCAATAGATAATGTGGCCAGGGAGAGAGAAAGTTTTTGATAAAAGGTGCTTGGTGCCTTTCCTGTTGTAACCGCTATCCTACATTATCTTTACAGCCATCATGATAATAACTCGTTCCTGAAACAGATCTCTTGTTTTAAATTCTTTAGGCAGTTTGGAAGGGGAAACTCAAATATTCTTCATGAGTTCTCTGAGTCCTTATTGTCTTCAGCTCGAAATAATCTGCATACCAGAGTGGTGCCTCCTGGGGTAGCTTGCCCTGAGCACCATCAGTTCCCTCCTCTGAAACTTCCTTAGAAGTTTCACAGTCCTTTTGAAAATTAAAGTAGTTTCATAGTCCAGAAGCTGAGTTGGTAGATTGTTTCATCTCACTGAACAGATTTCTTAGTCCTGATAATAGATCAGTTCAATTAAGTTCATTTTAGAAGGTGGTGATGCAAGTGGGCTCTCAAGGTTACGCCTATATTGTGGAAGCAAGCAATCAAGTATTTAATGGAAGCATTTCTATGTAAACGAAAGAAAAACAAGGTTAATGGTTGGAGCAAGTTGTAAAGCAGTTTCTGAGTATAGGGGACAGCTAGTTAAGAAGATTTTTAGATGTCAGCATCAAAGCATCTTTTGCAGTTTAAAATGTCTCTGATGATGTCATCGGGTAATCTCTTAAGTTTATATCAAGTCCGTCAGCTTCAGTTTGTAAGGCTTCAAGAAAAAGGGCAGGTTTTTAGTGATTCCAAATGAAAATGATGGAAAAAATGAAAAACGTTAGTTTGGACATCTGTAGCCAGATATTTTAGGAGACTAGAAGAAATCGGGATCCAGTCCAGTCAACAGATATAGAACAAAAAACTTAAGAGACAATTAACAAAACTAGGATCTAATATCCGCAAATGTACACTATAGTTTTTACTGAAATATAATTTTTCTTTCTAAGATCACCCTCATTTTTATCAAAGATAGACAAATTAAAACTAACTAGTTTGCAAAATAAGTCTAGTTCCAATAGTGTTGGCCCAATTATTTACATAAGTACGGCAAGAATAGGAATTGATCACATAGGCTCTTTTAAGTCTGCTTTGCTGGAACTTTTTATAAGGAATCTCAGATTGAACTTTAAAGGCCTCTCCAGGCCAGGAAAGCCAAGCCAAGGATTTTGTCATCACTTTGCCTGTAATACCTACAGATTTGGGTGAATTCCTCTCATCCGAGGTTCCCCCGAAATATTTCGAGGTTCCTTGTGTTTGCCAGATAAGTGACATTCTTTACTTATCTTGGTAAGTGCTGCTTGGAACATAAGGTACCAGGCCAATATTTCCACGTGGCTTTATTCCATAAAGTCCAATCTTCATTCCTCAAAAGTTGTATGGTTATATCGCAAATATGATGTTCCAGTCACAACCTTGGTAATATAACCAGTGTTTCCAATTGTGTCCTGTTATAAGGAGAACAGATTCTTATTGAACTTATGCAAATAACTATATTGCCATGAAAACAACAATACTCACTTACTAAGGGTTTCCAAATTCGAGGGATCAGATAGAGAGAAAAAGAGAAATATTTCAATTTTACTTACAAAAATATCATTTACCAAATTGTTATAAGTCATAGCTAGCTCAGGAGAAAAGAGAAAAAGTTTTCCTTAACTCTGAAAAGACAAAACATTAAAAATTCAGCAATACATCAAATGAAAAATCATAAAAGTTATAATTATCCTTATCAGTTCATTCAGTCCTGTGTAATCCATTCTTGATCCCAATCTTTCTCTTAGCAGCTTCATGAAGTTTTCAGTCTTTCCATCAGATTTCTGTAATTTCTTACCAAGTTCAGTTTTATGATCAGAAAGTTTGTCAGAAACCTGTACTCCAGTGTAAATGTCAGAGTCCTTTCCATGAATTTTTCTGAAGTTGAAATATTTTGCAAAAGCATTAGAGCAAAGAAATAAGTCTGTAAACAACAAGACCTCAAAATGGCAATTGACAGAGAAATTTGGCTAATTTTGTGACATACAACACTTTAATAATAACCAGAATTATGACTGATAATCAGGACAGATCAGAATTTCAGTAAACACCTATGTCAATAACATTTGCCCACATAATAACACCTAAGCAGACTTATCACTTGTCTGACAATGCTTTCCATGTAATTTAACATACTGAATAAGCCTAATAAGTTTAGTATCTTCCTCCTTATAGGTAGAGAGCAAATTTCTTTGTCTTCCTCCTTATAGGAAGAGAGCAAATTTCTTTGAGAAGTTCCAGGGCCCTTTGAAAATTCTCAAAGTAAAAAAGTAAAAAAAAGACTTTATTTAAGATATGAATTTTGGGGAGCTTGTCAAAAATAGAAAACGTTAAAGCAAAAAGAGCTTTAACAGTCCGAAAACCTTAATACAGAGACTTCAGTCTTTTAAACACAGGAAATTATTTTAACAGTTTTTTTTTTTTCTGTCTTTTAGGTAGACTTACCCAAAGGTAAAGAAAAATCTTTTATAACCTCTTTATCAAGTTCAAGAAAATTATCCTTTTAAGAGAAAGAAACCAAATCATAATTTTGTACCAGCTTCCTTCTGATATTAAAATTCATTTACTTAATTAAATTCATTTCAATCTTAGCCAACTTGACCATACAAAAACTCCTTTTCCAGAATTCCTCTTCCACAAACCTATAACTTTCTTTTTACATTCAGATTTGTCCCATGTCTTTCTTTTCCCTCCTAGTACTTGAAGACAAATTTATCTTTCTTAATCAATCAAATAAAATATTTCCATTCTTTGTTCCTTCTTTATACATCTTACTTTCCTTGTACACAGACATATTTTTTCTTAATATTTAGTAGTTTCAATCACATATACTAATTAGAAATTTTAACTCTTAGAAACCACAATTTGTAAGTAAAAACTAAGTAAACCAATATAAACTTTCTTTTACATTAGTATATCGTGGCTTGGAAAATTTATAAACACTTCATAACTTCTAGAAATATGTTCCTTTATAGTACAATCTTTAAATAAAACACATGTTTACCAATAGACCCAAAACACCTTTTAGTTTTCCTGTAACCAAAAGACAAAAGTAGACAAACGTACATTTAGCAATCAATGTCTAATATCTTATCTTATTTGGAAATGATGATACTCAGTGAATTTTTATCACAAAACTTAGCAAAACTCTAAAGTTTTAAGTCACCAAAAAGAGTTTGGAAGCTGTAACCACCATAACACATAATTATTATTTAAAGTTCACCCAGCATTCATCTTTTTCACAACTATTTAGTTACTTGTTCCCAATAATTATTTAGATTGCCTATGTCGGGGGAGAGGGAGAATCTCTCTCTGCCCTTTCTCTTAAGGTTCTTCTGGCTGGCCAAATAATCAAGAAGACAGGTTAGCAGGAGAAAATAATACCAAGTTTAATAACATGTATACCATGGGAGAGAGCAGGGACGTTGTGTTTTTCAACACAATAGCAGAAATTCTCGTCTTAAATATCATTTTCAGCCAATGACAAAGGAGGATTTTGGGGGTGGGGGAGTCAGTTACAGGAGATTACCACTAAAGCACAGTAAACAAGAGTAAGGTTTATTATGTAGCTCAAGGCCTCACCTTCCACATTGACAAGTCACTAGAAATGAACTCATCTCCCTCTTTTCTCCAAACAGAGAGGGAGATACATTTACAAATGGAGATTTTCCTTATAAATGTAAATGATTGTCTGGCAACTCTTTACAGGGTCATCCAGAGAATGTGGCCAGAGAGACAGAACTTCTGATAAGAGGGGCTTGTTGGTGCCTTTCCTATTGTAACATTTACCCTACGTTATCTTTACAGCCATCATGATAGATCTGTTCCAGGAAGGAGCTACCATGTCAAATTTTTTAGGCAGTTAGTGGGGGAGGTCAAATGTCCCTAGAGAAAACAACCAAGGTAAAGAGAGAGATTTCAGAGTGGCCAAATCTTGATCTCCCACAGTCCCACCTTTGAAACTAAAAGTTTCACAGTCTTTTTGAAACTTAAAGAAGTTTTATAGTCCAGAAGCTGAGTTGGTAGATTGTTTTATCTCACTGAACCCATTTTTTAGTCCTGATAATAGATCAGTTTAATTAAGTTTTTTTTGGAAGGTGGTGATGTAGGTGGGCTCTCAAGGTTATACCTATATTGTGGAAGCAAGCAATCAAGTATTTAATAAGAAGCATTTTTGTGTAAACGAAAGAAAAACAAGGTTAATGGTTAGAGCAAGTTGTAAAGCAGTTTTTGAGTTTAGAGGACAGCCAGTGAAGAAGAATTTTAGATGTCAGCGTCAAAGCATCTTTTGCAGTTTAAAATGTCTTGGATGGTGTCGTCAGGTCATCTCAAGTTTATATCAAGTCTATCAGCTTCAGTTTGGAAGGCTTCAGGAAAAAGGGCAAGTTCAGTTTTTAGTGATTTCAAATGAAAATGATGGAAAAAAATCAAAAACGTTAGTTTGGATATCTGTAGCCAGATATTTTAGGAGACTAGAAGAAATCAGGATCTAGTCTAGTCAACAGATATAAAACAAAAATCTTAAAAGACAATTAACAAAACTAGGATCTAATATCCACAAATGTATACTATAGTTTTTACTGAAATATAATTTCTTTTTCTAAAATCACCCTCATTTTTATCAAAGATAGCCAAATTAAAACTAACTAGTTTGCAAAATAAGTCTAGTTCCAATAGAGTTGGCCCAATTATTTACATAAGTACAGCAAGAATAGCAATTGATCACATAGGCTCTTTTAAATCTGCTTTGCTGGAACTTTTTATAAGGAATCTCAGATTGAACTTTAAAGGCCTCTCGAGGCCAGGAAAGCCAAGCCAAGGATTTTGTCATCAGACTTTGCCTGTAATATCTACAGATTTGGGTGAATTTTTTTCTTTCGAGGTTTTCTCAAAATATTTTGAGGTTTTTTGTACCTGTCAGATAAGTGACATTCTTTACTTGTTAAGTGCTGCTTGGAACATAAGGTACCAGGCCAATATTTTCACGTGGCTTTATTTTATAAAGTCTAATCTTTATTTTTCTAAAGCTGTATGGTTATATCGCAAATATGATGTTCCAGTCACAACCTTGGTAATATAACTAGTGTTTTTAATTGTGTCTTGTTATAAGGAGAACAGATTTTTATTGAACTTATGTAAATAACTATATTGTCATGAAAACAACAATATTTATTCACTAAGAGTTTCTAAATTTGAGGGATCAGATAGAGAGAAAAAGATAAATATTTTAATTTTATTTATAAAAATATCATTTATTAAATTGCTGTAAGTCATAGCTATCTCGGGAGAAAAGAGAAAAAGTTTTTTTTTAAATCTGAAAAAACAAAACATTAAAAATTCAGCAATATTTTAAATGAAAAATCATAAAAATTATAATCATCTTTATCAGTTCATTCAGTCCTGTGTAATCCATTTTTGATCCCAGTCTTTTTGTTAGCAGCTTTATGAAGTCAGTTTCTCTATCAGATTTCTGTAATTTTTTACCAAGTTCAGTTTTATGATCAGAAAGTTTGTCAGAAACCTGTATTCTAGTGTAAATATCAGTCTTTTTTATGAATTTTTCTGAAGTTGAAACATATTTTGCAAAAGCATTAGAGCAAAGAAATGAGTCTGTAAACAAGACCTCAAAATGGCAACTGACAGAGAAATTTGGTTAATTTTGTGACGTACAACATTTTAAAATAATAGTAACCAGAAATATGACTGATAACCAGGACAGATCAGAATTTTAGTAATGTTATACAATTTTAAAACGCCTATATCATTAACATTAACCCACAAAATACCACTTAAGCAGGCTTATCATCACTTGTCTGACAATGTTTTCTATGTAATTTAACATACTGAATAAGCCTAATAAGTTTAGTATCTTTTCTCTTATAGGAAGAGAGCAAATTTTTTTGAGAAGTTCCAGGGCCCTTTGAAAATTTTTAAAGAAAAAAAGACTTATTTTAAGATATGAATTTTGGAGAGTTTGTCCAAAATATAAAAAGTCAAAGCAAACATAGCATTAACAGTCTAAAAAGCCTTAATAGAGAGACCTCAGTCTTTTGAACACAGGAAATTATTTTAACAGTTTTTTTTTTTTTTAGGTAGACTTACTCAAAGGTAAAGAAAAATCTTTTATAACCTCTTTATCAAGTTTAAGCAAATTATCTTTTTACGAGAAATTTTAATTTTGCACCAGCTTACTTCTGCTATTAAAACTCATTTACTTAATTAAATTTATTTTAATCTTAGCCAACTTGACCATGCAAAAACTCTTTTTCCAGAATTTTTCTTTTACAAACTTTTTATAACTTTTTTTTATATTTAGAATTTGTCTCATGTCTTTTTTTTTTTCTAGTATTTGAGGACAAATTTATCCTTTTTAATCAAACAAACAAAATATTTCTATTCTTTGTTCTTTTTTTATATATCTTATTTTCCTTGTACACAGACATATTTTTCTTAATTTTTAATCACATATACTAATTAGAAATTTTAACATTTAGAAACTTCAATTTGTAAGTAAAAACTAAACAATTATAAACTTTTTTTTACATTAGTATCTTGTGGCTTGGAAAATTTATAAACACTTTATAACTTCTAGAAACATGTTACTTTATAGTATAATCTTTAATAAAACACATGTTTACCAATAGACCCAAAACACCTTTTAGTTTTCCTGTAATGAAAAGCCAAAAGTAGACAAACGTACATTTAGCAATGTCTAATATCTTATGTTATTTGGAAATGATGATACTCAGTGAATTTTTTTTTTATAAAATTTAGCAAAACTCTAAAGCTTTAAGTCACTAAAAAGAGTTTGGAAGCAGTAACTACCATAACACATAATTATTGTTTGAAGTTTATCTAACATTTATTTTTTTCACAACTATTTATTTGTTTTCAATAATTATTTAGATTGTCTATAAGACTTTATAAGACTTCAGATAAAATTAGCCATCATTTAAATTACTATTTTTGTTAACCAGTTCTGTAATAGAAATAACATCAGTTTTTTTCTACAAAATTTTATGTCAATTTTATCACTGCTTATACCTTTAAACATAGTTATTATTAAGATTTTTATCAATAGGTCTTGTTTTTTTAATTTTGGACAAGGGAAGCATTTTCAGTCAGACATTTTAAAACATATTCAGGCAAAGTTGATGTAACTTTTTTATATAAAATTAACTCAAACATTCTAACCTTTATAATCTTATCAACACTTACACTTTTACATGTTTTCAATTTATTTGTAACCTGAGTCAAGGTCTTAAGGCTAGTCAAATTTTTCTCTTCCCTTTTTTTGGCCTTTTTTTAGGTACCAAATAAATAATTATGTGAGAGCTCTCAAAACATTTTTTTTTCTCAATTTAGAAGTTTTTCTAATTTAAAGGATCCGTCGTCTGGCCATTGACAAGTAGGATCTTCATTTGTATATTTATTCTAATAGTGACTCGAACTAATAAGCATTTTTAAGGAAAGACCCGGAGGTAACTTTTCACGCTTAGAATAAATCTATCATGGACGCAAGAGGCGTCCCTGGTGAGGGCGCAGATGATGTAGCCCCCATGATCCACAGAATTTATTCTCAAAGATATTCAGAAAAAGTAAAGACCTTCGTTGCACAGGCGGTAAGGATGGTGTAGTGAAAACGGTGTCTCCGGTCTCCCACAATAGTGTGGGACGCCTCCAGTCACAGACCCGCTAATCTGTGACACCGGGCAGGTGGTACTGAAATGAGATTTTTTCAGCACTAACAAGCAACGGTGGTTAAGACGACAAAAGCCCTTATGGACTGGGTCCTTTATGACAAACTCCCCTGAGAGCTTGGCACAGCCGGACAAAGAGACAGTTCAGAACCCCAGTCTACTCGACTGGCCACCAAGGGGCACCCCGGTAAGTGCACCTTCCGTATGGTGGAGACAAAGGAGAATATTCTCACTGGTCACAAAGCCAAGTTTTCTCAGGACACAGAACAAGACAGAAGGAAAAACCTCATCCGGTTTTGTTCTTACGTGCACAATGACAACTTTAGCCACGCCTTAGGTCTCTTGGAGTTAGAATAATACCTGGGGGGCAAGTGCCACGGGGTTGGGGACTGTGTGCTTTACAGAGTACCTCGTCGTTGCACGGACATTTTCTTGCAGTTGGCAGGGAACCTGTGTCATCTACCCCGTTCCGTCACCAACTTATCGTGTCACAGGAGTCTCCTCAAAGTGGCGAGCGACCTAATGGCTCTTAATTGCTCGACCCGTGCCCAGAAAATCTGCGGCCTTTTTGGCTTCCAAGATGCCCTTGGCAATGGCCTTCACTTCATGTGCATATTAACCCACTGCAAAGTTTGTCTAAATAGACACCAGTCTGGTGAGACCCGCAAACTCACCAGTCTGTGGGGCCGGCCTGGACAGCAGGCTTATAGGGCCTACGCCTGCGTCCTACTCTATGGTATTTCCTTCTTATGACAAAAGACACAGACAAAAGAGAAAAACAGAGACTACCTCTGGGAGGAAAAGGGATCAAGATCAAAACCAAGAGTACTCTATCAAATTTACCAGAGTCACTAAAAGCACAAGAAACTAGTTTCCCAAATATTTTCTCCTGCCAATCTAAATTTAGAAAGAGAAAAAATTTCTCACCACTTCCTTCCACCGGACTCCACAGGTAGAGATTCCGGGAGGCTGACGTGGTAAGAAGTCTTACATTTTGCCGGCTTTCGTCAGGGGTTCACGTATTTCATCCGCTGCAGTAATCCAGGGAGAAGGCAGTTCTTCCACCCAGAGAACGCAACTTGCCAGCCAGTGTAGCCCCACCTTGGGCGCAAAAACTCCTATTTGATTTCTGATACTGGTGATTTGTGTTTCATTTCTTTTTTTTTTTCTTAATCAGTTTTGTTAGTGGTTTATTAACTTTATTAATATTTTTAAAAATAACTTCTAGCTTGATTTGTTTCTTTAGTATTTTTCTATTTCATTAATTCTTATCTTTATTATTGTTTCCATTCTGTACTTTTCCCAGTGTGATTCTCTTTTAATTCTTAAGACAGAAGCTGAGATTATGGATTTCCTGTCTTTCTTCCATATTCATACATTCATTTAAGGCTACACACCTTTGCCTTCTAAGCACAGATGTAGCTGGTATCTCTTGTCTTCTCTAGTGTATTTCTAAACTCTGTGCTGCAACCCATGTCTGTCCCATAGGATCTCCAGCCCATGAGCCTGCAACAATGCCAGCCTTCGTGTGTCTCCATCCCTCTACCTGAAGCTGATATCTTCTGTCCAGTGTCACCATCTCATATGATTGCAGCCCACGTCTGACCTTTTGTGTTGTCAAGGTTTTCTCTCCCCTCTGTCCATACCACCTCTCAAAAGTCTCCATTCCTTGTTCCTGTAGCCCATGTCAACTCATGTAAGTCTCCATTCCATCTCTCTAAAACCCATGTCAGACACCTAATTTCATTCTCTCACGTACTTGCAGCAGGTATCTTTCCTCGAGTGTCTCTATCTCCTGTGCCCACATTTGATACCAGACCTCACATGTCTCTCTCACTCCATGTGTCTGCATCCCTTTCCATCCCTGAGTGTGCCAGTCAGCTGTGCTCCAGCCCATGCCAGCTCGTGTTTGTCTACGTTCTCTATGCCTCCAGCCCATCTAGACAACCAGTGTTTTCATCTACTGTTCCTCTAGGCCTTGTCTGAACTCGTGTGTTTCCTTACCCTGTGCCTGTAGCCCAACTGTTCCTCAAGTATCTTCACCCAGTGTCCCACACTTGGGTGTCATTCACCTGTTAAAGGATATCATGGTTCCTTCTAGGTTTTGATCATTGTGAATAAAGTTGCTTTTTAGATGTTCTTAGGGGTCTGTGTGTGGATGTATATTTTCACGGTAGTTGGAGAAATACACTGGTGCACAATTGGTGCATCATATAGTAACACTATACTTAGCTTCACAAGAATTAGCAAGATGTCTTCTTAAGAGGTTATACTATGTGTATTCCCATCAGCAATGAATGAGATTTCCTATTGTTCCACATCCTCACCAGTAATTGGTATTGTCAGTTTTTGGTTTTTAGCTATTCTACTAGAAGAGTAGAGTATCTCATTGGTGTTTTAATTTGCTTTTTCTTAATGCACAATGGATTTTATTTTCCAATAATTCCTTGTTGTTGAGCAATTTATATTTGCTTATTTCCCATGTGTATATATATATATTTTTGGTAACTTGTCTATTCATATTTTGGTCTATTTATTTTAATTTGGGGAGTTTGTTTTCTTGTTGCTGCGTTTGACTGGTTCTTTGAATAATTTGCATACAAGTCTTTCTGCAGATATGTGTTTTACAAATGTATTATCTTAGTCAGGAGTTTGTATTTCCAATCTGTGAATGCTGTCTTTCCCAGATTGGAGAATGTAAATTTAACCAAGTACACATGATCAATTCTTTTCTTCACGGATTGTGCTTTTTGTGTTGTATATGAAAACAAATCATCAAACTACAAATCATGAAGATTTTCTCTTATTTCCCAGTATGATTTTTACAGTTTTGTATTTTATATTTTAGTTGATGTGTGATTTTGAGTACATTTATTTCTAAGGTGCAAAATTTGTGTCTTTGTTCATTTATTTCCATAGGGTCGTCCTTTTGTATCATCACCATGGTTGATGATGACTAGAGACTAAAAATCTATTATGTTTTATGTTGGAGTGCATTTATTGTCATGACCAAGATCAAGTTGTCTGTAATTGCAGAGGTCTATGTGTGGACTTTCCATGTTTTTTCATTTACCTCTGTGTCTATTCATTTTAAAATATCACGGTCTCTTGATTATTGTAGTATTGTAAAATATCACAGTCTCTTGACTTTGTAATTAATCTTGAAATTGAGAAGTATGAGTTCATCAATTAGTTCTTCATCAAGATTGTCTATCTGACAAAGAAAGTCTGTATGTCTGTGTTATATCCAATGTTGAAAACTAACAAGCTTAAATAAGCTTTTATTTACCAAATATTATTTCATATCATGTTAACTGGAAAAACATTTGGATTTAGAAATAACTTTTCTAAGCACTTACTTCAAGTTAATTGAATAGAGCTCTTAATTTTGACCATACCCTCCAAAGGTAAAATACCGTGCACGTATAACATACATGTAGACAGACACATAAAAAGAAGACGCAGATGTTGGGGCTGACCCTGTGGCTTAGTGGGTAAGTGCGCAAGCTCCGCTACTGGCAGCCCGGGTTCATATCTCGGGCGGACACTGACGCACCGCTTCTCTGGACATGCTGAGGCCGCGTCCCACGTACAGCAACTAGAAGCATGTGCAATTATGACATACAACTATCTACTGGGAGCTTTGGGGAAGAAAAAAAGGAGGAGGAATGGCAATAGATGTTAGCTCAGAGCTGGTCTTCCTCAGCAAAAAGAGGAGGATTAGCACAGATGTTAGCTCAGGGCTGATCTCCCTCACAAAAAAAAAAAGAAAAAGAAAACCGGTACTCAACTCGGCCTGCCAGTGGCAGTTTGGTGAGAAACTGAAGAGCCAGATTGTATGTATAACTGAGCTCAAATGGTATTTGTCTTTCTCTGTCTCAGTAATTTCACTTAGCATAATGACCTCAAGGTCCATACATGACATTGCAAATGGCAAGATTTTTTCTTTCTTATTGCTGAATAATATTCCTTTGTAAATATGTACCACATTCTCTTTCCTTTGTTTTTGAGGAAGATCAGCCCTGTGCTAACATGTGCCAATCCTCCTCTTTTTGCTGAGGAAGACTGGCCCTGGGCTAACATCCGTGCCCATCTTCCTCCACTTTATATGGGACTCCATCACAACATGGCCTGACAAGTGGTGAGGCAGCGCGCTCCCAGGATCTGAACCCCAGGCTACCACAGCGGAACACATGCACTTAACCACTACGCCACCAGGCCGGCCCATACTACATTTTCTTTATCCACTCATCTATTGATGGACATTTAGGTTGTTTCCATATCTTAGCTATATAAATAATGCTGTAATAATCACAGGGGTGCATATATCTTTTCAAGTTAGTGTTTTCATTTTCTTCAGATAAATACACTGAAGTGTATCTATTTTTAATTTTTTCAGGAACCTCCACTGTCTTTTCCATAGTGGCTGCACCAATTTAAATTCCCATGAACAGCGCACAAGGGTTCCCTTTTCTTCACATCCTTGCCAACACTTAGTATCTCTTGTCTCTTTGATGATCACCATCCTTACACGTGTGAGATGATAGCTCTTTGTGGTCTTGATTTGCATTTCCCTGATGATTAGTGACATTGATCTCCTTCTCATGTGTGTGTTGGCCATTTGGATGTCTTCTTTGGACTAATGTCTACTTAGTCATTTGCCCATTTTTCGATTGGATTGCTTTTTTCTTATTGGGTTGTATGAGTTCTTTATAAATTTTCTTATGGGTTGTAAAAGTTTTTTATAAATTTTGGGTATTTAACCCTTTATCTGATATGTGGTTTGTAAAACTTTTCTCCCAGCCTTTTGATTTTGTTGGTTGTTTCTTTTGCTGGGCAGAAGCTTTTAAGTTTGATGTAGTCCCATTTGTTGATTTTTTCTTTTGTTGTTTGCGGTTTTGGTGGGATATCCACAAAATCATTCCCAAGACCAATGTCGAGGAGCCTCTTCCCTATGTTTTCTTCTAGAAGTTTTACAACTTCATGTCTGAGAATGCACAAAAGGCCGGGAGGAGCAATGTCCCTTTTTTTTGCAGCTGAACAGATTCAGTCTCTCATTTTTCTATCAAGCAGTTTTGTTCAGACCTTATTAACACAATTCTTTCCAATTTTAAGCCAAATTAAAAAGGTCAGCCCTCCCCATTCACTCCAAAAGTGCTCTCTTGGCTCCTCTGGTCTAGGAAATACCCCCTGGGTTTCTCTTTCCTAGGAATGCTCCCCTAGGTTCCTCTGACCTAGGGTATGTACCGGTACACCCTTAAGACACCTAGCCTTAAGACTTGAAAACAGCTCAAATAAACTCTGAACTGTTGACTTACAATAAGAAGGTCAGGGTTTCAGGAGAACTCACCAGGATCACCTGAAGAATGCAGTGATCTGGGGGGCACAATGGGCCCCTATTGGTACCCAATGCCAGTTCAGTGTAGATTCCAGGTGGTCTCTGGTGGGTTTCTCTGAAATCCTGCCATGACTACACCAACAAATGTCTACGTCAATAATCCATAATCAATCTATAAATCAAAATTGGAGTGAGTTTATTATGAGCCAACTTTTGAGGACTGTGCCCCTGGGCTTTCCTTCCCTAAGGAAGGAAGGGCACCAAAGAAGTGGGGTGTACAGAGCGGTTATATACCGTCAAAGAGCATGTATCACATAGGCTTGTTATGTCTCTTTTACTATAGCGACAAGATCACCCTGTCAGATTACCTGGCTAGAATAGCTATTGATGGACACAGCAGGGAGCAGGTCTGCTATCTCGATGAGCTTGGCTGGGTCAGGTCTGTTGTCTCGAACTGGGTGGTCACAGGATGACTGCAGCAACCAAATCCTAGCTTAGGGAGAAATGCTCATCCTTAAGGTAATGTCAATGAGGGGGAAGTTGCATCCTTATCTTAAGGGCATTTACTCTTCTCTTTGGGACACGGGAAAGCAGATATGCAGGAGACAGGCCATTTTGGAAAAACAAACTCTGGCCAAATTAGTTTTACCCCAAATGGCTTCCTCATGTGTTCCAATATATCCTATTGCTTGCCATTTATTTATCAGTTCCTTAGTACTCATTGTGTGTCTGTTATGTATATAGAATATGTAATATCCTGGGGAAAATAGAGGTAATACCAATGGTCCCTGGAGGCAGGGAGCATATAACCCTACTTGAAAAATAACTACATTTCTGAAATGCTAAACAGAAATACACCAGAGAAAAAGACATGCCTCGATGGTTGAGGAAATACCACAACAAAGTTATTAATTGAATGCAAAAGAGCGACAATCAGCACAAATGCCAAGCAAGCTCTGGAGACTCCAGTTTGCTCAACTAGCATCTCATAATAAAGCAAAGATTCAGCACTGGTTCTGGAGAGACCTTGATGTGGACATATGGTGATGACGTTGAATTCTTCTGAAAAGGATTTAAAAAAATTTTTTTTTTTTGTGAGGAAGATCAGCCCTGAGCTAATATCCATGCTAGTCCTCCTCTTTTTGCTGAGGAAGACCGGCTCTGAGCTAACATCTATTGCCAATCCTCCTCCCTTTTTTTCCCCAAAACCCCAATAGATAGTTGTATGTCATAGTTGCACATCCTTCTAGATGCTGTATGTGGGAGGCGGCCTCAGCATGGCGGGAGAAGAGGTGCGTCAGTGCCCGCCCGGGATCCGAACCCGGGCCGCCAGTAGTGGAGCGCGTGCACTTAATCGCTAAGCCACGGGGCCGGCCCTGAAGAGGATTTTTTAAACACAGGAAATAATGTGTGATTATTCTAACTAAACATAGATTTTTAAAATCTCAAAACAAGTGGTACTCCTGGTGGGTTATTTCTGAATAACAGCTGTCATTGTCTTAGCTCTTTCCGCATAGTAGTTGCTCCTGCGTCACACCTGCCCTATGAACAGGGCCAAGGCGGGTATCATTCCTGATTTCCTGGTGAGAACACTGAGGACTTGTAAAGTTAGGACATCTGTCTGGGCCCCAGTATTGATGATATCCTAGGATTTTTGTCTACTCCCTATTTTTATTTATCTTCTGTAATTGCCACTAGGTTTCGATATAACTGATAACTTGTTACTTTGGCATTTCAAATGAAACCCACAAAGTTTGTCGGTGTCTTTTGGTACCTTTAAAGCAAATGAGGAAAATGATATTACCAGCTACAGCTGCTGCTCATATTGACCATTTCAATTATTTTTCTACCTGACAAGCGTGTTCATTCAATAGACATTAAGTGGCTGTTATGCAGTCATCATGATATTGTTAAGAGTGGGTGGATTGACAGGGCAAGTGTGCACACTTCTTGTGCTGAAATGCATTTGAGGGAAAATGAAATACACTCAGGAAAGTGTTAAGCCGCCACCCTTCCAGACAGCACAACATTATTGTCAAAACGAGGGGTGCAGGTGTGCCGTGTCTGTGTGCTGATTCCGGAGTGGTCCACGTGAGCTGGGGCTTCAACTTGACTTTAGTGATTGATGAGACTCTGTGAGGGGAGGACCAGGGAGGGCCTTCTAGTGGAGTGGAGCTTGACTCAGGAAACAGGGAGAGACGAATTTGGGGGGTGGACGAGAGGCATATAGAAAAATTTAAGTGATAGTCTGGTTGAAGAGATGACATGTGTAGACACTAAAAAGCCATGAAAGATAATGTGTTTTCCTTATTTTCTGCTACTGGATCCATGAGGTGAAGGAGAGGTTTTGAGATTACATCACAGCACTGCAATATGTGAGAGTCCTGGGGTGTGTCTGAAAGCCTGGAGGACCAACTGAACTTTCCATATATATATATAGTTTATATGGGGTTGTATAGAGTGCTTATAGCATACATTGCATTGGGGTGAACATGGAATCCTAAGTGAAACCATTTATCCCTTTGGCTGTTGGTGTTGCCTGTTTTATATGGAGCCAGTGAAGTCCAAGACTGAGTGGCATTGTGTTAGGATGATGAAGCGGTCTAGGCAAGAGTCCCTTCATCGGGGGATGTGCAGCTCGCTACCTGGATAGATGCCCGGCTACACCTTCCACGAAAGTTTCACATGACACAGATGTGAAGGAGGCAGGATCCTGTGCCTAAAGGCTGGCAACAGGCAAGGAGACATTTTCCTAAACCAGCAGCTGGTGCAGCACTGTCAGGACATCACCCCTGACATCCTTTCTTGCTCGACTCTTACCTTCTTCCTCTAAGTATGAGGATATTCTCTGATGTTTCGGCCAGTCCACATATATGGAATCCCTGCAGTTTCACCAATGAGAGCTCCTTTCTAAATTCATGCTAATTAAACGAACCACTCATTTCACCAATGAAAAGCTATTTCTGATATTCAGTAAGCTAAGTAGCAAAGCCTGTGGTGCTTATCAATATATGACTAGCTTAAAGAGACGTGAATAGTTGAAACGCACAGCCAGGTCTGAAATGTGACACTTTCTGATACAAGACTAGCTGACTCCTGGAAACTGAATTCTCTATTATGGTCAATGACTCCCCCTGAAGGTAAAGCTTGAACTAACTGATCTATGCATTGTATATTACCGTCAATGTTGAAGAATATTTTATGAATTTTTTAATTTGTTAAAAAAATTTCAGAAAGAGCATCTCCTGTCCATCAGTTAATTCAGTTTACTTTACAGTCTCAACATGGTGACTACAGTATGTTTTTTGTTTTTAATTTGCTCTTTACCTCTGCCGCACAGTTATTCTCTTCGCTTTGCTTTATAATCAACAAAGGTTTAGGGAAATATGCATATAAGTAAGGAAAATATCATGAGGAGAACCCGGGACATGCATATATTGAACACACACATCCTAAACATGTTGTTGTTCTGAAACCCTAATGAGTAGCTTTGCAAGGTGTTTATAGGCCTCAAAGTGGCCTCCCTTGTGAGATTTCCACTTTACTTCCTGGTGCCAGGTGTAGTTATGAGCCTTCTCATTCTGTCCAGATTCTATTGGTCTGTAGCTGGGAAAAGTATTCTTTGCCATCAGATCCCTGTCTAATTCTTTTATTCTTGTCTGGTTTATTTACTTTTTCACTCTATTTCTCCCAAATAGTTCCCAACTTGGACCCAAGATAAGTCAGTTTCCTGGACCTTTTGTTGTTGAAGGCAGGGAAGCTATTATCATCCTGTGGTGCCTAGTATAGGCTGTCCTTTGACTTTGCCACACGTATTCAAACAGATGTTAAAAGTACAGCATATTCGAACGTATTAAAGATGCTAAAAAGTTGCTTAAATGATGCTTAAATTTCAGAGATTTCTCTGATTGAGTGTCTGGATTTTCTGATCTTATAATCTCTGCCCATATGCCATCTCTATCTCTAAAGAAAGAGACTTATCTTCTCAAAGAAACAGCTTAGTTTCATTGAACATTTCTATTCCTTTTCTAGCCTCTCTTTCATCTATTTCTGCTCTGATTTTTGTTATTTCTGTCCTTCTACTGACTTTAGGCTTTGTTTATTCTTCTTTTTCTAGTTCTTTTAGGTACCGTGTTAGATTGTTTATTTGGGATTTTTCTCGTTCCTTGACGTAGGCTTCTATTGCTATAAATTTCACTCTTAGTACTATTTTTGCTGCATCTCATAGGTTTTCATATGTTGTTTTTTATTTTCATTTTTCTCTAGTAATATTTTGTTTTCTCCTTTGCTTTATTCATTGATCCAATAGTTGTTCAGTAGCATGTTGTTTAGTGTCCAAATATTTGTGACTTTTCCAACCGTTTCTTGTAGTTGATTTCTAGTTTCACACAATTGTTGTCAGAAAAATGCGTGATATGATTTCAGTCTTCTTAGAATTATTGAGTCTTGCTTTGTTTCCCAACATATGTCTATCTTTGAGAATGTTCCATGTGAACTTGAGAAGAATGTGTATTCTGCTGTTTTGGGATGAAATGTTCTCTATATATCTATTAAGACCATCTTGTCTGATGTTTCATTTAACGCCACTGTTTCCTTGTTGGCTTTCTGTCTGGATGATCAATCCATTGATGTGGGTGGGGTGTTGAAATCCCCTAAAATTATTGCGTTGCTGTCAATTTCTTCCTTTAAGTCTGTTAATAGTTGCTTTATATAGTTTGTTGCTCCTGTGTTAGGTGCATGTATATTAATGTGTTATGTCTTCTTGGTGGAATGTCCCTTTTATCTTTATATAATGTCTGTCTTTGTATCTTGTCCGGCAAGGGAAACAAAAGAAAAAATAAGCAAGTAGGACTACATCAGACTAGAAAGTTTCTGCACAGCAAAGGAAACTGTCAACAAAATGAAAAGACAACCTACCAACTGGGAGAAAATATTTGCAAATCATATGTCTGACAAGGGGCTAATTTCCAAAATATATAAAGAACTCATACAACTCCACAACAAAAAAATGAACGACCTGATCAAAACATGGGCAGAGGATATGAAAAGACATTTTTCCAAAGAAGTTATACAGAGGGCCAACAGGCACATGAAAGATGTTTAACATCACTAATTATTAAGTAAATGCAAATCAAAACTATAATGAGATATCACCTCACACCCATCAGAATGGCTATTATTAAAAAGGCAAGAAATAATAAGTGTTGGAGAGGATGTGGAGAAAAGGGAACCCTCATACATTGCTGGTGGGAATGCAAACTGGTGCAGCCACTAGGGGAAAATGATGGAGATTTCTCAAAAAATTAAAAATAAAAATAACATAAGATCCAGCTATTCTACCTCTGCATATTTATCCAAAGAATATGAAGTCAGTAATTCAAAAAAATGTATGCACCCCTATGTTCTTCACAGCATTATTCACAATAGCCAACACTGAGTAGCAACTCAAGTACTTATCAATGGATGAAAGAATAAAGATGTGATATATATACATATATAACATGAAATACTACTCAGCCATAAAGAAGACAACCTCATGCCATTTGTGACAGTATGGATGGACATTGACGGTATTATACTAAGCGAAACAAGTCAGATAGAGAAAGAAAAATACTGATTGATTTCACTCATATGTGGAAAATAAACAAACACATAGATAGGGAGTACAGGTTGTGGTTACCAGAGGGAAAGAGAGAAAGGTGTAAAGGGGCACATATGTATGGTGATAGATGAAAACAAGACTATTGGTGGTGAACATGATCCAGTCTATACAGAACTGAAATATAGTAATGTAGACCTGAAATTTACAGTTATAAGCTATATGACCTCAATAAAATTAAAAAGAAATTTATTTTTAAATGTAGCAAGACCCACTTTACATCTGGGCTGCAGGCAGCCCACACACTCACTGAATTACACAGAGGGGCAGTTTCCCAGGTGAGTCCTGTCTGTTTTGCCACCATCGGAACCTCCTGATGAACAACACAGGCCCAAGGATGTTGAGGCATGTGGGACCCCTGGACCAGGGAATGGTCTGAGAGTGTGTGACACAAAGTATCTGTGAAGTGCATACTGGGTAGTGAGTTTGTGCTTCTCTTCAAGGTATGCCTTTGATCATAATCTGCAGATAACTCAAGGAAAATCACTGGTAGGCTTGTTAAATGGAAAATTCTCATGTCCCAACTTCAAACTTGCTGAGTTAGAATTCCAGGGAAGGGGACACTGGACTTGTCCAGTTATTACCGTGTAGACTGAAATCTAAGACTCACTGCTGCTGGTGTCCAGGTGTAGCCACTGCCCGAGGTCAAAGCTCCACATCTTGTGAGGCCTGAGACAGCTCCCAGGGAAGATTTCTGTCTGTTGTCTGCAGAGGGGCGGCCAACTTACCTCTTCCCGCTGACTCGCTTCCCTAACTGGCTTCCTTGTGCCTTTCTTAATCCTTTTCTTTACCTTCAGAGATAACTGGGAGAGGCAAGATAGAGATACAAATTTTACTAAATCTAACTTTTAAGTAATCTTTAAAAAATTGTACAGCGTTCAGATGTAATATTTAATTTTCTTTGTGGTTGTTTTTTGTCATTGTGCCTTTCGTTGTTTTAAAGTATTTTGTGTTATTGGCTGGGAAGATAGCATGAGATTAACATCAGCTTTATATGGAGCTGTAAACCAGGAAAACACTTCATAGTTGTCACACGGAATTAAGAATCACATTTGTGTAATGATGTATAAAGGAATTTGGTTGTTTTATTATTTGTTTTTTCTTCTTTTTGGCATAATAAAGTCCCAGTTTCTTCTTGGTGGACTGAGCAGGACTATTGATGTCTGATCTATAAGTGAAGAGTTAATAGAAGGGTATTGTTACTATTCAGAAATCTCTCCCTCACCGACTTTTCCTAAATGGTAGCATGGATGTTAGAGTTAAGAATTTTGATTTTTCCCCCATTAGATTATAGAGAGAAAGATAGTCATCAGAAACTTAACTTGGAGTTTTAGTCAAAGAGCATCACAGAAGAGCACTGAGCTTGGGCTCGGCCATTTAGCAGCTTTGTAACCTGGCTGAGTTTTCCAGCCACTGTACCCGGTCTCTTCATCTGTAAAATGGTGAGAAGAACAACATCTACTACATCAGAATATTTTGAGGGATATAGGAGTTCATGTATGTTCAAGCACAGAATTAACATTCAGATTGCAGTGCCTGGTTCAGTAGAAGTGTTTGCTGCTGTTATTATAATTATCATTATTTCATCTCCTTATCTTCCTCATGAGTTCCCTGTAAAACCAACAATGATCCACAGTGTCAACAGTTTTATTCTAGGTCCCTGCTTAAAGGCCTGCAAAGGGAGCCTCGTGCTTATAACCTCCTGTTTTATCCCAGTCTCTGGAGGGATGCATTGACCTCTTTCTTCTTTGCACTAGGCACTGAATGGGGGCCCACACCCAACCCTGCATGTCCTCCTTTTAGTATCCGATGTTTTTGAAACACTGCTTAGTGTTTACTTGGTGGACTATACTCCCTGACATGAGCAACTCATGGGAGATAAGATGTAGGAAACATTGTTCTATGTAGGTCTCTGAGTTTATCATAACGCAGAGTACAGTTGATCAAGGGCCAAGGTAGAGTTCCTTAATGCAAAGATCTTCAGAGATGAGGGTGTTCTAATGTGACATCACCTGAAAATAAAGGAAGAACATAAAAGCATATGTAGTTTTACAAGGAAAAGCACACAACTAAAAGAATTGATCCCATTAAATACACTATTCTATTTGTTTATGCATCAAATTACTGATAGGAAATAGCCACGTGTAGAGATAGTAGAATTGATCGATTTCATAGAGAATTCTTTTTAACAGTTGTTCATATCTTGTGTTTTACATCATCGATTAGGGTAATATTTTCATCTTTTCCTGTCCTAGTGTCTTTATCTTTCTCAATTTTCCCAAGAGATATATTTATATTATCCTCTAAAATTCTAGGGCAATTTAAAAAAAGTTATGAAACATTTTAAGTTGTTGATATTGTATTTTGGAGGAGCACTAGATTGCAAGTGAATTAGTGATAATTAGAATTTTAGTTTGGTGAAAGATGGTAGTTGGAATTGATACCAGGATGGTTGTAACCCAGTTTTTTTTGTTCCCAAAAAATGAACCCAGTTCATTTTTTGATGTAGTTTTCAAAATGATAAAGCAAGTAATTTTTAATATAATAACTTGTCTCATTTTAAAATATGTGTTCTTGGAGAGGGTGATGGAGGTAGGTAGAAAATAGTTTAATGTAGTGACTTGTTTTTCTCCAGTTGATCTGTTATAAACCCAACAGCCATATAGCATCCTTTTGTCCAAATGACCTGATGGCACTTTCTTGACTTTTCTTACTGTGACTCTAGCAATCTGAGGTCACACTATCTTCTCCCTCCTAGTCATGTTTTCAATAGTAAGAGTGACATTGTCAATAATATAGTGACAACTTTGCACACAGTCTACTATTTACTAAAATATATATATCAATTGCAAACTTTGATAACATAATTGTTAAGTTTGAACTATTTGCAGTGCACTTAACAACTGATTGCTACACATTATTGTGTAGTGACATCGTGGTTAAAATCATTATTTGCAACATGTGACCACTTTCAATTTTATTTTTCTTTTTGAAGAAGAAAGGCTTGCATTTCCATCTTAGAAAATTGAGAACTGGTTTTTTGCCTTTATTTTTTTGTCTTCAGCTCTTCTTCCTACTGGTTACTAATTCACATGTCCAGTTACTTCAGATTCATGGTGCTACCTCCTCTGCCTTTTTCATGGCTCTCACATTAATTTTTCCATAATCCCTTCTGTGAAGGATGTTTCTCTCCACGCTCATCTAGCGAGGAAGAAACCGACCCTCCTTTATGTGAACTTGGAGACAGAGGCCAAGGTGAAGCCTTGGTGCCCCTCCCCACCAGTGAATTGCAGAAGGGCTGCAGATTCCCGTGAATCTTTTGCTCCCTTACTGGCTCCCTACATAGTTGGCATTGTCTCCAGGGAGGAGCCCAGCTTGGTACAATCAAATTTTTGAAGTCTATAGAAGCCTGCTGAAAGATAAGACTGGCTAGAAAGGACATCTGCAAGCAGTGTGCTCCAAAAGTTGGTGGCAGAAACATTAAGAAGAAGAAAACCTTTCCGTTTATCTTGTTTTCTCTTTATCTTCTCTCCCTTCCTTTTCCTTTACCTAGATGTTACAAAACCTGTCCACCCCTCATGGTGGTTGTTTTTTTCCTCAAAGCCCCAGTACATTGTTATATATCTTAGTTGTATGTCAACCCATGGTGGCTCTTTCCCTGGCGTCCCATGGCATTTTATTCATATCTCTTTCATTCAAATTATTTCTGTAGTGTAATTTATCTGTTTATACATATCTGTCTTACTTGCAGACTGCCAACATTTCAAGACCTTTGGGCACATAGTATATACTTAAGTATTTGAGTAAATAAATGAAGCTCTTTTTTTGAATAAGATCTAAATAAATAAAATACCTACTCAGCACATGAATGCAAGCATTTGAGAGAGAGTTTTGTGGCTGCTAAAGCAGACTGTGGATCAGTTTAGGGACTCAGTGCCCAAGTTACTCAATAGATTTAGATAAAATGAAAGAGATAATTAACTTTAGTTTTAAAATTCATGGACAACAGGAGCAGGATATCTAGGTGTGAATCAGGACTTGATCATTCTTGTTGCATCTTTGGAAAATTCAGTCCTTTATGTTTCTATGAAAATGTCACTGGCCAAGAGAATGAACAGAGGACTGGCTTTTAGAAAGGCAATTTGGTCACAGGAAGTCCTGGAGGAAAATATATGGAAGGAGAGTTGGTAGAAACATGGCAGAAACATTTTGTGTATAAACCCTAAAAATTGGGTTTACATGCTGTCTGAAAGTACTGTAACCCAACTTTTCTCCAATATAGATTTGAGCAGCTTTTAAATATCTAGGTATACAAAAAGTTTACAAAGGAAAATAGATCAAACTGAAAGGCGTTTAGGATGGAACAATGAAATGAAGCTGAAGTAAGCCAGAGCACTGAAAGGTGTTTCGGAAGGACCTGCAGTTTTCTTTCTTTTTTTATCCTTCTTTTTATTTATTTTTTCCCCCAACACCCCAGTAGATAATTGTATGTCATAGATGCACATCCTTCTAGTTGCTGTACATGGGACGTGACCCCAGCATGGCCGGAGAAGCGGTGCATCGGTGCGCGCCCGGGATCCGAACCCGGGCCGCAAGTAGCAGAGCGCATGCACTTAACCACAAAGCCACGGGGCCGGCTCGGAAGAACCTGCAGTTTTTAAAGGTAATCGGAAATGTATCCCTCAGGTTTAAAGTAGAAAGGGTAATGGGAACAATTCTCTATCACCTCATGTCCATGAGATTAAAAGCAACAGTCTCTCAGAGAAGCAAAACTTTTCTGGTCTCTAATGTCCCAAAAAGTGTTTTGAATGGTGCCTAATGAAAGAGATTCTGTGTGACATAATGCAAATGCGGTATCATCAACTCATTTCCAAGTTTAGTTCAAACATTTTAGGACACGTTCAATTGAGGTAATGCACACATTCTATAAGGGGCCAAGGAAGAGGCCGACAGCATTCTCTCTCAGCTTTTCACTTGACCAAGTGAGAAAATGTTCTTGAACAGATTGACCACGTCTCCTCAAGGCAATGCTCCATTTTCAATTTTTCTTTTTGTAAACTCAGCCTGCGTTTCCCATTACATATACAAGATAAAGCCTGTTTGTAGACATCCTTCGTTGGCAATGAGGAGCAGATCCATACTATTAAGTAATCAAATAAGCAGAACATCTGGTTGGCCCTTTTTAGGAAAATGACAGATTTAAGCCCACCTTCATTGGTGGAAGGACATGGTATACCAGAATTAAAATATCTACCATTTATTATGCAGCTAATCATAAGTCATGCTATTTAAATGAAACTGAATGAATTCTTCTTCTATTAAGTTGACCAGATTTTAGTCAAACTGATGTGTAATTTTATATAGGTGCATTTTTACTTAAAATGTAAAACTCTTTAGAGACCTCTTTATTCAGTTTTAGAGGCATATTTTGTATATTTTGGTGATTTTATTTATTTTCCTTCATAGCAGAGAGGCACATCCTACTCTTTTTCTTGCTGCCCTCTCTCTCCAAGATAAAACTCATCCAAGTTTATTTTGCTTTATAAGGCATAGGCTTACATTGTGATGATAAAGAGATCATTTCTGAAACATATTTGGAACTGTAGGGAGCCCAGAATTTTAGATTATGCACAGAATTTTGTGAGGTAACTTCAAAAATGATGGAACATTTAAAGTTTTGCCAAGAAAATTTTTTCCTACTTTTCTTCACAGTAATTAAAAAAAAAAAGTTTAGTTTCTTAATTCTTCAGATGGGTGAGTGTAGGAGTTGGCAGGATTATATGTACCCTTGAGAGATCTCTCTCTGAGTTACTCTTTCAAAACAACCATCCTGGGCAGGCCCCATGGCTTAGCGGTTAGGTGATCGCACTCCACTGTTAGTGGCCCTGGTTCGGATCCCGGGCGCGAACCGACGGACTGGCTTCTCCCGCCATGCTGAGGCCGCATCCTACATACAGCAACTAGAAGGATGTTCAGCTATGGCATACAACTATCTACTGGACCTTTGGGAAAAACAAATAAATAAATAAAATTTAAAAAAGTAATTAAAAAAAACACCATCCTACTTCATGAATATTTAATGGGGACTCTGTTAGTCCCAAAGCTGCTGAGAGAAGCAGTTCCCAAAGCTCCAGCAGGTCCTGGGAGAGGACAGTGATGGTAATCAGTGTCATCAGAGTTTGGATGAGCAGTAGTCATTCTCTGGATGTTAGAACTGAGTGCAGTTTTCACGCGCAGCCCAGTGACTCTAGACCTGAGCCCTGCTCAGAAGCCAGTTGACTTGTCATTCGCTCTGAGCATGGTGTCTTCCCTCTGCTCGTGCCCCTTTTTGTCATTTCTCATGCTTCTCCTGCCTCTTTCTCTTTCCTACACCTACTTTCTTCTTTTTCTCTCTTTCTTACTTTTACTCTATTATATTCCTTCTCCTTAGCATTTTTTTCTTCCTTTCTTATTGTTCTCATTCCTTTTCTTTTTATTTTGTAGTACAGTTACTCTGTACATCACTTTCATCTTAAAATCTTGACCCTCTACAATTCTTATACTTCAGTTAGCTATTTTGAAGAGAGTATTTTGATAAATTTCTCTTAGATGTTGTAGCATGCTGATTCAAGGAGATAAAAACTATCATGAAAGGGATGGAGATGGAGAATGAATTCAGTTCAGGTAGCCATGGAATTAGACAGAGGGAAACTGAGAGCTTAGGTGTGGGTGTTCAAAATATTTCCTGATACATCTTTGTAGTTCATTGTTGTGGTAAACTGCACAGAGTCTTATTTACTGTTGGAGCCCAGAAGTTTGCTCCTCTGATCAGGTCAGCAGGTCTCGGCCTATAGAAAAGAATCTAGGAAACACTGCATGCATTTCTAATGTGAAGAACTGTTAGTGTTCTTCCAGGAGACACCTTGGGCTCTTCCCTGCACTATCTGAATAGAAAAAGAGGAAGAGATGCTTTTCTCCATCTGCACAAAACCAGGACTTTATCTTGAGTTTGAGAGAGTTTGCATGTGACTGAAAACAAAAGTTTTCCCAAGTTTGGATTTGTTTTAATAGGATCTATTGGCTAGCTTTGATGTCTTTATTCAAAATTGGCTACCTCTAGTGCTAAGTTCAGAGTGGAGATTTGTCAGTATAAGAGAGAAGAATCCCTTTTGGATTAACACAGTGAAATATAGTATTTGGGAAAAAGGTTATATTTGAAGGCCACTTGTTAATATTCTGTCGCCACAGTGACATCTGTTGGTAAGTGACTACTTCATGCTATTCTCGATGATTTCTGTTTGAAAGACACACCCTGAGCTTGATAAATAAATGGCAAACAATAGGATATATTGGAGCATATGAGGAAGTCATTTGGGGTAAATCTAATTCGGACTGAGTTTGTTTTTCCAAAAGGGCCTGTCGCCTGCATTGTGTATCTGCTTTGCCGTGTCTCAAAGAGAAGAGTAAATGCCCTTAACATAAGGATGCAACTTCCCCCTCGTTGACATTGCCTTAAGGATAAGCATTTCTCCCTAGGCTTGGATTTTACTGCTGGACTCATCCTGTGACCACCCAGCTCCAGACAACAGACCTGACACCAGCCATGCCCAATGAGATGACAGATCTGCTCCACGCTGTTTCCATCTATAGCTATTCTGGCAGGGCAACCTAGCAGGGCGATCTTGTGGCTATTGTAAAAGGGACATTACAATCCTATGTGATACTTGCTCTTTGACGGTATATAACGGCTCTGTACACCCCACTCCTTCGGTGCCCTTCCTTCCTTATGAAAGGAAGGCCCAGGGCCATGGTCCTCAAAAGTTAGCTCATAATAAATTCACCCCAATTTTGATTTATACATTGGTTATGGATTATTTATGTAGACATTTGTTGGTGTAGTCGTGGCAAGATTTCAGAGAAACCCACCAGAGACCACCTGGAATCTACACTGAACTGGCATTTGGTACCAATAGGAGCCCATTGTGCTCCCCAGATCACTGCATTCTTCAGGTGACACGAGTGAGTTCTCCTGAAACCTGGACCTTTTTATTTTAAGTCGACGGTCCAGAGTTTATTTGAGCTGTTTTCAAGGCTTAAGGCCAGGTGTCTTAAGGGGGTACTGATACATTCCCCAGGTCAGAGGAACCTAGGGAGGAATTCCTAGGAAAGAGAAACGTAGAGAGAATTTCCTAGACCAGAGGAGCCTAGGGGGAAATTTTGGAGTGAATGGAGCAGGGTGACTTTTTAATATGGCTTAAAATTGGGAAAAATTATGTTTATAAAGTATTAAAAAAACTGCTTGATAGAGAAATGAGAGACTGAATCTGTTCAGCTCCAAAGAAAAGGGACATTGCTCCTCCCGACCTTTCGGGAATTCTCAAGCAACTGAGAATCTCATCGGGGGTGTCAGAGGGGAACCCCACGACTTGTAACCCTCCTTCCTATAGCGAGCTCCACTATCATTCATGTTAATTTATCACAGGTTAGTCCGGGAACGTGCACGGGAGGGCTAGTCACCCGCACTCCAAACCCCCACGGCAGTACCTAGACTGCGAGCGGGAGAAACCAAGGCATGTAAGAGAGTGATTACGACCTTTCTTTAGGGAGTAACACTCACAAGCAGCACACTCCTGACCCACTACACAGTCCCTAGAAATTGTTCAGACTTTGTAGCAAAATAAAAGAAAAGGAAAGTGGGAAATTGAGTTTGCTTGATCATTCCCGGCTGGGCTGCCTGGCCTCTGAACCCAGGAGACTTGCGCAAGTGCTAAGACAGCAGGGGGCCTAAGACTGAAAGAAAAAAGAAATTGGAAGGAAGCTTTCTGCAGATGGAAACTGCTAAATTTTCTAAAACAGCGGCTGTAAAATCTTTGTTGCATCTGTCTGTTCTTTATGTGTCTGTCTCTACATGTATGTTATATGTGCGCGGTATTTTACCTCCAGAGGTTATGGTTAAAATCAAGAGGTTTATTCAATTAACTTGAAATAAGCACTCACAAAAGTTAGTTCTAAATCCAAATGTTTTTCCAGTTAACGTGATATGAAATAATCTTTGGTAAATAAAAGCTTATTTAAGCTTGTTAGTTTTCAGCATTGGATATAATGCAGATATGCAGCTTTTATTCGTCAAATAAACTGATGTTATTTCTACTACAAAACTGGTCTCAAAAAAAATAAATGATGGCTAATATTATTTAATGTCTCATAAAGTCTTGTAGGCAATCTAAATAATTATTGAGGGGCCGGCCCCATGGCTTGGTGGTTAAGTGCACGAGCTCCGCTGCTGGTGGCCCAGGTTCAGATCCAGGGCACGCACCGAGGCACCACTTCTCCGGCCATCCTGAGGCCGAGTCCCACATATAGCAACTAGAAGGGTGTGCAGCTATGACATACAACTATCTACTGGGGCTTTGGGGGCAAAAAATAAATAAATAAAATCTTTAAAACATAATAAATAAATAATTATTGAGAACAGGTAAATAAATAGGTGAGTATTCAGTGAACTTTAAACAATAATCGTATGTTATAATGTATATAGCTTCTAAACTCTTTTTGGTAACTTAAAAATTTAGGATTTTGCTAAATTTTATGATAAAAATTCATTGAGTATCTAGATCATTTCCAAATAAGATAAGATATTAGACATTGCTAAATATAGGTTTATCTACTTTTGGCTTATTACAGAAAAACTACAAGGTGTTTTGGGTCTATTGGTAAACATGTCTTGTGTTTTATTTAAAAGATTGTACTATAAAGTAACATGTTTCCAAAAATTATAAAAAGTGTCCATATAAATTTGTCAAGCCATGAAATGCTAATGTAAAAGAAATTTTATAATTGCTTACTTAGTTTTTTACTTAAAAATTAAGGTTTCTAAGGGTTAAAAATTTCTAATATGTGATTAAGCTACTAAAAACTTAAGAAAAATATGTTTGTATTCAAGGAGAGTAAGATGTGTGTTTTCATTAAGAAGATATAAAAAATGGAAATATTTTTGTTTGGGTAGGAAAGATAAATTTGCCCTGAAAAGTACTAGAAGGAAAAAAAAGGAGCACATGGCACAAATTCTGAATGTAAACAAAAAGTTATAGAAGGTTTGTGGAAGAGAAACCCTGAGGAGTTTTATACATGGTTGAGTTGGCTAAGATTAAACTAAATCCAACTAAGTAAATGATTTTTAATATCAAAAGTAAGCTAGTACAAAATTCAAATTTGGTCTTCTTCCTTTTAAAAGGATAATTTTATTCTACTCTTTTTTTTTCCCCAAAGCCCCAGTAGATAGTTGTACATCATAGTTGCACATCCTTCTAGTTGCTGTATGTGGGAAGTGGCATCAACATGGCCAGAGAAGCAGTGTGGTGCGTCGGTGCACACCTGGGATCGGAACCCAGGGCCACCAGCAGCAGAAGACACGCGTCCAACCGCTAAGCCACGGGGCCGGCCCTATTCTACTCTTAATCTTCTCTTGATAGAGGTTATTACGTAAAAAGATTTTTCTTTACATTTGAGTTAAGTTTATCTAAAGAACAGAGATCTGTTTTGTTAAGGTAATTCCCTATGTTCAAAAGACTGAGGTTTCTCTATTAAGCTTTTTTTGACTGTTTAAATGTTGTTTGCTAATTAAGCATGGTTTCACTGCGACAAGAACAGGAACTCCTTGATCTTGTCTGACCAAGTGTTTAAAACCTCTCTGTATTTTTGACAATCTCCCCAAAATTATATCCTAAATAAAGTCTTTCTTATAACTTTTTTGTTTGAGAATTTTCAAAGATCCCTGGCAATTCTCAAGTAAATTTGATCTCTTCCTATAAAGAGGGAGATACTAAACTAATTAGGCTTGTTAAGTATGCTAAATTGCATGGGAAGCATTATCAAGTAAATGATAAAACTTCTTAGGTTACAATGCGTAGGTAAATATTACCCACTATTTTAACCCTGCTATCTTGTGTCGGGGGAAGAGGGAGAATCTCCCTCTGCCCTTTCCCTTAAGGTTCTTCTGGCTGGCCAAATAATCAACAAGACAGGTTAGCAGGAGAAAATAATACCAAGTTTAATAACATGTATACATGGGAGAAAGCAGGGACACTGCGTTTCTCAACACGATAGCAGAAATTCTCGTCTTAAATATCATTTTCAGCCAATGACAAAGGAGGATTTTGGGGGTGGGGGAGTCAATTACAGGAGATTACCACTAAAGCACAGTAAACAAGAGTAAGGTTTATTATACAGCCCCAAGACCTCATCTTCCACATTGATAAGTTACTAGAAATGAGCTCACCCCCCCCCTCTTCTCCAAACAGAGAGGGAGATACCTTTACAAATGGAGATTTCCCTTATAAATGTAAATGATTGTCTGGCAACTCCTCGCAGGGCCATCCAAAGAATGTGGCCAGAGAGACAGGACTCCCGATAAGATGGGCTTGTTGGTGCCTTTTCTATTGTAACCTCTATCCTAAATTATCTTTTATAGCAGTCATGATAATAACCCCTTCCTAAAACAGAATTTTTTTGGTTTTAAATTCTTTAGGCAGTTTGGGAGGGAAAACTCAAATATTTTTCCTGAGCTCTCTGAGTCCTTATTGTCTTCAGCTCGAAATAATCCGCATACCAGAGTGGTGCTTCCTGGGGCAGCTTGCCCTGAGCACCATCACTTGCTTCCAACATTACAAGAGGAAGGACCGCAACTGCATTCTATTTAATTTGGTTTACAGGTGGGTCTTACTTAAATGATAAGCAAGATATTACCAAGCTGGCTATGCTGTCCAGCCTCGAGAATCCCTGTGTGGGGGAAGAAGGAGAATCCTCCTCTGCCCTTTCCCTTAAGGTTTTTATGGCTGGCCAAATAATTAACAAGACAGGTTAGCAAGAGAAAATAATACCAAGTATAATAACATGTATACATGGGAGAAACCAGGGACGCTGCATTTCTCAACACAATAGCAGAAATTCTCATCTTAAATACCGTCTTTACGTAAAGACAGAGGAGGATGTTGGGGGTGGGGGGTGTCAGTACGGGAGATCACCACTAAAGCACTGTAAACAAGAGTAAGGCTATTATGCAGATTTAAGGCCTCACCTTCCACATTGGTAAGTTTCTAGAAATGAGGTCATCCCCCCTCTTCCCAATACAGAGAAAGAGATACCTTTACAAATGGAGATTTCCCTTATAAATATAAATGTTTGTCTGATAACTCCTCACAGGGCCATCCAGAGAATGTGGTCAGAGAGACAGAACTTCTGATAAGATGGGCTTGTTGGTGCCTTTCTTATTGTAACATCTATTTTACATTATATTACAGCCATCAGATAGAAGATCTGTTGCAGGAAGGAGTTACTATGTCAAATTCTTTAGGCAGTTAGTGGGGGAGGTCAAATGTCCATCAGAGAAAACAATCGAGGTAAAGAGATGTATTTCAAGGTGGCCAAATCCTGATCTCGCACACCTGCTAATTCCTATAACTCTGCTAACCCAATAAAAGACTTCTTTCCACAGGCTTGAAAGAAATCGCCAGGGAAGAAGAGAAACAGATATAGCAGTCAAAAGGGGGAATTTTTATCACCCCCTCACAGATGTGGCTTGCACCCAGTAAAAAAACCCATAGTATTGTGGGGAGACAGGGAAAATCCCCCTCTGCCCTTTCCCTTAAGGTTCTTATGGCTGGCCAAATAATTAACAAGACAGGTTAGCAGGAGAAAATAATACCAAGTTTAATAACATGTATACATGGGAGAAACTCAGAAATGAGCAACTTGTCCCTCTGTCTAAGCTGCTTGCTTAAGTATTGTAGCTAAAGGTGAGGAAGGTGTTGGAGGTGGGTAGTAGTCTGGGACTTCAGAAGGCAAGAAGACAATTCTTTTCAAGGTCATCTATAGATAATGTGGTCAGGGAGAGATAGAGATTTTTGATAAAAGGGCTTGGTGCTCCTCCCATTGGAAGATCTATTTTACATTATCATTACAGCCATCTTGATAGAAGATCTGTTCCTGGAAGGAGCCACCATGTCAAATTCTTTAGGCAATTAGTGGGGGAGGTCAAATGTCCCTCAGAGAAAACAATCAAGGTAAAGAGATGTATTTCAGGGTGGCCAAATCTTGATCTCCCACAGTCCCACCTTTGAAACTAAAATTTTCACAGTCCTTTTGAAACTTAATGAAGTTTCATAGTCCAGAAGCTGAATTAGTAGATTGTTTCATCTCACTGAACATATTTCTTAGTCTTGATAATAGATCAGTTCAATTAAGTTCATTTTAGAAGGTGATGATGCAGGTGGGCTCTCAAGGTTACACCTATATTGTGGAAGCACACAATCAAGTATTTAATAGAAGCATTTCTATGTAAACAAAAGAAAAACAAGGTAAATGGTTGGAGCAAGTTGTAAAGCAGTTTCTGAGTTTACAGGACAGCCAGTTAAGAAAATTTTTAGATGTCAGCATTAAAGCATCTTTAGTAGTTTAAAATGTCTCTGATGATGTCGTCAGGTCATCTCTCAAGTTTATATCAAGTCCATTGGCTTCAGTTTGTAAGGCTTCAGGAAAAAGGGCAGGTTTAATTCTCAGTGATTCCAAATGAAAATGATGGAAAAAATGAAAAACGTTAGTTTGGAGATCTGTAGCCAGCTATTTTAGGAGACTAGAAGAAATCAGGATCCAGTCCAGTAAATAAATATAAAACAAAAACCTCAAAAGACAATTAACAAAACTTGAATCTAATATCCGCAAATATACACTGTAGTTTTTACTGAAATATAATTTTTCTTTCTAAAATCACCCTCATTTTTATCAAAGATAGCCAAATTTAGACTAACTAGTTTGTAAAATAAGTCTAGTTCCAATAAAGTTGGCCCAATTATTTACATAAGTACATCAATAATAGCAATTGATCATACAAGCTCTTTTAAATCTGCTTCGCTGGAACTTTTTATAAGGAATCTCAGATTGAACTTTAAAGGCCTCTCGAGGCCAGGAAAGCCAAGGATTTTGTCATCAGACTTCGCCTGCAATACCTACAGATTTGGGTGAATTCCTCTCTTCTGAGGTTCCCCCAAAATATTTCAAGGTTCCTTGTACCTTCTAGATAAGTGACATTCTTTACTTATCCAGTAAATGCTGCTTGGAACATTGAACATAAGGCACCAGGCCAATATTTCTACACGGCTTTATTCCATAAAATCCAATTTTCATTCCTCAAATCTTTATGGCTATATCGCAAATATGATGTTCCAGTCACAACCTTGGTAATATAACCAGTGTTTCCAATTGTGTCCTGTTATAAGGAGAACAGATTCTTATTGAACTTATGCAAATAACTATTGCCATGAAAACAACAATACTCACTTACTAAGAGTTTTTAAATTCTGGAGGGATCAGGTAGAGAGAAAAAGAGAAGTATTTTAATATTGCTTACAAAAGCATCATTTACCAAATTTCTGTAAGTTATAGCTAGCTCAGGAGAAAAGAGAAAAAGTTTTCTTTAAATCTGAAAAAACAAAATATTAAAAATTCAGCAATACTTCAAATGAAAAATCATAAAAATTATAAACATCCTTATCAGTTCATTCAGTCCTGTGTAATCCATTTTTGATCCCAATCTTTTTGTTAGTGGCTTCATGAAGTCATCAGTTTCTCCATCAGATTTCTGTAATTTCTTACCCAGTTCAGTTTTATGATCAGCAAGTTTATCAGAAGCCTGTACTCCAGTGTAACTGTCACAGTCCTTTCCATGAATATTTCTGAAGTTGAAACATTTTGCAAAAGCATTAGAACAAAGAAATAAGTCTGTAAACAAGACCTCAAAATGGTAATTGACAAAGAAATTTGGTTAATTTTGTGACATACAACACTTCAAAATAATAATAACCAGAATTATGATTGATAACCAGGACAGATCAGAATTACAGTAATGTTATACAATTTTAAAATGTCTATATCAATAACATTTACACACAAAATACCACTTAAGCAGGTTTATCATCACTTGTCTGACAATGCTTCCCATGTAGTTTAACATACTGAGTAAGCCTAATAAGTTTAGTATCTTCCTCCTTATAGGAAGAGAGCAAATATCTACACACTATGATGAGAACAAGACAACATCAGTTGTAGACAGCTGCCCCAAGACTTCGGACCAGGCCAGTATTCTCAACCTTAAATCCACTCATTTAAACCTTTGTTATGCTTAAACTGTATACCTATTTTATAATTTGATGGTGCTCAGGGCAAGCTGCCCCAGGAGGCACCACTCTGGTATGCGGATTCTTTCAAGCTGAAGACAATAAGGACTCAGAGAACTCAGGAAGAATATTTGAGTTTCCCCTCCCAAACTGCCTAAAGAATTTAAAACAAAAGATCTGTTTCAAGAAAGAGTTGTTATGATGGCTGTAATGATAATGTAGGATACAGGTTACAATAGGAAAGGCACCAAGCCTCTTTTATCAAAAACTCTGTCTCTCCCTGACCACATTATCTATAGCTGACCCTGAAAAGAATTGTCTTCCTGCCCTCTGAAGTCCCAGGCCACTACCAACCCCCAACACGCTCCTCGCCTTTAGCTGCAATACTTAAGCAAGCAGCTTAGACAGTGGGGCAAGATGCTCATTTCTGAGTTTCTCCCATGTATACATGTTATTAAACTTGGTATTATTTTCTCCTGCTAACCTGTCTTGTTAATTATTTGACCAGCCATAAGAACCTTAAGGAAAAAGGATAGAGGGAGATTCTCCCTCTTTCCCCAACAAATTGTTACAGTTAAGATTTTCAGAATACTATCATACTTAAGGAAAGTGATTGATTTGGAACAGACTGGTTTTAAAGTACAGGCATTTATCGGGAGGCTCCTAATATAACTTAATGGTTATATAGAACAAATCTCTGGCCTTGACTACTGGCCTGATGGCTAAAACACTGCACCCAATCTTCCCTTAAATGCAGGGAAGGATTCACAGTGACAACTGCTGCCAACATTCCTCTGCTTAAGGCCAGATGGGCTCATTCAGTGTTCCCCTGGTATCACCACCGAGCAGCTAGCTATATTTGTTCCTTTTTTAGGGCTAAATGATGTCACATCACATACAGAAGCCCTTAATGACAGTCAAGCAGGAATTGCCTTATTAAATATTAAGTTGTCTTCAATAAAAAGACTGTCCTTCAAAATATAATGGCCTTAGATATTTTAACTACATCCCAAGGTGGTACACATACAATCATTCAAACTGAATGTTGTGTTTTCATACCTGCCGAGTCTTGCAGTGTGTCATCTCTGCTAAAGCACATGAAAAAACAGGTGAATGCCATAAGAGATCCTGCATTCAGTCTTGAGTTTTTTGGTTTGCTCCCTTCTGGTATTGGTTCCCTTTTTCGATCTGGATTGTAATTCCTATTTCTATTACTTCTTGGAATTCTTGTATAATCATAATATTTAAACTAATTGCTGTTATCTTTATTCAGTGCTGTAAGACTGTCATGTAAGCTGGAGTAATGAAAGCTGAGGTGGTCGATTGATCTTATAACCTTGGACAAACCTCCTTTTTGATAAGGACTAGGCCTAAGAACTCATTTTAAACTAATCTTTTCAAAGAAGTTAAATTATTATCATTGTTACTGTACTTGTTCTATAATTGTGAAGAGCATAAATACAAGGAGTCATAAAAAGCACATATGCAATGTTTGTGCAACAACCTAAAATTAATCCAAAACCCATGAAATGCTTCCTCTATTAGTATATATATATACCTCTTTGTTTGTCCACTATATCCAATTAATTCCCCCCAAGGTGGACAACTGGGCAAATAAATGAGACAAAAGCCTGGCACCGAGGGACATGAGGGACCCAGGGCAGGCAGCAACCACTCTGGGCCAAAAGACAATATTTTGATCATCAATGATTTTATCAAAAGATTATAGATCAAAAGGGAGAAAATGATAAATAAATGGTAAGCAATAAGATATATTGGAGCATATGAGGAAGCCATTTGGGGTAAAACTAATTCGGCCTGGGTTTGTTTTTCCAGAAGGGCCTGTCACCTGCATCGTGTATCTGCTTTGCCATGTCCCAAAGAGAAGAATAAATTCCCTTAAGATAAGGATGCAACTTCCCCCTCCTTGGCATTTCCTTAAGGATAAGCATTTCTCCCTAGGCTGGGATTTGACTGCTGCACTGATCCTGTGACCACCCAGCTCTAGACAACAGACCTGACACCAGCCACACCCTCCCCACTCTGTCCATCAATAGCTATTCTGGCAGAGCAATCTGGCAGGGCGATCTTGTGGTTATTGTGAAAGGGACATTGCAATCTGATGTGATACATGGTATTTGATGGTATATAACCACTCTGTACACTCCACTTCTTTGGTGCCCTTCCTTCTTTAGGGAAAGAAGGCCCTGGGCCATGGTCCTCAAAAGTTGGCTCATAATAAACTCACCCCAATTTTGATTTATAGATTGATTATAGATTATTTACGTCGACATGTTTTACAAGTAATATCTTGAAAGGAAAAAACAATAAAGCAGCAGCCCTGCATTACACATGAAAGTTGTGCTCCCCCTGGAGGGAAAATGAGGATACAACATTGGTCGAGTACTTGATTTTATAATCCACTGGTGCCTTTCAAAAATATAGCTATTATTGTAAGAGTAAAGATATCCTTAAGAATACTGTCACAAAACAGGTTTTCCCAGCTTCTTTTTGTCAGAGATGAGACCTACATCAGGCTGGGGCACTTGAAGAGGCATGGGGGACTCAGCTGAGGGTTATTTAATTACAGTGAGTTAATTAGCCAGTAGCGAATAAGATGCAGAATGATTAAAAAGAGGTAAAGGGACATAAAGTTGGAAATAATTAAGAAAAATAGTGCCTTCAAAATATCCTCTCATTATTTTTATAGCTTTTGTTTTGAGGCATGACTAGGATAATATGTTAGATTTTTCTAAATCCTTATCTCCAGGGCATATATTACTGAGTTTTTCATTAAATATGATAATGCCAAAGAAAACCTTGACAAAAGTATTCTGTACTATCAACAAGGACAAAACATGTACAACATTGCTCTATATATTAAGATTCCAGCTGTAATAGTCAAAATATATATTCATGTGTGTAAAATTATAATGATTTTCTATTTTTCTCGGGCTGTGAACCATGGTAAAATATATAGTAATAAGCAGAAAACCTGATGAACTAGGTGATTTAAAACACCTGATGTTACAGTTAGGCCATTCAAGGGTGAAATAGATCAATTTAAATTTCACACTTTCTCCTTTCCTTGTAGCCAGTGAAGTGTCTGGAAGACCGAAAACACATAAAATTAATTGAGAGTTAACAGTATTTGGAAGCAATTGAGGTTAAGCCCTCAACAATGGTGGCCCTTACTTCTGGAGCCATTGACTCTTTGTCATAAGTTTATTGTATAGACGAGTTCTATTCTTAGATGATTTGTGTATGTTTCATAGAAGAGAGACAGGGCAGGAGAATTAACTATGACTCTACACCGGTTCCTTTACTGTATTACCTCATGCAATTCTTACAGTAATCCTTTAAAGTAACTATTATAATTCATATTTAACTGATAAAGAAAACCATTTTTAGGGGCCTGCCTGGTGGGACAAGCAGTTAAGTGCGCTCATTCCACTGCACCAGCCCGGGGTTCACCGGTTCTGATCCTGGGCACGTGCCAATGCACCGCTTGGCAAGCCATGCTGTGGTGGCGTCCCGTATAAAGTGGAGGAAGATGGGCACGGATGTTAGCCCAGGGTCAGTCTCCCTCAGCAAAAAAAGATGAGGATTGGCAGATGTTAGCACAGGGCTGATCTTCCTCACAAAAAAAAATTTAAAAACGACCATGTTTACAAAATTGATCAAGGGTAAAAGGGAAGATCTGAACATCAGTCTGTTGGGTTTTATGCCTCATATTCTCTCCACTGTGATAAAAATGGTGCTTCCACATGGGTACTCACCATCTTGCTATTTAATACCGGCTCCTGCCAACAACATTGGATGAGATGAGATGAGAAGTTTATTTCCAAAGTTATTCTATTATATTTAAATTATACTATTTATGAGTCAAATGTCAAGTCATATTTTAGAGGCATAGAGAACAACTGGTTACTTCACCTACACATTTTCCAGTTTTACTATAACTTTTGTGTGCCACATTCTGTCAACTTTGTGTCAACTTTACCAACTTTAGTGCTTCACTGTTCTTTTTTTAAAAACTTACAATTTCATTTTCCATGTAAAGCACCTTGCTGTTTTCTTCTGAGTCACTAGATGGCAGTTCTGTATCTCTGTAAATTACCACTGCAGCAGGAAACGAGAGGTCTTAAGCCAGTTTGTTCTGTACAAATGATGGACATAGGAGGACTTCTGGTCCATCAAGGCTGCCTGTGTTATTCTGTGGCCATAACGGGGATGTCCAGGACTGCTTAGTCAGGCATGAAGCAGAGTCAGAAAGCATCCTCTAAGTTCTTCTTCAGATGTGAGTTCAGGCACTTACCATCTCACCTGAGCACACTAGAGTTTATTGAATGTGTTCTGACTCTTCCTCTCTCTGTGTAGTTAATAAGTCTGGGAGCTCCATACCCCTAGAAAAAACACATGACACATAAAGCCTTTTCTCAACTAAACGGAATTGAGGGCTATGGGGTTGTCCGAGAGTCTGATGCTTAAAGCAAACGCAGCTGGTGCTCATATAGAGGGAAAGAGTGTCAGCTACTCCTGGAGGGCTTTTAGTGATGCTCCTATGGAATGAGCAAGTTTAAAATAAAACCACATGGCTTAAACCTCACTGATTATTTTATTTTCAAGTAATATGCTGTGAAAATCTTCTATGTCTAAAAAACTATTTCATAAAACTGAAACAATTCTCTTTTTTATTCTCTGGTATTTGAAATACTATTAAAACTGTAAATCCTTTAACATTCTACAATATATAAATAGGCAAATATCAATTATATTCTCAAAAAAAGTTTGTTCCCATGTTAAAGATTAATATATGATAGCAAAATGGGTTACCACCCAGTTTTTAACTAAATTTTTGCTTTTGAAATTACATATAAAATTTGTGTTTTGAAGTATTTTCCTAAAACTCAGCAGCTTTCTGGTATAAATGGACTAGTTGAAAGGTAACTAGAATGAAATTTGATCTTTAAAACTCTAGCTTTGTGTAAGAATTGATAATATCAGGCAGTTGAAAGTTGGGTCTCTCCACGTTATGATCTTTATTAATTGTGAATAGCCACATCTATTACAAAGTGCTGAATAATAAAAAGAAATTAAACAATATCAGCACTCTCCTACCACACACATGCAGTTTATATGCAAATAAATTCTCAAAGGTCAGAAAAATGCTTATGATATCAGATAACTGGTAAAATACTATCTCATTCCAGTTTCAACCTCATTTGAAATTGACTTAAAACTCTTCTCTTAGGATCCTGCTCTGATCAGTGCCCCCTGGTCCCCTCAATGCCTCATTTGATTGCAAACCTATCTGAGGAATTGAATATTCTTTTCCATTTGTTCTCTTTAAGGTATCTGTGATAGTGCTTTTTATACAATGACCACTTGGTACAATTTATTATTCATTTCAGAAACATCTTGGGCCCGCCTCGTGCCTTAGCAGTTAAGTGTGCGCGTGGCGCTACTGGCAGCCTGAGTTCGGATCTCGGGCGCGCACTGACGTACCGCTTCTCTGGCCATGCTGAGGCTGCATCCCACATATAGCACGTAGAAGTATGTGCAACTATGACATACAACTATCTAGTGGGGCTGTGGGGGAAAAAAAAGGAGGAGGATTGGCAATAGATGTTAGCTCAGAGCTGGTCTTCCTCAGCAAAGAAAAAGAGGAGGATTAGCACGGATGTTAGCTCAGGGCTGATCTTCCTCACACACACACAAAAGAAACATCTTTATTTAGGAACAAATCAAGGAAACAGATGTGAGGAATGTAGGGTCACCTAGTTGATGGTGCCTTTTTTTTTTTAAATGTTTTGTTTATTGCAGTAACATTGGTTTATAACATTGTATAAATTCCAGGTGTACATCATTATACTTCTATTTCTGCATAGATTACATCATGTTCACCATAGTGGTTGCACCAGTTTGCACTCCCACCAACAGTGTATGAGACTTCCCTTCTCTCCACATCCTCTCCAACACATGTTGTTTCCTGTCTTGTTAATTACAGCCATTCTGACGGGCGTGAGGAGATATCTCATTGTAGTTTTAATTTGCACTTCCCTGATAGTTAATGATTTTGAACATCTTTTCATGTGTCTGTTGGCCATCTGTATATCTTCTTTGGAGAAATGTCTGTTCAGGTCTTTTGCTCATTTTTTAATTGGGTTGGTAGTGTTTTTGTTGTTGAGATGCATGAGTTCTTTATATATTTTGGAGATTAAGCCCTTATCACATGTATAGTTTGCAAATATATTCTCCCAATTGTTAGGTTGTCTTTTCATTTTGTTGATGGTTTCCTTTGTTGTGCAGAAGCTTTTTAGTTTGATGTAGTCCCATTTATTTATTTTTTCTATTGTTTCTCTTGCCAGGTCAGACATGGTGCTTGAAAATATGTTGCTAAGACCAATGTCGAAGAGTGTACTGCCTATGTTTTCTTCTAGAAGTTTCATAGTTTCAGGTCTTACATTCAAGTCTTTAACGCATTTGGAGTTAATTTTTATGTATGGTGTACGGTAAGGGTCTACATTCATTTTTTTGCATGTGGCTATCCAGTTTTCCCAACACCATTTGTTGAACAGACTTTCTTTTCTCCATTGTATGTTCTTGGTTCCTTTGTCAAAGATTAGCTGTCCATAGATGTGTAGGTTTATTTCTGGGCTTTCGATTCTATTCCATTGATCTGTGTGTCTGTTTTTGTGCCAGTACCATGCTGTTTTGGTTACTATAGCTTTGTAGTATATTTTGAAATCAGGGAGTGTGATACCTCTAGCTTTGCTCTTTTTTCTCAGGATTCCTTTAGCTATTTGGGGTCTTTTGTTGTTCCATATAAATTTTAGGATTCTTTGTTCTATTTCTGTGAAAAATGTTGTTGGAACTTTGATAAGGATTGCATTGAATCTATAGATTGCTTTAGGAAGTATGGACATCTTAACTATGCTAATTCTTCCAATCCAAGAGGACAGAATATCTTTCCATTTCTTTGTGTCTTCTTCAATTTCTTTCAGCAATGTTGTACAGTTTTCCGTATACAGCTCTTTCACCTCTTTGGTTAAGTTTATTCCTAGGTATTCTACTCTTTTTGTTGCAATTGTAAAAGATATTCTATTCTTTTTGTTGCATTTGTAAATGGGGTTGTATTCTTTTTTTTTTTTTTTGAGGAGATCAGCCCTGTGCTAACATCTGCCAATCCTCCCCCCCTTTTTTTTTTTGCTGAGGAAAACTGGCCCTAGGCTAACATCCGTGCCGATCTTGCTCCGCATTATATGGGATGCCGCCACAGCATGGCTTTACAAGTGGTGCGTCGTTGCACACCCGGGATCTGAACTGGCGAACTCCGGGCTGCCGCAGCGGAGTGCCTGCACTTAACCACTTGCGCCACCAGGCCAGCCCTGGGGTGGTATTCTTAATTTCTCTTTCTGCTACTTCGTTGTTAGTGTATAGAAATGCAACTGATTATTGTAGGTTGATGTTGTATCTTGCAACTTTATCATATTTGTTTATTACTTCTAAAAGTTTTCTGGTGGATTCTTCAGGTTTTTCTATATATAAAATCATGTCATCTGCAAGTAGTGACAGTTTTACTTCTTCCTTTCCAATTTGGATTCCTTTTATTTCTTTTTCTTGCCTGATTGCTCTGGCTAGGACTTTCAGTACTATGTTAAATAGGAGTGGTGAGAGTGGGCATCTTTGTCTGGTTCCTGTTCTTAGAGGGATAGCTTTCAGTTTTTTTTTTTTTTGATTTTTATTGATATTTTAATGGTTTCTAACATTGTGAAATTTTGGGTTGTACATTTTTGTTTGTCCATTACCCCATATATGACTCCCTTCACCCCTTGTGCCCACCCCCCACCCCCCCTTCCCGGGTAACCACAGTCCAGTTTTCTCTGTCCATGTGTTGGTTTATATTCCACATATGAGTGAGATCATACAGTGTTTGTCTTTCTCTTTCTGGCTTATTTCACTTAACATAATATGCTCCAGGCCCATCCATGTTGTTGCAAATGGGACGATTTTGTCTTTTTTTATGGCTGAGTAGTATTCCATTGTATATATATACCACATTTTCTTAATCCAATCGTCAGTCGAGGGACATTTAGGTTGCTTCCACTTCTTGGCTATGGTGAATAATGCTGCAATGAACATAGGGGTGCATAAGCCTCTTTGGATTGTTGATTTCAGGTGCGTTGGATAGATTCCCAGTAGTGGGATGGCTGGATCATAGGGCATCTCTATTTTTAATTCTTTGAGGAATCTCCATACCGTTTTCCATAGAGGCTGCACCAATTTGCATTCCCACCAGCTGTGTATGAGGGTTCCTGTTTCTCCACATCCTCTCCAACATTTGTTGTTTTTTGTCTTGGTGATTATAGCCATTCTAACGGGCGTGAGGTGGTATCTTAGTGTTGTTTTGATTTGCATTTCCCTGATGATTAGTGATGTTGAGCATCTTTTCATGTGCCTATTGGCCATCTGTATATCTTCCTTGGAGAAGTGTCTGTTCATTTCCTCTGCCCATTTTTTGATCGGGTTGTTTGTTTTTTTGTTGTTCAATTGTGTGAGTTCTTTATATATTATGGAGATCAACCCCTTGTCAGATGTATGTTTTGCAAATATTCTCTCCCAGCTGGTTGGTTGTTTGTTCATCTTGATTCTGATTTCATTTGTCGTATAAAAGCTCTTTAGTCTGATAAAGTCCCACTTGTTTATTTTTTCTTTAGTTTCCCTAGTCTGGGTAGGCATGTCATCCGAAAAGATTCCTTTAAACCCAATGTCAAATAGTGTGTTGCCTATATTTTCTTCTATGAGTTTTATAGTTTCAGGTCTCACCTTCAGGTCTTTGATCCATTTTGAGTTAATTTTTGTGAATGGCGATAGCACATGGTCCACTTTCATTCTTTTGCATGTGGATGTCCAGTTTTCCCAACACCATTTATTGAAGAGACTTTCCTTTCTCCATTGCATGTCCTTAGCACCTTTGTCGAAAATTAGCTGTCCGTATATGTGTGGTTTTATTTCTGGGCTTTCAATTCTGTTCCATTGATCTGTGTGTCTGTTTTTGTACCAGTACCATGCTGTTTTGATTACTATTGCTTTGTAGTATGTTTTGAAGTCAGGAATTGTGATGCCTCCTGCTTTGTTCTTTTTCTTTAGGATTTCTTTAGCTATTCGGGGTCTTTTGTTGCCCCATATAAATTTTAGTATTCTTTTTTCTATTTCTGTGAAGAATGTCATTGGGATTCTGATTGGGATTGCATTGAATCTGTAGATTGCTTTAGGTAATATAGACATTTTAACTATGTTTATTCTTCCAATCCACGTGCATGGGATATCTTTCCATTTCTTTATGTCATCGTAGATTTCCCTCAGTAATGTCTTGTAGTTCTCATTGTATAGGTCCTTCACCTCCTTGGTAAGATTTATTCCTAGGTATTTTATTCTTTTGGATGCAATTGTAAATGGTATTATCTTTTTGAGCTCTCTTTCTGTTAGTTCATTATTAGCATATAGAAATGCAACTGATTTTTGTAGATTGATTTTGTACCCTGCAACTTTGCTGTAGTTGTTGATTGTTTCTAACAGTTTTCCAACAGATTCTTTAGGGTTTTCTATATATACAATCATGTCATCTGCAAATAGTGAGAGTTTCACTTCTTCGTTACCTATTTGGATTCCTTTTATTCCTTTTTCTTGCCTAATTGCTCTGGCCAAAACCTCCAGTACTATGTTGAACAGGAGTGGTGAGAGTGGGCAGCCCTGCCTCGTTCCTGTTCTCAGAGGAATGGCTTTCAGTCTTTCCCCGTTGAGTATGATGTTAGCTGTGGGTTTCTCATATATGGCCTTTATTATGTTGAGGTACTTTCCTTCTATTCCCATTTTATTGAGAGTTTTTATCATAAATGGATGTTGTATCTTGTCAAATGCCTTCTCTGCGTCTATTGAGATGATCATGTGGTTTTTATTCTTTGTTTTGTTGATGTGATGTATCACGTTGATTGATTTGCGGATGTTGAACCATCCCTGCGTCTCTGGTATAAATCCCACTTGATCATGGTGTATGATCTTTTTAATATATTGTTGTATTCGGTTTGCCAATATTTTGTTGAGGATTTTTGCATCAATGTTCATCAGCGATATTGGCCTGTAATTTTCTTTCTTTGTATTGTCTTTGTCTGGTTTCGGTATCAGGGTGATGTTGGCCTCATAGAATGATTCAGGAAGTCTTCCATCTTCCTCTATTTTTTGGAATAGTTTGAGGAGGATGGGTATTAAATCTTCTTTGAATGTTTGGTAAAATTCACTGGAGAAGCCATCTGGTCCTGGACTTTTATTTTTTGGGAGGTTTTTGATTACTATTTCAATCTCTTTACTTGTGATTGGTCTATTCAGATTCTCCATTTCTTCTTGGTTCAATTTTGGGAGGTTGTATAAGTCTAAGAATTTATCCATTTCTTCTAGATTGTCCAATTTGTTGGCATATAATTTCTCATAGTATTCTCTTATAATCCTCTGTATTTCCATGGTATCCGTTGTAATTTCTCCTCTTTCATTTCTAATTTTATTTACTTGAGCCTTTTCTCTTTTTTTCTTAGTTAGCCTGGCTAAGGGTTTGTCTATTTTGTTTATCTTCTCGAAGAACCAACTCTTTGTTTCATTAATCCTTTCTACTGTTTTTTTGGTCTCAATATCATTTATTTCTGCTCTGATTTTTATTATTTCTCTCCTTCTGCTGGCTTTGGGCTTTGTTTGTTCTTCTTTTTCTAGTTCTGTTAGGTGTAATTTAAGGTTGCCTATTAGGGCTTTTTCTTGTTTGTTAAGGTGGGCTTGTATCGCTATGAGTTTCCCTCTCAGGACCGCTTTTGCTGCGTCCCATATGGTTTGATATGGCATGTTATCATTTTCGTTTGTTTCCAGATAGTTTTTGATTTCTCCTTTAATTTCATCAATGATCCATTGGTTGTTCAGTAGCATGTTGTTTAATCTCCACATTTTTGTCACTTTCCCAGTTTTTTTTTCCTGGTTCATTTCCAGTTTCATAGCCTTATGGTCTGAAAAGATGCTTGTTATGATTTCAATCTTCTTAAATTTATTGAGGCTTGCTTTGTTTCCCAACATATGGTCTATCCTAGAGAATGTTCCATGCGCGCTTGAGAAGAATGTGTAGTCAGCTGTTTTTGGGTGGAGTGCTCTGTATATGTCTACTAGGTCCATCTCGTCCAGTTTTTCATTTAAGTCTAATATTTCTTTATTAACTTTTTGTCTGGATGATCTATCCATTGCTGTAAGTGGGGTGTTAAGATCCCCTACTATTATTGTGTTGTTGTTGATTTCTCCTTTTAGGCTTGTTAATAGTTGTTTTATGTACATTGGTGCTCCTATGTTGGGTGCATATATATTTATAAGTGATATGTCTTCTTGATGGAGTGTCCCTTTTATCATTATATATTTCCCTTCTTTGTCTTTCTTAACCTGTTTTATCTTGAAGTCTACTTTGTCTGATATGAGTATGGCAACACCTGCTTTCTTTTGTTTGCCATTAGCTTGGAGTATTGTCTTCCATCCTTTCACTCTGAGCCTGTGCTTGTCTTTAGTGCTAAGATGTGTTTCCTGAAGGCAGCATATTGTTGGGTCTTGCTTTTTAATCCATCCTGCCACTCTGTATCTTTTGATTGGAGAGTTCAATCCATTTACATTTAGGGTAACTATTGAAACATGAGGGTTGAATGTTGCTGTTTTGTCACTTATTTTCTGGTTCTTTTGCATTTCCTTTGTTTCTTGTCCCATTTGTTTTGGACTGCCAATTCAGTTTGGTTGTTCTGTCTTATGATTCTTCTAGTTTTCTCTTTGTTTATCATATGTGGTTTTAATTTGATTATTTGTTTAGTGGTTACCTTGAGGTTTGGGCGAAAAATCTTCTGTATGAGATAGTCCATTATCTGATAGCCTCCTATTTCCTTATACTAAGTCAATTCAGTCACTTTCCTCTTCCCCTTCTAAGTTGCTCTTGTTATACCTTATTCTATCTTGTGTTGTGGCTGTGTGTTTACAGTGATGAGGTTAAATTTATTTTTGGTGAATTTCTTCCTTTGATCTTTGAGTTTAGTATTTAAGTGGTTGCTAACCTATTCCGGTAAAGATCTACTATTTCTCTGATTTTGTCTACCTACTTTTCTCCTTACTCCAAGCTTTGTGTTCCCTTTCTCTTCTTGTTTTCAGGCCTGAGGGCCTTCTTGAGTATTTCTTGTAGTGGCGGTCTCGTGGCCATGAACTCCCTTAGCTTTTGTTTATCTGGGAGAGTTACTATTTCTCCATCATATTTGAAGGATATTTTTGCTGGATAGAGTATTCTTGGCTGAAAGTTTTTGTCTTTTAGTATTTTGAATATATCATTCCAGTCTCTTCTAGCCTGAAAAGTTTCTGTTGAGAAATCCGCTGAGAGCCTGATGGGAGTTCCTTTGTACGTTATTTTTTGTTTTTGTCTAGCTGCCCTTAATATTGTTTCTTTGTCGTTGACCCTGGCTAGCCTTACCACTAGGTGTCGTGGTGAAGGCCTTTGTCTGTTAATATATATAGGAGTCCTGTTAGCTTCGCTTACTGGTATTTCCTGCTCCTTCCCCAGATTTGGGAAATTTTCAGCTATTATTTCCTTGAATAGGCTCTCTGTTCCTCTTTCCCTCTCCTCTCCCTCAGGAATACCTATAATTCTTATGTTACATTTTCTAATAGAGTCCGATATTTCTCGGAGTCTTTCTTCATTTCTTTTTAGTCTTAGTTCTCTCTCTTCTTCCATCTGGAGTATATCTGTATTCCTATCCTCTAAAGTACTAATTCTTTCCTCCATATTGTCAGCTCTGTTCTTTAAAGATTCCAGATTCTCCTTTATCTCCTCCATTGTGTTCTTCATCTTCATCAGCCCTGATAGGTTTTTCTTTATGATTTCAATCTCTTTTGTGAAGAAACTCCTAATCTCATTTAATTGTTTGTCTGTGTTGTCTCGTATTTCGTTGAGTGTTTTTATGATAGCTATTTTGAAATCTCTGTCATTTAGTTTATGGATTTCTGTGTCTTCGGGGTTGATTTCTGGGTGCTTGTCATTTTGTTTCTGGTCTGGTGATTTCATATATTTTTGTATTGTGGTTCCTGTGTTGGTTTTGATTTTCCTCATCCTGGAAGTCTCTGGTTGCAATTTCCACCTGCCGCCACTGTGTGGTGGTAAAGGGCTGTGTAGTCTAAGCCCCCTGCGCTCTGCCCCAGTTTTTCTGCTGCGATCCGCAGTTTTGTTTTGTTTTGTTTTGTTTCTTTTCCCCACTGCGATCCACGGGTCCAGTCCAGTTTATTCAGGTCTGCCTCAGACCGCTAGATCTGGTCGAGCTGCAGACTCCGGGTTGCGGGGAGGGGGGAGCTCTCTCTTTTGCCCTCTGGGTCCCTGACGTGGGAGGCTTCTCGTTTGCCCCTCTTTATCCGCTCTCTGGGTTGCTCAGATGTTGATGGTAGCCCTGTGGCTCCTCTGAGCCCTCTGTGCGGGAGTTTCCCACTGGCTGAGAGAGCCCGAAAAGCTACAGTTTCCCGCCGAGGGCCGCCCCTCCCCCCTCTCTGGGAGCCACGCGGACCGGATCGCTGATCTGATGGGGAGGGAGCAGCTTTCAGTTTTTCACCATTGAGGATGATATTAGCTGTGGGTTTGTCATATATGGTCTTTATTATGTTGAGGTACTTTCCTTCTATACCCATTTTATTCAAAGTTTTTATCATAAATGGATGCTGTATCTTGTCAAATGCTTTCTCTGCAACAATTGAGATGATCATGTGATTTTTATTCTTCATTATATTAATTTGGTGTATCACGTTGATTGATTTGCAAATGTTAAACCATCCCTGCATACCTGGAATAAATCCCACTTGATCATGGTGTATAATCTTTTTAACGTATTGTTGTACGCGATTTGCTAGTATTTTGTTGAGGATTTTTGCATCGATGTTCATCAGTGATATTGGCTTGTAATTTTCTTTTTTTGTGTTGTCCTCGTCTGGTTTTGGTATCAGGGTAATGTCGGCTTTGTAGAATGTGTTAGGGAGCTTCTCCCCCTCATCAAATTTTTGGAAGAGTTTGAGAAGGATAGGTATTAAGTCTTCTTTGAATGTTTGGTAGAATTCACCAGGGAAGCCATCTGGTCCTAGACTTTTATTTTTGGGGAGGTTTTTGATTACTGTTTCGATCGCCTTACTGGTGATAGGTCTATTCAAATTCTCTACTTCTTCTTGATTCAGTTTTGGAAGGTTGTATGATTCTAAGAATTTATCCATTTCTTCCAGATTGTCGAATTGGTTGGCATATAGCTTTTCATAGTATTCTCTTATAATCTTTGGTATTTCTGAGGTGTCTGTTGTAATTTCTCCTCTTTCATTTCTGATTTTACTTATTTGTGCCTTCTCTTCTTTTTTCTTGATGAGTCTAGCTAAAGATTTGTCAATTTTGTTGATGTTTTCAAAGAACCAACTCTTGGTTTTACTGATTTTTTCTATTGATTTTTTGGGTCTCTACTTCATTTATTTCTGCTCTGATTTTTATTATTTCCTTTCTTCTACTGATTTTGGGCTGTGTTTGTTCTTTTTCCAGTTCCTTTAGGTGCATTGTTATATTGTTTATTTGAGATTTTTCTTGTTTGTTGAGATAGGCCTGTATTACTATAAACATCCCTTTCAGAACTGCTTTTGCTCTATACCATAAATTCTGGTATGTCGTATTTTCATTTTCATTTGTCTCCAGGTATTTTTTTATTTCTTCTTTGATTTCTTCATTGACCCAGTCGTTGTTCAGTAGCATTTTCTTTAATCTCCACGTATTTGTGGCTTTTCTGAGTTTCTTCCTATAGTTGATTTCTAGTTTCATACCGTTGTGGTCAGAAAAGATGCTTGGTATTATTTCAATCTTCTTAAATTTATGGAGACTTGTTTTGTGGCTTAATATGTGATCAATCCTGGAGAATGTTCCATGTGCATTTGAAAAGAACGTGTATTCTTTGGTTTTTGGATGGAATGCTCTGTGTATATCTACTAGGTCCATCTGTTCTAGTGTATCATTTAAGGCCAATGTTTCCTCATTGATCTTCTGTTTGGATGATCTATCCGTTGGTGTAAGTGGAGTGTTAAAGTCCCCTAGAATTATTGTGTTACTGTCTATTTCTCCTTTTATGTCTGTTAATAATTGCTTTATATATTTAGGTGCACCTACATTGGGTGCGTAGATATTTACAAGTGTTATATCCTCTTGTTGGATTGTTCCCTTGATCATTATGTAATGCCCTTCTTTGTCTCTTTTTACAGTTTTTGTTTTAAAGTCTATTTTGTCTGATATGAGTACTGCTACCCCAACTTTCTTTTCCTTGCCATTTGCATGGAGTATCTTTTTCCATCCCTTCACTTTCAATTTGCGAGTGTCTTTAGGTCTGAAGTGTGTCTCTTGTATGCAGCATATATATGGGTCTTGTTTTTTTATCCAGTCAGCCACCCTGTGCCTTTTAATTGGAGCATTTAGTCCATTGACGTTTAAAGTAGCTATTGATAAGTATGTACTTACTGCCATTTTTTAACTTTTTTTCTCAGTGTTTTAGTAGTCCTTCTCTATTCCTTTCTTCTTCTATACAGAATTGATCGTCTCTTTAGTTTGACCTCTGTCTGAAAGCTCTACTCTTTAACTCCCCTCCTCCCTCCTTTTATGTTTTTGATATCATATCTAACTTCTTTTTTCTGCATTTGTATCCATTACCCTCTTATCATGGAAATAAATAATTTTTCCTATTTGTTTTCTTCTCTTTTCCCCTTGAATCAGTCCTTTTAACTTTTCATGTAACACTGGTTTGTTGGTGATAAACTCTTTTAATTTTTGCTTGTCTGGGAAATTTTTGATCTTGCCTTCCATTTTGAATGATAACCTTGCTGGATAGGGTATTCTTGGCTGTAAGTTTTTTCCTTTTTAGCACTTTAAATATCATGCCATTCTCTTCTAGCCTGTAAGGTTTCTGCTGAGAATTCAGCTGATAGCCTTATGGGGTTTCCTTTGTATGTAACTTGTCTTTCTCTTGCAGCTTTTAGAATTCTCTCTTTATCTTTAATTCTGGACATTTTGATTATGATGTGTCTTGGTGTGGGCCTCTTTGGGTTTATCGTGTTTGGAGCTCTCTGTGCTTCCTGTATTTGGATGTCTGTTTTGTCCCTTAGGTTAGGGAAGTTTTCATCTATTATTTCTTGAAATAGATTCTCTGCCCCTTTTTTTCGCTCTTCTCCTTCCGAGACACCTATCACACAGATGTTAGTGTGCTTGATGGTATCGCAGAGGTCCCTTAGACTGTCTTCACTCTTCTTAACTCTTTTCTCTTTTACCTGTTCAGCTTGGGTAATGTCTTCTAGTCTTTTGTCTATCTCACAGATTCATTCTTCTGTATCCTCTACTCTGCTTTTGAGTTCCTCTAGTGAATTTTTCATTTCCAGTATTGTATTCTTCATTTCTGATTGGTTCTTTTTATATCCTCCATTTCTTAGCTGGCATTCTCACTGAGTTCATCTATTCTTCTCCCCAGATCAGTGAGCATCCTTAACACTCTTTGTTTGACCACTCTGTCAGGTAGGATGCTCATTTCCATTTCACTTAGTTCCTTTTCTGGAGTTTTGTCCTGTTCCCTTACTTGGAATGTATTCCTTTGCCTCCTCATTTTTCCTCTTTCCCTGTGTTTGTGTCTACATATTAGGTAGGTCAGCTACGTCTCCTGCTCTTGGATAGCTGACCTTATGTAAGTGATGGCTTAGGAGGCCTGCAGTGTGCTTCCCTCAGTTCTCAATGTTCCAGCGGTGACCACTATGTGAGCTATGCATGGCCTTCTGTTGTGGCCTGTTTGCTCTCCCTGTAGGCACCCAGGGAGGCCGAGTTATGCTCCTGGCCAGCTGTTGTAATGCTCAGCTGCTTGTAGTTGTTGTGGGTCCCTCAGTCTCTTTATGAGGTGTGGGGAGCCCCAGCACATTTGGCTGCAAGTTCTAACACCACATTTGTATTGCAGTATTTCTTTTAAGTGAGTAGGCCCCCAGCGTGGCAGGTTGTTAGGCTCAGGGCCTTACAATTGCTATAAGCCTCCAGCCTTTGGGTCTCTTGTCAGCTCTCTGAGGATTGCAGCTGGGTGGGGCTGGCCTCAGGCATGGGAGCACTCAATTGTTTCAGGCTTTGGAAGGTGGGGCAAACCCCCTCTGTGGGTCTTTGAGAAACACAAGTCTTCTGCAGCTGACAAGCCTTGCCGCCCACAGGTCCACACACACCGTCAACACAGTCCCGCCCCGTGTGTGTGCCCCAACCTCCCAAAGAGGACCCAGTCTCTCCACAGTGGGAACCCCACACACTCCACCACTGCCCCACACTCTCCACTTGCTCCTTGTGCACGCCCTGCCCCAATGAAGTTGTCTCAGTTGATAGGCTGCAGAGATTATAGTCACCAATCTATGCAGGCCCACAAGTTGCCTGAGGGCTTGTTGTTGGGTGGGGCCAGTCTCTAGGGTGGGCTGCCTGCCCTGGCTGAGCTGCATTAAATTGGTGCTCTAGAGGGTGGGACAGACCCTGGGCTAGCAGACCTCAGGGAGAACTCCAATGGCGTCTATGTCAGCACGCCCACACCAGGCCACAACAATATTCGCCACAAATGTCCCAGTCCCTGGAGAGGTCTCACCTCTCACCGAGATGCACAAAGGGCCTATTAGGTGAATCTCTTTTCACCAAAGCACTGTACACCTTTCTTTCTGGTGATTTTTGGTTGCTTTCTAAAACGGGTGAGTTTGTGCATGGGCCCTTTAAGAGCCGGTTTCTAATTTGTTTGTGAACCAGCTTTTCTGGGGGTACTCCCTAATGTTTTAGTAACAGACAAAGTCACTTATTCTGCCACTCGTCTCGATGGTACTGGGTCCACAACATGCCCACAGTGGGGGTGCTTCCCGGTTCAGGGCCCCGCTCCTCCAGGGAGGGCTGCGTAACTTTGGGTGACTCCTGGATGGCCATGAGGCACTGCAGCTTGTGAAGGTGGCATTTTTCCTCTCCAGAAGGGAGTTTCTTCCTCGTCTACCTCAGTTAGGATTGTCCGTTGTTGCAGGGGTTCCTCTTATCCTGTTTTCAGTTCTGTCTCAGTGGTAATTTTTCCACAAGTAGTTGTAAATTGGCTGTGTCTGCGGGAGGAGGTGAGTTCAGAGTCTGCCTGTGCTGCCTTCTTGACTTCCTCCTCCTGATGGTGCTTGAGGGATTTCTCACGTGAGTCTTGGCATAGAAAAGTTTACAGAGTAAAGCAGCATTTGTCAGATCAAAAGTGTTGGGTGAACATAATTCTGAAGGAATAATGATGGAGAAGTAAAAACAAGAAGCCACTTGAATTGCATTGGAAGGTATTAGAGACATCAAAGGCCTGGGAAAAACACCTTGTTTAATGTAAGTTCTTTCTAAACTCTAAGGCAAAAAATAATATGAATTTACATGGTAATTATAAACCACTAAACAACAATTCACAAGACAAGTAAACAACTAAAATAAAAACCAGAATAAGAAAAATAGAAGTTAAAGGAGAGATGGAGAGTGATGGTTGGGGTCAGAAAACATGGCTTAGTCATCCTTGAAGTCTCCTTCAGACTCTGATCATTCTTACTGCTCAGTAAACACTTTGAGCCCATCAGCCTGGGGAGGGGCAAAGTGAGAGGTGGTTGGAGGGAAGACAATGCAAGGATACCCTTGTGGAGGCACTGACATTGAAAATCAGTGACATTTTGCAAAGGTGCTTACCATACTATATTAAGGATTATTCTGGAAAGTTAAGGATTTTCCTGAAATTTACATTTTCATTTTATGGAAACTCCAACTAGCCCAGAGAATGATTTAGACATTTCAGCTTTAGAAATAAAGAGAGGGGCCACCCCTGTGGCACAGCGGTTAAGTGCGCACGCTCCACTGCGGCGGCCCCGGGTTGACAGGTTTGGATCCTGGTGCGCACCGACATACCATTTGTCAAACCATGCTGTGGTAGCATCCCATATAAAGTAGAGGAAGATGGGCACAGATTTTAATCCAAGGCCAATCTTCCTCAGCAAAACGAGGAAGATTGGCATCAGAAGTTAGCTCAGGGCTGATCTTCCTCACACACAAAAAAAATAATAAAAAAAAAATAAGTTGATGGTCCAGGAGTTTATATGAGCTGTTTTAAGGTCTTGAGACTAGAGGCTTTGAAGGGTACCGGTACATTTCCTAGGTGGAGAAAAACCTAGGGGGAATTTCCTAGGCCAAGGGACCTTAGGGGAAGCTTGGAGCAAACTGAGTTGGTTGTCCTTTTAATTTGGCTTTAAAATTGGAAAGAATTATGTTTATAAGGTCTGAACAAAACTGCTTGATAAAGAAATGTGAGTCTGAACTTGTTCACCTATGAAGAAAAGAGACATGGCTCCTGCCGATTGAAAAGGCGTTTTACAGGTGACAGAAAATCCTCAGTAGGAGTGTCAGAGGTGAACCTCACGACGTATAGCGGTCCTATAGGGCGTTCCATTATCATTCACGTTAATTAATTATAGCTTCGTCCGGGGACTGGCACATGAGGGTTTGTCACCCGCACTCTGAACCCCCTCGGTGGTCCTAGACTGCCAGCGGGAGAAATCGAGACATGTAAGAGAGTGATTACGACATTCCTTTAGAGAATAACACTCAAAGCAGCACAATTGTGACCCACTACACAGTTCCTAGAAGTTGTTCAGACTTTATAAAAATACAAACAAAAAAACAGAACTAAAAATGGGAAACCATGCTTCAAAAGCCTGCTGGCTTCCAGATGGACAACCCCCCACGGGGACTTCGGCTGTTTTCACGTATACTGCATACGGAAACAATCCTTGCAAGTATTTAACTAAATGGGAAAGGTTAACTAAGGATGACTTAGGTCGTAAATGGCCAAAAATGGGAACGTTTGACTTCTGAAAACTACTGTATTTGCACACACAGGTTGAAAAAGCCTGCAATAAAACCAAAACAAAAGAAGGGGAAGCTTATTACGATTGGCATTAGAGGCTTCAAAGAGTAATAATGATAAAATGACTTCTTTAAAGGAGACTAACCATAAACTGACTGAGACCATTTCTGAATTAAAGAGAGAGAAGTCAGAAACTGTCCACCCCCTTCACCTCCTCTACCTCCTCCACCGCCGCCGCTTTCAGCACCTCAGAGCCCATTTTCTCCCTCAGCACCCGTGTATCCTTTCCTTTTTGAGCTTCCGTACCCTGACCTATCCATTTTAACTCATCCTCTCTCAACTCTTCCTCCCTCACCTCCTCCTCCTCCCTCACCTCCTCCTCCTCCTTCACCTCCTCCTCCTCCTTAACCTTCCCCTCCTCCTCCACCTCTAGAGAAAACAAGGAGTAACTCTCAGGGAGCAGATACTGAAAGTCCTAAAGTTATAGTGGTTCCCTCTAAGGAGAAACCTGTTACTGGGTGAGGTGAGCCTGCTCTTGTGTATACTCCTTGGACTAGAAGTGAATTTAAGAATTTGATGAAGGACTTCCCAGACCCTTTGCAATATCCTTTAGGGTTTGCTCAAGAATTTAATTTTATTGTTAGAACATATGCACAGGACATTCAGATTTATATCAGCTTGTGCATTTGCTGGTGTCTGAGAACAAAGCAAATGAATGGATAAAAGAGGCAGATTGGAGACCCCCTGGAGGATTTCCATAGGCATGAGCCTCATGACCTTAAAGAGTGTAGAGATATCACTCAAAACTTACACAAAGCCATTCCAGTAGTTTTTCCCAGGAAGATAGATTGGCCTAAAGTCCATCAATGTAAGCATAGACCCGAGGAATCTATCTTTGATTATTTTGAAAGGCTTGAGAAAACCTTCAAACAGCACTCTGGGATGGCTCCTGAATGTTTTGAGGATCAATAAAATGATCCAGTTTTCAATTCAATTTCCTTCGAAGGATTAGATGAGGAATTAGCAATGTTAGTTAAGAGACATGAACTGGATTGGACTTTAATAGGCTCTTGTCACTATTACACATAAACCATCTAAAACCTTCCAGAAAAAAAAAGGCCACTAAGTTTATGAGTATACAGCTACAACAGCTTCGTGGCCCAACAAACGCCATCCTTGAGGGTATTATGCAATGTGAAATAAATCAGAGGGAGAAGGTCAAATACCGTATGATTTCCTTCATTAAGTAGTAGATAATAACAACAATAAACAAACACATAGGGACAGAGATTGGATTGGTGGTTACCAGAGGGGAAGGGGGGAGGGAGGAGGGTGAAAGGGATAATTTGGTACATGTGTGTGGTGATGGGTTGTAATTAGTATTTTGGTGGTGAACATGATGTAATCTATGCAGAAATAGAAGTACAATGATGTACACCTGAAATTTTTACAATGTCATAAACCAATGTTACTGCAATAAACAAAAAATTAAAAAAAAATAATCTAACCAGAAACGAAATCACCGTTTCTGTTACTATTGCAAAAAGTCTGGTCATTTCAAACAAGACTGCCATAAACTCAAATGGGATTTAGGGGGTGACAACAATAAACAGGAATAGGGCTGCTCAGAAGATTACGAGAGGGTATTTCCCCTCCTCCTCACAAATGCCATAGGCGAAATTGAGATAACTATTGGAGAGGAAACTTTAAAGGTCCTTGTAGATGCCGGGGCTAGCTTTTCTGTCCTCAACCCTACCCTTATTCATTGCCCTCTCCCTCGGAGTAAACAGATAGTTCAATTGGTAGGGGTTTCGAATTTTCCAATGCAGGTTTTTAAATCAGAACCAGTAATTTTTCAATTAACAACCATCACAGGAAAAAATGTGTTTCTCCTGGTTAAATGTGCTCCAATTCATTTGATTGGACGAGATCTTCTAGAAGCATACAACGTCCTTTTCACAAAAGGGTGAAATGCTTCTAGATTCAGAAAATCGGGATGCTGACCAGACTGTAATTGCTGAAAGGTTGATGATTGTGAAATCAATGACTCAAATAGAAGAGAAAACTGATGACCTGTTATTACAAGTTCCTAGAGAATTATGGTCATCATCCTCTTCAGATATTGGGAAAATTAAATCAGCCACTCCTATTAAGGTGATTTTGACAACTCTAAGCCTCTATCTAATATTCGGCAATATCCACTTAGACCAGAGGCATTAAATGGGATAAGCCCTATCGTTCAGGAATTTCTTGAAAAGAGACTTATAATTCCTTGTACTAGTCCCTGTAATACACCTATCTTACCTGTAAAAAAGTCGAATGGGAAAGGCGGGAGATTTTTTCGAGATCCGAGACCTATAAAGAACATCGTGATTCCTCAACATCCTGTGGTTCCTAACCCACACACTTTGCTCTCGGCCATTCCAAATAACAGCTGCTATTTCTCAGTCACTGATTTGGGCAGTGTCTTCTTCAGCATTCCCGTGGAAAAGAATAGTCAATATCTTTTTACCTTCACGTGAGAAGATCGCCAGTATACCTGGACAGTGATGCCACAGGGCTATACTGAGACGCCCACTTATTTTTCCCAGATACTCAAGGCTGACTTAGTGAATATAGAATTCCCTAATGACTCCACTTTAATTCAATATGTGGATGATTTCTCTTGCATTCAAACACTAAGTTGGATTCTCAGAAGGACACAATTTATCTGTTGCAACAGCTAGCATCTAAGGGGCATAAATTGTCCAAGGACAAATTACATTTTTTGCCTGCCTGTTGTAAAACATCTAGGACACTTGATATCTAAGGATGGACTGTTGATTGATTCTGAAATGATTAAAGGAATCCTGGTTTTTTCTCTCCCTAAGACAAATTTAAGAGGATTCCTAGGACTAACTGGATATTGCAGGAACTGGGTACCTAACTTTTCACTTATTGCCCAGCCCTTATATACATTACTAAAGTCTGACCAGCCTGATTTAATTGTATGGACACCAGAAGGAGAGAAGGCAGCAACTACCTTAAAGTCTGTTTTGGCCCAAGTACCAGCTTTAGGAAATCCTAATTACAGCTTGCCATTTTTCCTCTTCATACATGAAGATAGAGGAAATCCCTTAGGTATCTTAAGTCAAAAACATGAAGGTCGACATCGACCTATAGGTTATTATAGTCAGCAGTTAGACTCAGTGGCAAAAGGGCTTCCGCCTTGTATGAGAGCCATTTCAGTAGCAGCGCTCTTATGCAAGACCAGTGAAGAAATGCTGATGGGGTCTCCTTTGACTATCTATGTTCCTCACTCAGTCAAATCTCTCCTAAATTCTCATCACACTCAGCATTACTCTGTCAGCCGACTAGCCTCCTATGAAGTTCTGTTGTTCTCTGCTCCTAATATTACCTTAGCCCTGTGTAATAATCTTATCCCTGCAACTTTACTTCTAGCATCACAAGAAGAAGATGCCCACGACTACATTTATTAACTAATTACCTACTTACTCCTAGGAATGATTTGCAAGAAACTCCCATTGATAATGCTGATCTAATTTGGTTTACAGATGGATCTTACTCAAAGGATGAACAAGGATGTTATCGAGCTGGATATGCAGTAATGTCCTCAATAGACGTAATCGAGAGTTTTTACTTACCAGACATAAAGTCAGCACAGCAAGCCGAGTTAACTGCTTTAACTTGAGCTTGTCAATTGGCCAGAGACCAGGTAGCAAATATCGACACTGACAGTCGTTATCCTTTCGGAGCAGCACATGACTTTGGAATGCTGTGGAAACAACGAGGGTTTTTAACCTCTTCAGATCAGCCTATAAAGAAGGGGAAACAGGTTGCAGAATTATTATATTCTATACAGCTATCGAGACAACTAGTGATTATTAAAATGCCAGGGCATTCAAAATCTGATACTTTGGAAGCTAAAGGAAACCAGCTTGCTGATGCAGCTGCTAAACAAACAGCCTTGAAAGCTTTCCCTACCCAGCCTCGAGAATGCCTGCTGCTTCCTATTAACTCTGCTAACCCAGTAAAAGACTTCCTTCTACAGGCCCAAGAAGTGGCCATGGAAGAAGAAAAACACATATGGCAGTCAAAAGGGGGAATTTTTGACACCCCCTCACAGATGTGGTTTGGACCCAATAGGAAACCCATGGTACTTGTTGGAGCACAATTGCCCCTGCTCCAGCATATACACCAACTAACCCACTGGGCACCTGAAAAGGTGATTTTATGGGAAAAACAATACTTTTGGAAACTTTTTCCCACAGTGGCCCATAAAACTTATACTCGTTGTGTTATATGCCCAAAGTATAATCTAGGGAAACCACTTCATGGGTCACAAGGCCACTTTCCCCCTCCTAAGTGACCCTTTGAGGAGTGGCAATTGAACTTGGTCTAAATGCCACCATCTCAAGGATATAAATATATCTTGGTAATAATCTGTATGTCCTCACATTGGGTTGAGGCCCTTCCTTGCAGAAGAGCAACGGCTGTAACAGTAGGTAAATTACTATTAGAGAGAATAATTCCTGCTTGGGGAATTCCTACCGAGTTACATAGTGACCGGGGAACTCATTTCACCGGACAAATAATTAAATCTATATGTAGTATTTGGCCAATAATGCAGCATTTCCACTGTGCTTACCATCCCCAATCCTCAGCATCGGTGGAAAGAACTAATAGCTCGATCAAAATTCAGTTGGCAAAGCTTTCAGAAGCATTTAGCTTCTCATGGCCAAAAGCTCTTCCACTAATGCACCTCAGTCTTAGATCTACATCCTTTGGTAAACATCGACTGTCTCCTTTCGAAATAATAACTGGACGACCTATACAATTAGATGAAGAAATGTAGGAACCAACTTTACTTAAAGGAGATATTTTACATTATTGTCAAGGTCTCATTGAGGCTCTTAAGAGAAATGAGAAATTGGTAGCTAATTCTTTTCACTGTAAGCTCCCAGGAGACAAAGACCTTAAGGATCATGGATTACAACCTGGAGATTTTGTTTATTGGAAAAGATACCTGATAAAGGACTCTTTGCAGCCCCGTTGGAAGGGACCATATCAGGTGCTTTTAACCAATCCATGTGCTGCAAAATTAAAAGGCATAAACTCATGAATTCACATTTCTCATTTAAAAAAGACTTCTCCACCTGAATAGACTTCAACTCCAGTCTCTGACACCCAACTTTGACAGACCAAGACGAATATCTCCAAATCAGGATGAGAAGAAGACGACATCTGTTGTAGGCAGCTGTCCTGAGACTCTGGACCAGGTCTGTATTCCTAACCTTATATCTCCTCATTTAAACCCTTGTAGTGTTTAACCTTTATGTAATTGCTAAAATAATCAATTTCTAGATTGCCTTACCATTTTCCTACACCAATGTTTACACTTCAACTTTATAAGATAGATTAGAACCTAATTACAAAACCATTTGTTGATTACAAAAAAAAAAATGCCATTTAAGGTTTCCCTAATGCTATGTTTGTTTTTCCAATCTACATCTGAATGGACCTCTGATGGCAATGTTTTTCTGCAATGGGCACATTCCTTTGCTACACATGAAAATCAGTCTACTTGTTGGTTATGTGGCCAACTTCCACTTTCTAAGACCCTTGGTGGGTCTTTCCCTTTTGAGGCACAGATTGGAAAGCTCTAAAGCAATTTATTGTGATACAAAGATCTAGTTCTAATGTTCACAGTTCGTCTGATATTACTAATTATGATCCTGAAACATGGTCAGTAGCCCATACTATTAGTAATACAGGACACGGTTATTCTTTTCTATTACTCAAACCATCCAATTATCCCAAAAAATTGCAGATAAACAAAAGAAACCAGACATTACAGTAAAAACCATGGAAGGTTTCACACAAATTTGGGATGGATATGTTTGGCTTACTCCTAACCATGGATCTTTAAACATACCAGCACCTTTATGTTGGTTACAGAGAAATCATTCCAAACAAAATCTACCAAATTACACTCTAAAGATAGGCTGGATACCCACTGAGTCATGTCAGAATACTATTATACATAAAAAAGTGATTGGTTTGGAACAGACTGGTCTCGAAGACCAGGCGTCTATTAGATGGCTCCTAATGGAACTCACTGGTTATGTGGAACAAACCTCTGACCTTGGCTGCCACCAAGATGGCTAGGGCGCTGCACTCTGGGCTTCTCTTGCATACAGGGAAAGAGTCGTCCAGAGCTAACATCTGTTGCCAATCTGCCTCTCCTTAAGGCCAGATGGGCTCATTCAGTGTTACACTTGTATGACCACCTAGTAGCTATATTTGCTCCTTCCTTGGGGCTGGAAGATGTCATATCACCTATAGAGGCTCTGACAAAATTTACTCAACAAGCCCTTAACGATAGTCAGGAAAGAATAGCTTTCTTAAATACTGAAATGTCTTTAATGAGAAAAGCTGTCCTTCAAAATAGAATGGGCTTAGATATTCTTACAGCACCCCAAGGTGGTACATGTGCAATCATTCAAACTGAATGCTGTGTGTTTATACCAGACGAGTCTTCCAATGTGTCACCTCTACTAAAGCACATGGAAAAACAGGTGAATGCCTTAAGTGATCCTACACCCAGCCTTGATTTGTTTGGTTGGCTCCCTTCTGGTATTGGTTCCCTTTTTCGATCTGGATTGCAATTCCTATTTCTATTACTTCTTGGAATTCTTGTACTAATCATTATATTCAAACTGTTGTTTTCTTTACCTAGTGTTGTAAGACTGGCATGCAAACTAGAGTAATGGTGGCTCGGTGACTTGAGATGGCCGATCAATCTTATAACCCTGGACAAATTTCCTTTTCTGATAAGGACTATGCCTAAAAACTCATTTTAAACTAATCTTTTAAAAAAATGTTTAATTATTATCATTGTTACCGTACTTGTTCTATAATTGTGCACAATGTAGCATAAGGGGCTATATATATTAAAAAAAAAAAGCACATATACAATGTTTGTGCAACAACCTAAAATTAATCCAAAACCCATGAAATGCTTCCTCTGTTTATATATATATACCTCTTTGCTTGTCCACAATATCTGACTAATTCCACCCAACATGAATAACTGGGCAAATAGATGAGATAAAAGCCTGGCACCGAGGGACGTGATAGACCCAGGGCATGCAGCAACCACCCTGACTCTGAGGGACAATATTTTGATCATCAATGTTTTCTATCAAAAGATTATACATCAAAAGGGGGAAAATGATAAATAAATGGCAAGCAATAGGATATATTGGAGCACATGAGGAAGCCATTTGGTGTAAAACTAGTTGGGCTTGACCTAGATTTTTTTTTCCAAAAGGGCCCTGTAGCCTCTGTTCATCCATTATATATCTATTTTAAGCAATTAACATGTCCCAAAGACAAGAACAATACCCTTAAGATGTAAATGCAACTTCCCCCACAGTGGCATTTCTTTAAGGATAAGCATTTCTCCCTAGGCTAGGATTTGATTGCTGTGCCCATCCTGTGACCACCCAACTCAAGACAACAGCCATGCCCATGGAAACAGCAGAGCTGATACCCACCGTGTCCAACAATTGATGTGCCGACAGGTCAATGTCGTGGCTATTGTAAAAAGGACATTGCAATCACATGTGGTACATGCTCTTTGATGGTATATAACCACTCTGTACACCCCACTTCTTTTTTTTTAATAATTTTATTTATTTATTTATTTTTCCCCCAAAGCCACAGTAGATAGTTGCATGTCATAGCTGCACATCCTTCCAGTTGCTGCATGTGGGACGCAGCCTCAGCATGGCCAGAGAAGCTGTGCGTCAGTGCGTGCCCGGGATCCAAACCTGAGCCACCAGCAGCGGAGCATGCGCACTTAACCGCTAAGTCATGGGGCTGACCCTGTACACCTCACTTCATTGGAGTGCTCCATTTCTTCATGAAAGGACTCTCCCGGGCTATGTGGTCCTCAAAGGTTGATTCATAATAAACTCACCCCAATTTTCATTTATAGATTGGTTATGGATTATTTGCGTCGACATTCTATTTGTCCCTCCAGTATCTAAACACAGTACTTGACACCTTTGGTGCACTCAGAAAATGTTTGAAGACTGAATAAGTATGTGGGAGACCACACTGACTGGAGCAGAAGGGGCTTTTCGGGGAGTGGTAGAAAATTCGCTGACATTCCTACTATAGTAGTTGAAACTCTGGGCTTTGGACCAGTTTGTCTGGGCACCAATCCCAGTTATTCCACTTTTAACTGGGGAATCTGTGCAAATTATTTACTCTCTGAGCCTTAGTTTCCTCATCTATAAAATGGGGCTACTGAGAACTCCTGTCTCATAGGGTTTTAGCGAGATTTAAATGCATTAACTAATGTAAAGTGCTTACAAGAGCTCCTGGCACATAGTAGGCACTAAAATGTTAGCAGTTGTGTTATCATTATTGCTCTTATTTCTGAGCAACACTCTGGTTTTGAAAAGATGCTTTCATAATATAGTTGATCCTCATTATTTGTGGACTCCATGTTTGCACACTTGCCCACTAGCTAAAATGTACTGGCAGCCCCCAAATGAACACTCTCAGGGCTTTCATGTCCATTTGCAGATATGCACAAAGTGGTGAGAAATTTGATTCACTCGACGTGCACGTTCCCAACTAAGGGGGAACCGGGTGACGCTCTGCCCTCTTGTTGAGCCTATACTGTAAACAAATGTCCTTCTTGCAGTCTATTTAGTGCCCCATTTCTCATCTTTTTGTGCCTTGTGTTGGTGACTTTCCTGTTTATTATGTGCCCCATGTGTAGTGCTGCAATGCTTCCTGGTGTTCCTCAGGGCAAGAGGCTGTGACGTGCCTTTACAAAGAAAGTATGCGTGTTCGACAAGCTTCTTTCAGACACGAGTTACAGCGCTGTTGGTGTGAGTTCAATGTTAATATATCAACAATATATATTAAATAAGGTGACTTTAAAGAGAAACACAGAGAACAAGGTTATGTATTGATCAGTTGAAGAAAATGTGACTAAGGCTTGCAGGAACCTAACACTGCATTTCCCGTAGGAGCAGTGGGTCATATTCACTGATTCAGTGTTCACAGTGACTTTATAGAATGTCACACTGTGCATAATTAGAACTGTCTGTATCTTATGTAATCCTCACATACTCCTTTATAGTAGGTAGGGTAGGGAACAGGGTGTCCATATTTTGCTATTAAAGTAAGGTTATTACAGACGTTATGAACCAAGTAGAGAATTTAAAATATCTTGTGCTCAGCATAAGAGCCATGATTTTTTTTTTTTTTTTTGGTGAGGAAGATCAGCCCTGAACTAACATCTATGGCCAATCCTCCTCTTTTTGCTGAGGAAGACTGTCCCTGGGCTAACATCTGTGCCTATCTTCCTCCATTTTATATGGGACGCTGCCACAGCATGGCCTGACAAGCGGTGCATTGGTGCGCCCCTGGGATCCGAACCTGGGCTAACAGCAGCAGAGCGTGAGCACTTAACTGGTACGCCACGGGGCTGGCCCCTAGCCATGAGTTTTTGAGCAAGGAAGATCTATGATGAACTGATGTTAAAGGAACAATTACCTGACAAGAGAATGTGGTATTGAGAGGAAGAGGGAGAACTGAACCGGAAATGAGGACCAGCTGTGAAACTCTCTAAGAATTCTCATTGCTAGGTGAGGAGATTCAGAGCTAAGGTGCTGATGTGATAAAGGAAAAGTAGCAGCCAAAGGATGAAATAATGGGTTTTGTAATCATATATAGGGTATAAATCAGGCTGTGGTTCTCAAAGTGGGGTCCCTGGACCGGCAACATCAGCAGCACTTGGGAACTGGATAGAAATGCAAATTCTCTGGTGCTGTTGCAGACATGCTGAACTGGAAACTCTGTGGTGGGGCCTGGCAATCTGGGTTTCAACAAGGCCCCCAGGTGCTTCTGGTGCTTCTAGTGCCCATCAAGTTTAAGAGCCAATGAATTAGAAAAATGATTCCAACACGTCACCATGCCCAGGTAAGCCACAAGGCAGGGAGGTGGTGTTTGTTTGGAGGATAAGATGCATTTTAAATTTTAGGAAAAAGTAGTTCAGCATCTGTTTCATCATAAGGTTTCCAGAGATGCCATTTTAGCTCTCTACCTGTGAAGCTCTTTTTTCCACAATATGTTCTCCTCTAGAGAGCCCTTGGTAAGTTATTTATCACTTACCACATGTTCTGAGAATCCCTTCTTTCTTGAAATCCCCTTTCAGACTTGAATATGTATTCTTGTGCAAAATCTCCTCTATTTAAAATCTGGATTTCTCTTCCTATAGGATCATGTATGGCACATGCAACCTTACTGTCAATTTGGAATGCCATTGGTTTGTTCCAAAACCTTAGAAAGTTTTAGAATTTAGAACCTGATGAATAGAGAATGTATAAGCTTTTGTGTAGGACTCATATTTTTCATATGTCTAGAGATATTCCCAACTTGCCAGTAATGTGGCCCTAGATTTAGCAGAACTTGAAAATCTGAATATAGTAGAAAATGACTTATATATCTCATATTAACATTTACAAAATAAATGATCAGAATGTTAACTTGCCAATAAGCACTTTCCATATTCTAGGCTCTGAAAGTATCTTGCTTACATAATAAACATGATAAAGTTTCAAAGATGAGCCAATTAACTTTTGAACAAAAGCTTGACTTGAGTGTATCTTGGCTTCCTTTTTGACAGTTGTAGCCTTAATGTTACATTAACCTTTTCTTTTTCTGGGAATCAGATGATCTTGTATTTGGTGAACATTTTAATTTTTAATGGCCACTTGTATTTTGTGATATGCACGTCTTCAAACAATCTATAAGAACTAACCATTACCACTCATATATAAGATTATACAGGAATGGAAGAATTTTGGCTGACTTGTATTTAATTGTTCAGCCAAAGCAGATGGCAGACTCTACCACATACAATGATTTAAGGGTTTGAAGCAGTATTTTTAAATACAAATAATCTCCAAATTGATAATATATACAATATATTACTTACTGTGTTAACTAACCAAAACAGTTAAATTTGCTATCTTTCCTCCATTTTTAAAGGATGCACCAATTATATAGATTCTGTACAAAATTGCAAAGATCACTTTTTCCATTTTCAAAATTTATTTATTTTAATTTTTAATAGTGAGAACCTTAGTGTTGGGTAAATTGCTGCACAATTACTGGAAATGCTGAGAGTCTTTTGGAAAAGTGTAGAAGTCTAAAGATAATGAAAAGTACATTTCTCCAATGTCAAGTCCTTTGAGCTTCTGTCTAGTTGTGCTCTGAAGAGATGGAAGATTAAGTACCAGCACAGGACACAAGGGAACAGGCTGCCAACTTGAGGGTTCCCCACAGACCACAGAGCGCCCCGCAGACTCTTGGAGATTAAATCTGGGCTTTGTCCATTGGTGGGCCCTGAGAGGAGAATTTTGCTTAAATGACCAGAGAAGAGACAACCTTTTTTCTTGATAATAAGTAATATTTATCATGTAAATTTCTTTATAAATCTCTGAATAAAATAAAAAAATGTAACCCGTATAGCAATCAACTCTTACTGACAAGCCCCACAGCCTTCTCTAGAGAGCTCAACAGAAAATGTCTCCACTGACTGTGAATTGCTCTTCTCTGAAAGCCAGCCAGCCCTTCACTGATAGCCCTGGATAAAGAAGGTCAGATACAATTCTTTGAAGATATTTAGCTGAATTCAGAACCAAAAATCTTACCTCCAGTTGGCTCCTTTGTGAGAATGGATGGCCGGCCTTATTTCACAGGCTGGGCAGTTGAGGTTTCAGATGAGCTTAATTGCTCTCTTCCCCAAGTATGGAAAATGTGGCTTAGGGACGAGATTTTGCAGGTAAAGATAGGGTCATAGAGGGGAATAAATATTTCAGCAAATAGTCTCTTTCTTCAACTTCTCTTCCCTTTTCTCTATTTGTAATATCACTGTAAAAATTCTCTCTATAAAAATTTCAGTATTTTTTCTTTGCAGTCTGTTTATTATCATCTTTATGAATTCTTTGACTTCACCACCTTCTTGGCACCACAACGCTAGCCACTGAGATATTACTATAGATTCAGTTTTGCAATTTCATCCTCTTATCTCTATTTCCTCTGCCATTTCTTAGTTTTAGTTCATTTTTTTTAAATTTTTTGTTTATTGCAGTAACATTGGTTTATAACATTGTATAAATTTCAGTTGTACATCATTATACATTTATTTCTGCATAGATTGCATCATGTTCACCATCCAAATACTAATTACAATCCATCACCACACACATGTGCCGAATTATCCCTTTCATCCTCCTCCCTCCTCCTTTCCCAACTGTTACTTTTAGTTCTTATTGTATCTTATGCTTCAAAACATTTGAAGCTTACAGAGTATATCAGTTCCTTATTTTCTCAACTTTTTATTATGTAAGTGCCCTCAACTATCATTTTTTTAAAAAAGAAGTGAAATACATAACAGAACAATACACTGTAATAAATTGACCACTTATAAAGTTAAGTTCAACCTGAAATCCCTCCCCACTTAACAGAGACAATCTTTTATAATTCACCATGATTTAGTTCAGGCAGGACCAGTTTATCAATGATTTTTGGATGCTTTAAACCACATGAGATAAGTACAGTGTAAAGTAAAATGGTTAATCTTGCAGAATTTGTAGAATTTCTTAATGGTTAAGGAAGTTGATGGTGGAGAGCCTGAATCATATGAAAAGTAGTTGATTAATTAACACCTGACAGAGTTTGTTAATTTGGTAAAGACATATATGTTGAAAAATAACTTTGCATATCAGAGTATTGTCAGATGCCACTGGGAAAATTCATAATGTTCTCAAATACTACAAAAAATGACCATTTTTTCATAAAAGATGACATACATGATGACATCATATACCTCTGTCAGAAAATTTGCAATGAAGAAAATTAACACTTGAGTCATTTTAATTCTAACAATTTGTTTATGCTTATTATTAGGTTAAAAAAATTTTCTAGAAATAAAGTGATAAGTGATATACTTGCTTAATTTTTAATTTTTTTTAGGAAATAACATTTTCACATTAAAAAAAATATTTATTTGTATTTATTTTATGCTGAATTTATTCCTGGGCCCAAAGACTTTTTTTTAATTAACAAACACCAATTCTTTTCAAATGCTTTCCAAAAGTTGAAGAGGAGAGAATACTTCTAAAGTCATCCTGTGAGGTTAGCACTACCCTGATATAAAAGCCAAATCAATTAAAAGAAAAGAAAACTACAGGTCAATATCTTTGATGAAGAGTGATACAAAAATCCTCAATAAAATAATAACAAACCAAATTAAGCAGCATATTAAAAGGATTATGCATCATTTTTCTAAAATAATTTTATTTATTTACTTAATTTTTCCCCCCAAAACCCCAGTAGATAGTTGTATGTCATAGCTGCACATTTTTCTAGCTGCTGTATGTGGGACGTGGCCTCAGCATGGCTGGAGAAGCGGTGCGTTGGTGCGCACCCAGGATCCAAACCCGGGCCGTTAGCACTGGAGCACGTGCACTTAACCGCTAAGCCATGGAGCCGGCCCATTTTAAGTGGGATTTATTCCTGGAATTCAACATGTTTCAATATATGAAAATGAATCAGTGTAATAAACCACATTAATAGGATGAAGGAAAAAAACACATGATCATCTCAATGGATGCAGAAAAAGTGATTGACAAAAGTAAACATGCTTTCATGTTAAAAACACCAAAAAACCCTCATAGTAAAAGGAAACTACTTCAACATAATAAAAGCCATATACAGAAATCCACAAAGAACAATGTATTCAAGTGTGAAAGAGTGAAAGTATTTCCTCTAAGATCAGGAACAAGGCAAGAAGGTCCACTTTCACCACTTCTATTCAACATGGTATTAGAAGATCTAGCCAAAGCAATTAGGCAAGAAAAAGAAAGAAATAGCATCCAAATTGGAAAGGAAGAAATAACATTGTATTTTTTCACACATAATATCTTATATGTTGAAACCCTTAAAAATTCCACAAAGAAATTTTTAGAACTAATAAATTCTGCAGAGTAGTGGGACACAAAATAAATATGCAAAAATTAGTTGTTCTTCCATACATTAATAATAAGTAATCTGAAAAAGAAATTTAAAAACTTTATATTTTTATTTACAGTAGCATCAAAAAGAGTAAAATACTTAAGAACCAACTTACTCAAGGAGCTAAAAAGTCCAATGATGTTTTTTGCAAAAATAGAAAAATATATCCTTAAATTCATATGAACTCTCAAGGGACCCTGAATAGCCAAAACAATCTAGAAAAAGAAGAACAAAGTTGGAGAACTCTCACTTTCTGATTTCAAAACATACTACAAAGTAAACAAAACAGTGCAGTGCTGGCATAAATACACACAATATACTAATGAAATAGCATAGAAAGCCCTGAAATAAACCTTTGCATATATGTTCAAATGAATTATGACAAGGGTGCAAAGACAATTCATTGGATAAAGGATAAGTTTTTCCAAATATGGTGCTGGGAAAACTGGATACCCACGTGCAAAAGAATGAGGTTGGACTCTTACCCTACACCACATACAAAAATTAACTCAAAATGGATCAAAAATCTAAATGTTAGAGTTGAAGCTATAAATCATTAGAAGAAAACACAGGGTATAAGCTGCATGTCATTGGGTCCAAAAGACATTGCCAACAATGATTTCTTTCATCTGACACCAAAGCCATAAGCAACAACAACAACAACAAAATAACAAATTGGACTTCATCAAAATGCAAAAGTTTTCTGTATCACAAGATACTATCAACAGAGTAAAAAGGTCACCCACAGAACAGTTGAAAATATTTGCAAATCACATATCTGATAAGGGATTAATAGCTAGAATATATAAAGAACTCCTACAACCCAACATTTAAAAAAAACACAATTTAAAAATGCAAAAAGGACTTGAATAGCCATTTCTCCAAAGAAGATATAAAATGGCCAGTACACACATGAAAAGATGCTCAACATCACTAAGTATCAGGAAAATGCAAAATAAAACCACAATGAGATACCTCTTCACATCCATTAGGATAGTTACTATCACAAAATCAGAAAATAATAAGGATTGGCAAGGATGTTGAGAAATTGGAACGGCTGTGCTCTGATGGTGAGAACATAAAACTGTGGAAAACAGTATGACAGTTTCTTCAAAAATTAAAAATAGAATTACCATATGATATAGCACTTCCACTTATGGGTTCTGAAATAATAGAAAATATATTTATTGGTCTCTGCCTCCAATTCCTGGCACAGAGCTACTAAAACCCTTGTACTTTCCTAAACGATAAGGACACTAGGAGCATCTCTTGTTCTAATATTTGTCTTTGACTCCATCCCTGACACAGAGCTCCTAAAACCCTTGTAATTTCCTAAGTGATAATAACACTAGGAGAATCATTTGTTCTATTGAGGCAACTCTGGGTGGGCTCCTGGATGGCTCCTGGATGGGGGCTGGTAACCAGAAAGACCAAGCCCTGATTAAAAGGTTGAAATTTTTAGCCCTACCCCTTATCCATCACAAAGGGGAGAGGGGCTAGAAACTGAGTTAATAATTGATCATGTCTATGTGAGGGAGCCTTCATAAAAATCCCAATAGAAGGAAGTTCACAGAGCTTCCAGGTTGGCCATGACAGGGAGTGCTTGGAGAGTGTGAACCTGGAGATGGCATGAATGCTCTGTGCCCCTTCTCACATATCTTTCCCTATGCACCACTTCCATCAGGCTGTTCTTGAGTTATATCCTTTTATAATAAACTGGTGATCTAGTAAATGTTTCTCTGAGTTTTGTGGGCCACTCTAGCAGATTAATCAAGCCCAAGGAGGAGGTTGTGGGAACCTCTGGTTTACAGCCAGTCAGTCAGAAGTACAGGTAACAGCCTGGGCTTGTAACTGGCACCTGAAGTTGAGGTGAGGTTGGGGTGGGTGTGCAGTCTTATAGGACTGAGCCCTCAACTTGTGGAATCAGATGTATCTCTGGGTTGACAACATCAAATTGAGTTGAATTATCTGATGACCAGCTGGCATTCCAAGAATTGCTTGTTGGAGGTGTGAAGAACTCTCCCACATGTGAAAAAATGAATCTCAGAACACCATCTATGGGTATAAACCTAAAAGAATTGAAGAGAGAGGTAGAAAGACATATGTACACCCGTGTTGTTAACAGCATTATTCAAAATAACCAAAAGCTGGAAGCAAGCCAGGTATCCATCAATAGATGAATTGACAAAAAAAAAATGTGGTGTATACAGACAGTGCAATACCATTCACCCTTAAAAAGGAAGGAATTCTGACACATGCTATGACATGGATGAACCTTGAGGACTTTATGCTAAGTGAAATAAAGCCAGCCACAAAAGGAAAAATATTTTGATTCCACTCATATAAGGTACTTAGAGTAGTCAAATTTATAGGAACAGAAAGGAGACTGGTGCAAGAGGGAGGGACAACAGGGAGTTGTTGCATAATGGGCACAGAGTTTCAGTGCAAGGTGAAAATAGTTCTGTGGATGGTTGGAGGTTATGGTTACACAATAATGTGAATGTACTGAATTTCACTGAACTGCACACTTAAAAATGGTTAAAATGGTCAATTTTATGTTACGAATATTTTATGACCATTAAAACTATTATTTTCAACAAATGAACAAACACTAGCTACATGCAACAGCATCGATGAATATCACAACCATAGTGCTGCATAAAAGAAATTATATTCAAAAAACTATATATTTTATAATTCCATTTGTATAAAATCCAAAAAAGAAACAATACTGAGATCTGGCTTCCAGTAATGGTTGAGTAGTTTGTTGAACTAACACTCTCACAGATAACAATGATGAAATCTGCATAAAATATTATATATATTTACATAGAATCATGTATCTATATGTAATACAGATACAATAAATGTGTATACGTGTGTATGTATAAATCTCTTCCAAAAGCAAGCAGAACTGAGAGGGAGTCTTCCCTTGAAGGATGAGAATTGCACCAGGAGATATTTGCAAGCTTGAGTCTTTTTCCTCAAAACATTGCAAAATCTGTACGTGGCCCAGACAGGGGAAAAACTACAGTCTTACTTGTAATGTTAGAGCATGTATTTTGGAGCTGGAAGAGTAGCTGGAAAGTTAGGGGAGAAATTCTGGAAGGGAGGGAACCACAAAGAGGAAAAATCTCAAAATATGTGTGTAAGTCTCCCACACACAGACATCAAATTTGCAGATCTTTGAACAACACACATGCAGGGTAGGCCCCAGAGGGCCTAGTGTAAAATCAGCAGTTGGAAGATGAAAGAACTGAATGAGGATTTCAGCTATGACCACTGTAAAGGAGAGAAGATTGGAATTTCACTCCAGCCAAGTTAACTCCTTGCTAGAAAAATAACAACACTCTTCAAAGGAATACAATAGAATCCAGAGTCTCTATAACTATGACTCACGGTTTCCAGTAGACAATTTAAAAAATCATGATATTTGAAGAAATAGGAAAATGTAATCCATATATGACCAAAAGCAGGCACTAGAAATTATCCCAAACGTGTTGCAATTAGCAGACAAGGATAAGAAATCAGCGATTATAAAGATGATCATGGTGGTAAAGAAAAATATTCTCATAATGAATGAACAGATGTTGAAACTCAGCAGAGAAATTGAAATTACAAAAAAGAACCAAATAGGAAGATGAAATAAAAAAATACTTTTGAGTTTACCAGTAGATTAGAAATAGTAGAAGAAACATGAAGATAGAGCAATAGAAATTATCCAATCTGACGAAAAGAATGTAAAAATTTTGAAGAAAAATGAAGAGAGCCTTACCTGTGAGATGATTGAGTCCCCGGCAGAGAGGGGAGAGACAGAAAAATTAAATGAGGCAGAAAGGCAAATCAACAGGTAGTAGCATAAAACTTCCAAAATTTGGTGGAAAATCTAAAATTTTAGATCGAAGAAAGTTAGCCACCTCACAAAATAAAATACAAAATAAAAGCATACATAGGCACATGATAGTCAAGCTGCTAAAATCCAAAGATAAAAAGAAAAACTTGAAAGCAGTCAAGGAAATACTGGGGAAGACATTACATACAGGGAGAAATAATGTGAATGATGAATGATACATTATCAAAAACAAAAGAGACAAATCAACAACAAAATGACATCTTTCAGGTGCAGAAAGAAAACCCAAAAGTCAACACAGGATTCTATATTTAGCAGAACTCATTTTCAAAAAGGAAGCAGAAGCCACAATAAGATACCGGGCACCTATTAGTTGGCTAAAATAAAAAATAAAATTGCAAATACCAATAAAACTGCAAATACCAAGTGCTGGTGAGGACTAGAAACAACTAGAACTGGGAATGCAACATGATAGTTGCATTCGGAAAACAATTTAGCAGGTTCTTATAAAGTTAAACCTACACTTATTATGTGACTCAGATATCCCACTCCTAGGGATTTACTGAAGCAAATTGAAAACTAATAATTAAACAAAAATCTTTGTGTGAATATTGATAGCCATTTTATTCATAATTGTCAAAAGCTGGAAATAAACTAAATGTCCTTCATCAGGTGAATGGAGAAAGAAACTGTGTTGCACTGGGACATTAGAATACTACTTGGCAATAAAAAGGATAAACTCTTGATTCACACAACAAGATGGATGAATCTTGGATGCATTTCTCTAAGTGAAGGAGGCCAGATTCAAAAGGCTATGTACTATGATTCCATTTACATGACTTTCTAGAAAAGTCAGAATTAAAGGGATGGAAAATGATCAGTGGTTGCCAAGAGATGGAGTGGGGGAAGGGGTTGACTACAAAGAGACAGTATGAAAGAATTTTGGGGGTGAAAAAAACAGCTCGGTATGGTACTGTGGAGGTGGATACACGACCATAAATTTGTCAAAACCCGTAAAACTGTACACCACAAAGAGTGAATTTTACTCTGCAAATTTTACAAATCAATCAGGATGCTGAGGAACTCAGATGGAATGCAGTGACAAATGAATCTCACTGTATTACAAGTATGTGACATAACCACACTGAAGGGCTGGGGATGGAAGGTCCTAACCTAAGTAACTTTGGAAGACAGTGTTTTGATGGGATACTGTAGAATTAAAGTACTGGACACAAACACTGTACTCTAGGTGGTAAATTTGTTTTTCATAAGGGTATGGATTAGTAATTCTGAAACTAGTTGACACATTAGTAAATATTGCAAATATCTGGAGTTAAGTTTCTCACTGTTGGTGAAAGAAGTGACGAATAAACAAAAGGAAAAGGTTAGAATAAATTCTGTGGTGCTGGATTGGAGTTGGAAGTATCAGTATGAATCCATGTCTCTTTTAATATATCTATCCAAATAGAAAGATAGATTGATAGATAGATTGAAAGATCTATAGATAGATGTGTATACCTGAGTTTATATTCATACATACATTTCCAAGCACTGCTGAGAGAGTCTAGAAGCAATGACACTCTAGTATCAATGAGCATACCTAGCTCCCTGATCTTGGTTTCTAAATATCATTCTCCAATAAAAAGAACCAGGTTTTCTTGGAGAAATGGCTGATTCTAGGGCTGGAGATGGAAAATACAAGGTGAGCCTGGAGCATCATGTAGTGCCAGAAAGTAAGAAAGTGCTTTAAAAAAACACAGAAAATGATGAGATGTGTCAAAAAGAATCAATCTGAAAGACATCCCAGTGGCTCAAGCTAGAAAACTGTGAGCAACAAAATAAATAACAGTAGCATTGGATTATTACCCAGAAAATAAAATAAATATCCATGAGTCTATACTGATATAAAAAAGATTAAATAAGAAAGGAAGAAAGAAAGAATAAAAGGGGGAAAAAAGAATGAGAGAAAGAGAAAGAAAGGAAGAAGGAAGGGGGGGGGAATCTTCCTCACAGAATTCCAAATAATAAATGCGGCTGGATAGCATGAAATAGAAAATCGCCACTAGAACGCTACAGTAATAATTACTGTGGGCATGACTGACTGATGAATGCAAAAACTGTGGGTGAAACTTAAAGAAGAAACAGTACCTTTGCAGAGCCTCAAAGCATCTCCCTCCAAATACTTAACTTTTTTCTCTTAAATTCTTAAAAGACTTATGACTATTTAAAGCAAAAATTATAACACTGTATTGTGGGATTTATAACATGGGTAGATGTAAATTTTATGACAACAATAGCACAAAGGACAGACAGAGATAAATGCAACTGTTCTGTAGCAAGACTTCCATATTTTACATTGAATAAACTGGTGAACTATTAAGTCCAGGTAGACTGTGATATGTTAAAGATGCATATTGTAATCTGGACCAACCACTAAAAACTGCAAAGGTGTGACACTTAAATGCTAATAAAGGAATTAAACGGCATACAAAAAGCGTTTATACAAGAATTTTCGCAGGAGATGAGCTGCACGTCCCCAGGAGGAAGATGAGCGCACTGCGGGGCATCCACAGAACAGAATGCCCTCAGCTGTGCTGAGGAGCAAACGCTGACACACACATGCTGTGTGAGTCTCACCAACCTCGTGCCAAGGGAGGCAAGGTGGACAGAAAACAATACACGTGGGATGATTTCAGCCAAGATGAGCCTATGGTGAAAAAACCAGAACAGTGGTTGCTTCAGAGGAACGAAAAAATTGCCTGGGAAGGAACAGGAAGGAGTTTTCTGGGGGTGATGGAAATCTCCTATTCTTAAAGGGGTGAAAGTTATATGGGCATGTTTATTTGCCAAAACTATACGGTTCTTATTTCTGCCTTTCAGTGTGCATACATCTTACCCCACCCCCACACACAAAAGACTAAAAGAATAATAAAGTGAGGTGGGAATGGGATGGAGCATGGATGAAACAAAAATGGCAGATAATTAGTAGTTGTTGAAGCTGGGTGACGGGCCTACTATGCTATTTTGTTTATTTTGTATATTGTTTAAATTGTTCTGTAATAAAACACTTGTGTAAGAAGACAAACTTGATATACAGTGTTCACTGGTAAGATACTGGTTATATTTGGGGAGGAAGGAAGGAGAAAGGGATTGTTGGGGCCTGAGTGAAGCTGGTGCTAGTTCTTAGTCACACAAGTGTGTTCACTTTGTAATAATTCTTTGAGGTTTACATAGATGACTTCTGCATATATTTCTGTACATATGTTATACATCAATAAACATTTTAAATCCTGCATATATGCACAAAGATGCTAACTCATTATCTCAGACTAACAGCAGTGTTTTGTTTTAAAGTGGAACACATTCACTCATGACACCATTAGATGGATTTTCATACTCCCAAGTATCTATTAATGCCCTCACCTTTGTGCGACTCTTAGGGTCTTTCCATTTTTGACTCAATTTGGCAAGTGGCATGGCTTTGAGTTTTTATGATGCAATCTTTTTCCAGCAAGGCCCACCCCCATGATGATACTCACCAAGGCCTCGACACCTAGCACAGTGCCGTGTTCACAGCATGAAGTCAAGACTTGTGGGACTGGGTTGAATGAGGAAGAAAACGAGGAGCAATGATGTTCCTAACTTATGTCTAGGTGCCATAAGGTGACTTAGGAAATTGGTAGGGTTTTTCAATAGATTTGCTATGACTTCTAATTTTTCCTATTTAAAACAATGGGAAATAGGATCTCAGGGATCTTTCTCAGAGGAAGTCTGACATTTCAGGCACAGGTTACTGACAATTATTAATGGCATATGACTTTCCCACCTCATCTTAGTGTTAAGTTTTTAATTCCTTACCTTGGAAATGACCTAACTTTGCTTCTTCCAAATCTTGTAGTAATACTGAAGGTCCAGAAAGTCGGGCCACGGATATTCTGCTGTTGTGCGTCCTCCCTGCAAAGAAGTGGAGCTGTGCATCCACCAGTCTGAGAAACATGTGGTGCTGTAGTATTTGGAGTCTTTGTATTTGTAGTGCTGTAGTATTTGTAGTCTTTGGAGAGAAGCTAAATGGAAAAATGACTTCAGAGAGTTATCACCATAAGCCCCCACAGCAACAAATTATTTTGCTTCATTATTTTGTGATTCTGAGGGTATATTTAAAAAGGGATATTAAAACTGGTTCCCAGGAGCCAGCCCTATAGTAGACCAGAAATTGCATATTACATTCCTCGACGAACTTGCCTAACATTGTGGGAAGGACGAAGGGGAAGTTTCAGTGCTGTTGCCTGTGTCAATGAGGTCAAGAGGTCCAGACTGGGATAAGGAAGTCCAGTGAACAAGCCTGTGTGCAGCCTCAGAGAAGGGGCGTGCGTGTGGGCCCCAAAGTGGCTTAGGGGTCACTTACCAGTACACGTGGTTTTCCTGTCTGTATAATGCAGGAATGGGGCCGCCCACTGTGATGTTTTCTCCTTTTAATGACATGGCTCAGGGCAGTCCTTCTAAGACGCCTGACCAAGGTATGGGGCCTTCAGGTGGGCGGGATCCAAAGGGAGGGTCTCTGTAGCGACCCTGACCACGGGGTCCAGAGGGGGGATCATGGCAGCCTAGAAGGATGGAGGGGATGGTAGGACAGGTGGCCTTGAAAAGGCAAATTCCAGGATCCCAGGCACCCGGTATTTCTATTTGAGATATGGAAGCAGAGGGGCGGGGCCCAGGGGCAGAGGGACAAGGCGGGAGTTGGGGCCCCTAGCTGTGCATGTTGGGAGCTTTTGTCTCTTAACCGCTCCCAGCCGGCAGCCTGCATGGCTGCAGGACTACAACTCAAAGGATGCTCTGGGAACGGGATGATGCCTAGCCCTGGGGGGAGGAGCAGGGCGGTGTGAGCTTGGCCGAGGGCCAAACCGCCGTTGACTCAGGACTCTGGTCCTACACCCGCTCCGAGTGGACTGAGTCCCAGAGGGATGTGATGGGATGAGAGGGACCACGGCGTTACGAAGGTGTGGTGGCTGCATGGGCAGCTGCGGGCCTGCAGCGTGCAACTACTTTTGTCCAAAACTGAAGCCGGACTCGTGCCTCTTCCCCACCGCCTCCCTCCATTGCTTGATTCCTCCTCCCACCTGCATGCCTGTGGGTCTTTCCACAGCCTCCTACCTAGTCCAGGGCCAGTTGTTTCTCTAAACTGCTTATGGGAACTGGTTTGACATCCCAGAAACTTTCCACTTTGCCTGCTGCCCTCTGCCTTCTCCAGCCAAAATGCCATCATTTCATCAGCTTTTGGGAGACATTCGCCCTTGTGGTCCCTCTTGCAAGCACAACTTAGGAGTTTTGCAGGGTGGTGACATTGGCTGTTGCTTGCCTTTTTTGCAGATGTGGAAGTTGAGGTATCTGTGAGGTTAATCATTGATTTCCCCGGGATCCGCTAAGAGCGGAGGATAAAAACTCAATTCCCAGACAAGTATCTAGTAGGCCATTTTCACCAACCCATTCCAGTGCAGAGGCCTCCGAAACAGCAACCTTAAGATTAGAATAGCTTAAGCATTTTGCCCTTTAGGTTGATCACCTAATCTCACCTCAGGCCTGAGTGGCCGACCAGTCTCTTAGGGACACGGGTGGCAACTCAGATCCCTCAGGAAGAGAACGGTGGTCCAGCTTTGGGAGAGGGATGTTCAAGGTAGACAGCACTTGGGCAGCATTTGAAACCCGTCAGCTTTAACATCTCTGCTTTGGATTCCGGCAAGGTTCTCAGATAAACACGCCTATGGATAGTCAGATGTATAGTATTCTTTAAAAATTGATTAGAGTAGTGAAAAGAACAGAGCATAAAATATCCTGCTTATTTGCAGAAGATAAAATGCAAGCAAGACCTGCCTGTTAACTTTTTTCCGGTCATTCTCTTGCCTGTACCATACACTTGAATGCAGAAACAAAAAACTTGAAATGCCAAATTCTCTTTTCCTGAGATTAGTAAATTAAGTTAAAAGTCTTATTGAAACCTGTGGAGGAATGGTTAGCAGCTTTCATGATTTATGTCATCCCTAAAAATCTGGGCTTCGATCTACATGATGAAAAGTCCTTGTTTATAGTACACATCCCGATAGGTTATCTTTCCTTCCTCAATGTGGGATATTATCAAAACAAGTGAAAAACCTGGTCATGGAAACTGGACCCTGTCACTTTGTCAAGAATTTGCTTCTTTATGAATTAATGACACATGAATTCTTTAACATTTTTGTAGAGAAAGGATGAGAAACTGTAGTGTCACTGAATGTGACAAGACAGGGAATTCTCATTAGACCACATCCTCGGGTTCTTCTCTCGTGTTCAATAGGCCCAGGTGATAGTCCGTGTAGTCAGGTGCAGCGCCGCCACCCCAGCCCCCAGTGTTCCATACTACTCTGGCCTGTGCCCTCTTCAGGGTGTTCTGATGACACTCGTCCACAAAGGTTGGAAAAAGACGTTGTAACATGACGATATTCATCATCTTGAAACCGGGATTAATGGAGAGGAAAGTATCGGGGTCTGTGTGCTCCGATGCACTGCTGTTGGGGTGTGGCCGCAGTGACCACTGTGCTCCCAGGAGTCCCCACAATGGCTGCCTCAGAAGTTTGATCCCCTGGCGCAACCACAGCAGCCGTTGACAGAGCTGGGCGCTTGTGCTTCAGTGTCTTCCGTCAGATTTTGTGGCTCTGACCATCTTCTGCTCGGCCCCTTCTCATTCCTATCTGTTGCATTGGTTGCTTTGTAGTTGTCTCCTAGGAGCCACTGTATGTAACTGTATTTCAGTGTCTTTAGGGACCCACGATCTCTAAACGAGTCACTACACAACACCCACTTATCCTGGTGTAGCCCGTGTTCATCGTCTCCAGTGGAGCTGTGAAGAGCCCTGCTTACTTGGAGCTCCTCTTATTCTCATGCTACTGGGGCTGTTACGAAGCTGGGCATCTTGTCTTTGGTCTCATTAACATTATTCTTTTCATCGATTATTTTGAAGTCGGATATGACTTTGTTAATAATGTGGACACTGGCTGTCACAGGCACTTTTATGTATCTTCCCCAACAGCTCTGTGAAGTAGGCCTGTGATCCCCATTTTCCAGGGGGGACACTGAGGCTCAGAGAGGTCGAGTAGCTTCGTTCACTTCACACAGTTTCTTGGTACATTCTGAGCCTCCACCTGGATCTCCGCCTCTCAGGTGTGTGCACTTAGCTGGTGTTTCACTTTGTTCCTCTCTGCCAGGATTCCCAAAGGCACATGCCCCATCCTGAGTCCATTGTCTGCTTGATGCAAGTCACCCTGCACAAACAGGCCCTGGGCGGGGAGTGGACTAGCAGGGCGTGGTCCTCAGGCTTACCCTGGGCAGGTTCTAGGTTTATTGTGAGAGCTGGAACAGTGGAAGATACTGACCGTCACTCACCTGGAAGGTTTGTTATGGAGAAATACTCCACTGACTTTTTACAGGTGTCATGTCTTTCTGTCTTCATTGCTCCTCTGGGCTTTCTCCTACAGTTCGTGCTGTGCAGTAACATACAGTACAGAGACTGGTGAACATAATACTGTTGCCCTGCACCAAATGGTCACATCACTCATTTTTCTAATTATGAAAGAAATACATACTATTAAAAAAGTCAAATTAAACAGATCTATGTAGAGCAAAGTGAAAGCTTCCCCTTCCATCCCCTTCCTTAAAACTCACTCTGCTAGTCGGAAGGAACTATTGTAAAGAGGTTGTGGCTTATTCTTCTGTACATTTCCTATGAATTTAAAAATACACAAAGTTATTTTAAGTTACACAACTATATCGTTTTGCAATTTGCTGTTTCTCACACCATATATCATAAATGTCTCTCCTTATCAGTGCATGTCACTCTAACTTAGCTTTTTATATGTTTTAGAGGTATTGCAAAGAACAGGAATACGATGATCTGTTTATTTCTTCTTTGATAGAGTTGGGATTACATCCAGTTTCACTATTATACATAATGCTGCAGTAAGATCTTTGTATGGAATTTATTACACTGCTATTCAACTGCTCAATTTGTTTTGTTTCCATTTAGTCAGAGACTATGATATTTTCAACATTTTTATGGGAATTAATTTATAGGGAAATTAATTTTATCACTGAATAAAGACATTTACGGGGAAACTGGCATTCAAGGTAATTCATCTCAGTATTCTGGAGAAAAATCATGAAACTTAGAATGTATTATGCTTGTTCCGTCACATTCTAACAAGTCATGTTAACAATTTATTTATTTATTTATTATTTTTGTTAGGAAGATCAGCACTGAGTTAACATCCATGATAATCCTCCTCTTTTTGCTAAGGAAGACCGGCTTTGAACTAACATCTATTGCCAATCCTCCTCCTTTTATTTCCCCAAAGCCCCAGTAGATAGTTGTATGTCATAGTTGCACATCCTTCTAGTTGCTGTATGTGGGACGCGGCCTCAGCATGGCTGGAGTATCGGTGCATCAGTGCACGCCCAGGATCTGAACTCAGGCCGCCAGTAGCAGAGCGTGCACACTTAACCGCTAAGCCACGGGGCCGGCCCCCATGTTAACAATTTAAAGTTGAATGTTTGACTAGCCTCTACTCTCTCTGTTCAGAAGAAGGATGACTTTTTCTTGTCTTGAAAACTTTTGAATCCAGGGACTCTCCGTTGGACTTCAGAGAGGATAAGATATTGCTGTTGTATCTATTTCTCTTCAGCTGTAGGCTGCATCATCTAAAGATCATAGAATTGAACATGGTCTAATCGATGTATGTGATTTGGGTCAAAAAATCAAAGTAATGAACCCAAGATAGGAATCTATAACTTTGGTTCTTAATAAAGAATTTCCTTTTATATCCTCAAGTATCTGTGATTACTAGTAAAAAATCACCTGTGGGTGATGAGATGTGGCTCTGCTGGCAATGTCTGGCTTGAACATCCATAGTTAAGGCTGCCAAATCCGTAGGTAGATTAGACTTGACCTCTCGATGACCTCTGCCCTTGGTCATTGACATGGGAAAAATAAGAATTTAAAAAAGCTGCTGTTATTGACACTCAATGCTAGAAATGCCCATTAAAGAGTGAGTTTGATTTGGTAAACCAAAGACAGTACAAACAGAACAAAGTCTTTAATATCTATAAAATTTAAAAAACTTCTAATTTTTAAAAATATAACTCTATTTTTGCCACAGTGCAAACTGTGTATATATGAATGAAATATCCCTCTGTCCATTTCTTAACTTGTTTCCATTGATTTGATGGATTTTTCCTCTAATCCGTATTCCAAGTGTGAAAGAACATCTTGGTCCTTCAAAGAAAATAAGCCATTGAAATTTGATTTTCTTTTAGCTTGGCATCCTAGAGGTTTGAGGAATAAATTATCATGTAATGATACAATGATTTTGAAATCTAATTGTTAATTAGAGGTGTGTAAAGGATGATTGAATAGTGGTTCACCCCCATGGTCAGGGGTATTGTACACATGAACGTGTAAACATGATTCAGGAAGCTGCTTCAGCCCTGTGACATTCCTGAGAACCACAGTGCAGGAGGATCTAGGCACACAGCCGTCTGCCTCGATCTCCTGGGTTACATGTAGATCCAGGGGTCTTAAGAGTAGCTTCAGAGCAGCTAACTTTTATCTATTTCTCCCCTTCCTTCTCTCCAGAAATAAACCCACACATCTATGGACAGCTAATCCTTGACAAAGGAGCCAAGAACATACAATGGAGAAAAGAAAATCTCTTCAACAAACGGTGTGGGGAAAACTGGACAGCCACATGAAAAAAAATGAGAGTAGACCCTTACCTTACACCATACACAAAAATTAACTCCAAATGCGTTAAAGACTTGAATGTAAGACTTGAAACTATGAAAATTCTAGAAGAAAACATAGACAGTACGCTCTTCGACATTGTTCTTACCAACATATTTTCAAACACCATGTCTGACCGGGCAAGAGAAACAATAGAAAAATTAAACAAATGGGACTACATCAAACTAAAAAGCTTCTGCACAACAAAGAAAACCATCAACAAGACGAAAAGACAACCTAACAATTGGGAGAAGATATTTGCAAACCATGCATCTGATAAGGGGTTAATCTCCAAAATATATAAAGAACACATGCATCTCAACAACCAAACTACCAACCCAATTAAAAAATGGGCAAAAGACCTGAACAGACATTTCTCCAAAGAAGATATACAGATGGCCAACAGACACATTAACTATCAGGGAAATGCAAATCAAAACTAGCATGAGATATCACCTCATGCCCGTCAAGGGACGAATGGATAAAGAAGATGTGGTATATATACACAATGGAATACTACTCAGCCATAAGAAACGATGAAATCCAGCCATCTGTGACAACATGGATGGACATTGAGGGAATTATGCAAAGTGAAATAAGTCAGAGGGAGAAGGTCAAATACCATATGATTTCTTTCATTAAGTAGTAGATAAAACAACAATAAACAAACACATGGAGACAGAGATTGCATTGGTGGTTACCAGAGGGGATGGGGGGAGAGAGGAGGGTGAAAGAGATAATTCGGCACATGTGTGTGGTGATGGGTTGCAATTGGTATTTGAGTGGTGAACATGATGTAATCTATGCAGAAATAGAAGTATAAACGATGTACACTTGAAATTTATACAATGTTATAAACCAATGTTACTGCAATAAACAAAAAGTAAAAAAAAAAAAAGAAGTGTCTATTTAGCCCAACACAAGATTTTAATTAATCAAATCATCATAAATTAAGATAATGTACTGTCTTTTTGATGATCGGGAGGAACATGGGTCCATTTTGAAAATATGCCCGTCTGTCTTTGTTCCCCACGGAAAGCTTCTGGTCACTAGGTCTCCAGTGGCTTGCACAAGCCCTAGGTCTATAACAGCTTGGTGCCTCTCCTTCTACTTGGGGTAGAAATAAAAGAGGTCAGAGAGACTTACTGTAGTTTTGGAGACTTGTAACGTCTTCTATGGAGACCATCCATGCATATTGTTCTGGATAGCTCTCTGTGCCTAAGACTACTAGTTACTTTAAGGGTTTGTCGGAAACTGTGAAAGGTCTGATATTTTACCTTACCTGCAAACCAATAAGTTAGCCTACCATGGTCTTACAGATGCTGGCAAAAAACACGAGACCCATGCGTAAGAGACAAAGGACTTAATGACACAACAATAGCAGTGACCAGAGTATCAGCATTTGCACCGGTTCACTAAATCCCACTTCCTACAGGGTGATACACAGTGGGCCAGGTGAGACACAGAGGGTTGCAAGAGCTCAGAGCTTAAGAAACTCAAATCTTTGATAACGGGCAGGAAGTCTGCTGACGTTTGCCTCGGGGGTGTGTGTTATTTTTATTATACTGGGCAGTAAGCAAGCCTGCCCTTTGCTCCAGAGGAGGCCACTATTTCTATTTTCCAAGGCTGACAGTTCTACACACATCCTTGAAAAGATAACCTGGTTTTACTGGGTTTCAAAGATAAACTTGAATGAATCATCATTCAGCTCTTCTGTTTCCTTTATTGAGATTGTGCAAATATGCTCTTTTCTCTGTAAAGTTCACAAACTTTATTCATACATAAGGGATGCTTTTGGTTTTATTTATTAAGTTGAAATTTTCTTATTAGAGAAAATGAGGAAACAATTATGGGTTGGATCTGAAGGTATGCTTTTCCAAGAAAAATGTGAAAGATCAGTGTTCATAGAAATTTGCCACAAGGAACTGATAGCAACTTAAATGATTTTAATTTGAATACTGTTTTGTACAAATTTCTTCCATCTTACTTCATCCTCTCTGCTTCCTGTAACTCTCATATGGGAATGGGGCAGTTTCAGGAATTCACTGAACTCATTTACAACATTAAAATGGTTTTGTCTGTTGTGTTTTTTTAATTGAGGTAAAGTTGACATATAATATTATATCAGTTTCAGGGGTACAATGTAATGATTCAATATTTGTATATATGTTGAAATGATCACCACAATACGTCCAGTTAACATCCGTCCCCGTACATAGTTACAAATATTTTTCTCTTGTGACGAGGACATGGTGTGTTTCAAGGTGCAGAAGAATCAATGATGATGTCATACTTTTCCATATACAGCTTGATGAATTTGGACATAAGTATACACCCTTGAGACTGTCACCACCATCAGGGCCACAAACATATCCATCACGTCCCAAAGTTTTCGCTCATCTCCTTTTGTACTATTATTCTGTGGTAAGAACACAACATAATATCTACTCTATTAGCAAATGTGACATATGCCATATAGTCTTGTCAGCTGTAGGCACTATGCCGTACCCTAGATCTCCAGAACTTATTTATCTTGATAACTGAAACTTTGTATCCTTTGACCATCAGCTCCCCATTTCTCCATGCCCCCAGCCCCTGGCAACCACCATTCTAACCTCTGCTTATATGAGTTTGACTATTTTAGATTCCACATATAAGCGAGTATTTGTCTTTCTCTGTCTGCCTTATTTCACTTAGTATAATGTCTTCTAGGTCCATCCATGTTGTCAAAAATAGCAGCAATTCCTTCTTTTTTCAAGGTTGACTAATATTCCATTTCTTTATCTATTCATCCATCAGTGATGTTTAGGTTACTTCCGTATCTTGGCTATTGTGAATTAGCTGCAATGAACATTAGAGTGCAGGTACTCTCTTTGAGACCCAGATTTCAATTCCTGTGGGTAGATACCAGTAGTGGGATTGCTGGATCATATGCTAGTTTTCATTTTTGGAGGAACCTCTATACTGTTTTCCATAATGGCTGTACTAGTTTACATTCCCACAAGGGTTCCTTTTCTCCACATCCTCACCAACATTTACCATCTTTAGGTTTTTTTGATAATCGCCATCTTAACAGGTGTGAAGTGGTAGCTCATAGTGGTTTTGATTTGCATTCCCTGATGATCAGTGATGCCGAACACCTTTTTGTACACCTGTTGGCCACTTGTATGCCTTCATTGGAAAAAGTCTTTTCTGGTCCCTTACCCATTTTTAAAATTGATTGTCTTTTTCCTATTGAGTAAACACAAAAAAAGAGAACAAAATTTCCAGGAATTATGGGTTCTTCCCAGTTGATGCAGATGATTTTGTATTTACAGTGGTACCAAAAGGTCATGTTTCGTGCTTTTTCTTCAGCTTGTTATAAGACCAGCAGTAGCTGCGGCATGGCAGATAATCGGGATCATCTGGGTTTGGAGGTTTACAACATAAATGAGTGGTAAGGAATTTTTTATTATTCCAAGGAAATTATTGAGATCATAGTCCATGGAATCTAGGGTTGATAGATGTAGGAGGAAATTAAGGTGAGGATTGGTGATCTGTCATTACTTCTGATCTTGAGGGACAGGTATCTACTGTATGAGTATTTGAATAAAAATATTAGAGATCAGGAATTTGTGTGGGTGAATGTTTTCTGAATTATTTACTTTCGAACATCACCATTTGGATTATGTGAACATCTGGGATATGGGAGAAAGTCACTAACAGGGGGTGGTTGATAATGTCACTATTGATTTAACTTCTAAAGGAGCTATAAACACCAAATGGTCAATGGATTAAGCAAATGAGTAGTCAGAAAACACAGAAATGGTAGGATTTGGAATTTAGTAAACGACTAGGGACCGACTGTCCTGAGAGGGAATGCCAGGACTTGTGCGGTTGAGAGTGACAAGGACAAGAATAGAATAGAAACACACTCAAAGAAGGAGTTAACAGGATGGAGGAGGAGAAATGATCTGGAGAAGCCTTGAGCTTTGACCTTGAGCTTTCTGTTCTTGATGCAAAGCTGCCTGATGACATCCCAGGACATAGGTCAGATCTATCCCCAGAGGATAACGGGAGGGTGGAAGTACAAAACAGCCAGGATAATTGTCCTAAAATGGCAGGCTTCCTTTATCATTTGACCCAATTTCATGATTTATTTTTGTAGAGTAAGAGGAAAAGAAGGATGACAGTCACGTTTTCACAGAGGAAGCAGCCTGACTGTGGGAACCAGTCCAAACCAAAGCCTGGTTTAAGCATCTTCATCCCTTTAAGGATGTCCAGTGACATATTCAAGAGGCCGGTTACTAGAATCCCATCCCATCCTGGCAATGACGGATCTCTGGGAGGACACCTTGGACCAGCCCCGCCAGGTCTGCTGGCACGAGAGACCACAAGGACTCCAGGTCTGCAGCAGTGCAGGACAACTGGTAAGTCCTTTCAATCTTGCCACAGCGTTGCAAAAACTTGCACCTAGTCACACAGGTGAATCCCTGCCAGGTGTGCTCGCAGGTGGTCTGCACTCCAGGTCTCATGCCCACTCCTGCCGGTCTTCAGATTTGGCAAGGATGATTCCAGGAGCTGACCTGGGAATTCCACAGCTCCACTGCCAACAATTTCTGGTGACTGAGGAAGGCATCAGGAAGGAGGACAGGGCAGTGAAGAGCACAGGAGAGACATTGGTGATAGCACTGATGGCGGACAGACTTGCTAGCGAGGCAGAGAAAGTGAGGGGTCAAGAAGGACGTAATGATAGCAGATGAAACGGAGCAGGCATCTCAGTTAGGTGTTTTAGCAGCGTCTCTAATGTTTTCTTGCTTTGAGCTCTTGAAATTTTAAAACATATGAATACTTTTCTTTTATTAAACTCCACTGTATGACATAGAAAATATAGACATCAGTTTCCTTCTGAGGTGAGAGGTTGGGTTTCAGGTGAAGAGAACAAGGAGATCTTCCTCTTTCATGCCATTCGCTCATTTTCCTTTACTATGTACATTATTTATTTGTACTTTAAAATCAGCAGCGAGTTATCAACGTCACGGGATGATTCAGTTTTTCCCTTCACAGTCACAGTAAAACCTACTTAAAGTGGATTATTCTTTTTGTGTAATATTCCAAAATATTATTTCAAAAGCACTTTTATGTCTATGTTCTCAAATTAGATATTTACTTCTAGGTCTCCATTTTTATGTTCTTTGTTGCATGCTAATTCAAAGTTGCACCTAAGGAAATATCAGATTTCCCTCAGTTTTTGGGATCCATATGTGTTGCTAATTTGATCCATGAAGATGGACATGGCAGTTGGGGGATCGTGCAATTATCTTTTTATTTTTTTAATTTTTTGTTTATTGCAGTAACATTGGTTTATAACATTGTATAAATTTCAAGTGTACATCATTATACTTCTATTTCTGCATAGATTACATCATGTTCACGACCCAAATACTAATTACAACCCATCACCACACACATGTGCCGAATTATCCCTTTCGCCCTCCTCCCTCCCCCATTCCCCTCTGCTAACCACCAATCCAATCTCTGTCTCTATGTGTTTGTTTATTGTTGTTATTATCTACTACTTAGTGAAGGAAATCATACGGTATTTGACCTTCTGCTGCTGACTTATTTCGGATCGTGCTATTATCAAAAGAGATCTTTTCAGCATCAGGAATCTGACAACAACCCACTGCTTGTTGGGATTTAATTGACTATTTGAGGCATCAAGCTTTCACTGTTGGCACTTCTCTTTCTCTTTGGAGGGAAAGTACCGCCTCCCCAGTCTTTCCATTACCAAATCACATTCCTGGGTGGCTGTGTTGTGTCAGGAAGGGCTTGGGATGCCGGGAACCAGGATTCATCCTCAGCTTCTGGCTGTCCTGACAAGGCTTCCCTGGCAGAGTCCAGCCTGTGTGTCTAGGTGACACTTGCAGCCATCAGAAAGGAGGTGATAACTCACAAGTGCCAAGTGATTCATCTGGCCCTTGTCTTACAGGGCGTTCCCAAGGGATGAGGTTCAAAATGCCACTTGGTTACCCTTTGAAAGCTCATAGTCATGAGGTGGGTTCTCGGTGTGAGCTCAGAGCAGTGACTGTTCACCGCCAGAGGTGAAGTATTTCAGTATTTTAATTGGAAAGGCTGTGCTCATGCACGTCCATGGATCATCAGTTCCGTGGCATTCCCTGCTGGAGCCACCCACACCCCTGTCACGTCTCATCTTTCAAAGCTCCAAACAGGGTTCACACCCCAGCAGGTGGTGGTAATGTAACCGCAGCACAGGACTGGGGAAAAAAAGACAACCACCAGGGGCAACACAGTTTCAGGGCTCGGGCCCATTTGCCCCATTTGGATGAGTTGGTAACACCAACATTTAGTGTGTAAACTGGAGGATTGTCCAAGACCATGGACCTCAGAACGACACAGGCTCAGAAGTCACCTTGGACAGCAAAGGACAGTGTGGGGTCATTCACTGGCCAGGATTATGGTCCCTTATACTGGAAAAGTAGAGCTCACCAGGGGTCCATCAGGCCAAGCCAGGGAGGAGCCTGGGGGCCATCTAGGGAATTTCTGCCCTAAAGGGAATTGCATAAGGAAGGCAGGGGTGCTGAGAATCCTAGTCCACAGGGAGCAGTCATGTTTATGGAACAAGGCCCAGCAGTAGCCTTAAAAGCTGCGTCACAAATCTTTCCTCCTGGATACAGAACAAGCAGGAAAAGGAATTCAGAGTCCTGGACAAGGATCCCAGCAGGATTCAAATCCAGTCCAAGGGTGAACACGGAGCCCCTAGAGGGGCCTCAGGAGGGAAAGTCCTGCCTGCCTTTAGTCCATTTGCAAATGACCTTCCTTGGGCCTTGTCCTCTCCACGTGCACGTTTTGATCTTTTTACATTGTTTTCCCCAATTAGAGCTGATGGAATTCCAGAGATTGTACTAGAAAACTACAAGTTCCTAAAATTTGCTCAAAAGAAATCTCAACAAGAGAAGCAGAAAACGTTCCCTGTTCCTCCAGAATGTAGAAAGGCAGCCCCTGCCCATGGAACGACATGGTCCTGGGTAGTGCTGTTTTAAAGACACCCACATTTCAGTGGTTGTTGCTTTGCCTGTGAAAGTACCTTCAACCTTTAAATCCCAAGAGAAAGGGCGGGGGCCGTGTCTGTTCCTGGAGGAGCTGAATGATACTGAAATGAACTGGTCTTCGGAGTTAGGGGGACTTGGGAGTGTCCCCATTAGCCAGGGAAAGGGCTGGCTATTTTCCCTTCTCCCACATACAATAAGCTGACGACCCAGAAGAGTTCTTGATTCAAGGAAAAATGTGAGAGTCTGTGTCTCACTTACATGCCTACAGAAAGCGAGAGAACCACACCACAACTCCCAGGCTGTGAAGGGAACAGGATTTTAATATAATATTCATATATGGCATTTATTATTTACAACAAATAATTATTGTCCCTTCCCAATGGGTGAATAGGTGCTGGGGTAGAGATATCAGGGAGCTGGGGTGGGGCCATCTCCTCTCTCTTGGGCTTCAAGGGACCCCAGGGATCAGATTGCAATGCTCCCCTTCCCATCATGTGTGAGGAGCTGGCCTGGTGCATCGCAAGCCTCCCAGCTGTGTCCCTGCTGCTGAAGATGGGGTTGTGATTGGCCACTGGTATGGGGCTCGGTGTTGGGGCCTGGGGACTGAGTAGAAGAGTAGGGTTATCTTGGGGGCCCTCCCTCAGAATCATGGCCCCCACCCTGTCCCCACTGTCCTGGGTGCTCCAGAGTCTGTGCTCAGTGCTGTCAGCCACCAGTACCCCATTTATCCCTGCCACGTGAGCGATCATTTAGTATCACCTATTTCACAGAGGAGGAAACAGTCTCAGGAAGCTGAAGAGAGTCACCCTAGTCACAGGACTGCTCAGTAGTGGAGCTGGGATCCCAGTGCCAGCTGTCCAACTCCCCAAGGCCACGCTTAACCCAAAGCTATACAGAACCCCTAGGAGTCAGTCACCCCGGCCCAGACACTCACTCACCCCTGACCTTGATGATGGCCGGAACTTCCTGGCCTTGAGTATTCTGCTGGCTAACTAGGTCTGGAGCTCCAGCTGGCAGGACAGGCTGTAGCTACAGGACAGAGAGTCACCTGTGAGCCTACCAGGACCTACACGTCAGGTGTCCCCCTGTTGCCTTCCCAGCAGATGGAGTCTGAGTGTCCCAGAGGTCGCCATGCAATAAGGCCTGGGGCTCACCGGAGGCCCACGGAGACAGGCTCTGTGGACTGGCCAACAGGGAGAGTCCACCCCTGCCCTCACCCAACTCCGGCCCGGCCTCACCTATCATTCTCGTTGAGCAGCTCCATGTCCTGGAACCAGGCCCCAAATTGCTCCTCAGGCTCTAGGTTGTAATTCTTTGCAGCCACCTGGAGCAGCAGGATCTCCCTCATGACTAGGTATTCCTGGGACCAGAGGGAAGGAGAAGATGCAGACAGGGCCTGGGTAGGGGATATTGCATGGGCCTTGTGGGGTGTGAGGAGTGGGGCAGGGGATCAGTCCTGGGAACCATCCTTCCCTCCAGTTCCATCCAGGCTCTACCTGTTCGCAGAATGGGAATAATCAGCGCCTCCTCCAGGAAGTTTTCCTTGATGCCATCCTCCCCTCAACTCACCTGCCAATTGGATGGGTCTCCCACTTCTCTGTTATCAAACACTTCCACTCAATGTAAGATACAGGGGGTGGAGCCA